>NC_071505.1:244363341-244677091 GCF_027887155.1 Malaclemys terrapin pileata
AATTACATGCCCAGAAGTTTAAACTGAGTTTGTAATAACATGCATTTTTCTCTGATTTTAATACTGCCTCACTTGCCTTCAGAACTTGCTTTAACCTTAAGTTATGCTCTTCTTCAATCTTCCAACAGACTGAAATGTCATTTATATAGATTTCCACTTCCTCTGGGCCTTGCAGAAACTTGCTTATTTTGCTTTGGAAGTGCTTGTAATGGTGAACAACAGGCAGCAAAAACTCTTTCTGTAGAAATTCTGGAACTGGTTGAAAAATGAAGAAAAATGTCATGAACATGCTTTAAAATTTCAAAATTATTTTTGTTTAGTTGTCTTCTATTTTTGTGGATTTTTATTCAATTTTTTCAACATTACTTGATATTTTTGTTATTCTCTAAGTTATTTAGCTTTACTTACCCTCTATGAATGTGCTGTTGTACAATATACACAGCACTGCTGTCACATGAGTTTTTTCAGAATCGCTTCCATTGAAATGGACTAAGTATACAACTAGCATAAGTTGTTCATGTACAGGCCCCCTTACTGTGTGTTTTTCTATGAGTATTAATGAGGGGAAAAGATGCTTCATGCAAAATTGGGTATCAGTCAAAAGAACAAAATCCCTTCTGTCTCTTCCCTCCCCTTGCTAGTAATGGGCTAATACAGCTCTACCAGCCAAATTATTGAGGAGAGAGCATTTTGTATTTAAAAAGCTTAAACTAAGTCAAATAAAGCATAAATAGTATTCATGAAGCTCCATCACTCTTTTAAAAAATCATTTGAATTTAGTCCTGTGAAAGGTACTAATGTACTTGACCTCTGTGAATGGAGTTAGGCCTTCAAAAGGGGGAAAGGTGATGGACTGATGGCCCGGGAAGGTGAATCCATCTATGCAGCTGCAAAATAAGGACAGCATGTCAGGAACAGAACAAATTTCCTCACACTGCCCCATCAACATGCCTCAGCCCCGATGTAAAGAGACCAACCCTGTGGGGGAGAGAGTCATTCAGACTCCATGCTCATTCCACCTTTGGCCTAATGAAGCTGCTGACAAAGGTGTCAATCTTGCGTGGATTTGGATGCGTGTTTTTGTGGATGTGTGTTTTTGTGATGTGGACACATGTCCACTGAGAATTGGACTGAAACCACAAATCTTTTTTCATACAGGCACACCATGAACAAAATACACCATGGATTTGTACGATCTTCAGATGGCAGCAACCTTTGATTACTACTGACCCAAGTTGATGAAGTTAACTTGTTTAGATTTCAGCAGTTTAGTTGTAATTAAGGATCACAACATGGGATTGTATAAAGTCAAAGAATATTAGGAAGGTGTGTGAGCTTCCTCTCTATTGTCTACTCTCTATTCCTCCTTCAAATCCTTTCTTGACAAAACACCTATTGAAGTCTGTGAGAGTTTTGTCTGAGTAAGGATTGCATTAAGAATGCATGGTTAGACTTACATTCTGTGCATCTATATTACTATAATGATTTCTAGGTTATTTTTTTTTTCAGATGCAGTGCTGTCATGACTCATGAACCACACATTCCTTGTTCTTATGTAGCTATGATTAGTTATGGATTAGGGACACCTCCCTGACCACAATTTGTGCCAAAAGTTTTAGCTCTGGTCACTTCCTCAGGCAGAAAAGGTTGTTGGTGACATCTGAAAACTGTGAGCTTCCTCCAAATCATCCTGTTGTGCAGGAAGGTTTACTCCACCATAAAATAGACAGTAATTCCACCCCCAGAGCCTTGTGGAGTCTCCACATGCAGGTAAATTTCAGGATTCACAGAACTGTCCAAATAAAGGTCCTGTACCTCTGTGCTGGCTCTGGGGGCTTTTGCCTCCCTCTCCAGCTCCCTGATCATGCAATTCCATTGGAGCAGCATTGTCTGGGCTTCTTCATTAGGTGCCTGCTCTGAGAACCCCCTTAAAGGAAGTTTCCCCAGCATGGAGGGGACTCCACACGTAAAGCAACACAGTCTAAACTGGATTCATGTGGAATGGGAATGCTGCCTCTGCTAGGCCTGAACTCACTACTCTGACATTCCTACCTTAGGCCTGCCACTTCCCCCTACACAGATCCTGGACCCAGAAGATTGCCTTTTGTGTGTCCCCAGGGAGGTTGGAAGGTGCAGCAGAAGAGGCTGACCTTGCTCTTGACCAGAACAGAGGAGATGCATGCAAAGAGAAGAATCTCCACTTGTGAGTCTAGGGGCTATGACCGAATGACTTCCCATGCCATGTGCTTTTCATGCATAGGGAGGCTGTAAACCTTTTATTTTTCAGAGTTGGACCTGTACGGGTTATGTCTTAAAGTTGAATGGAATACAGAATCAGCTGATGTGTAGGTGAGTCGCATTTCTAATAGATGTGTTTTTCCATAAAGTGAAATTAATAATTTATTCAGCCTTTGTGAAATGTACATGTATTGTCTTAGAACAGACTATAAAATACTCACAACTCTTCCCGTGGCTTGGTTTTACAAATTCTTAAAGTAAGCAAAAAACAGAACAACATTTTCTTAAGCTGCAAAGTTTAAAAATTATTTTGTTTGCTTGTTAGGCAAAGGGCAAAATAAGTATTACAGGGGGACACTGAAAGAGAAGACACAAGCAAAGCTGGCTAGCAAACTCTTTCTCCTTTGCATAGTTAACAATGATTGAAAAGTAAATTGCTTTTGAATAAGTTTTGTATTCTCCAAGGATATGGTTAAAGGGTTAATTTAACGCTTGACCCATTAAAACCGTTGAGTGCAGTGAGAACCTTGTAAGGCTGATCAGATGATTATTTCTAGAAGATAAGTGGTTGAAAACCGAGCTTCACTAGTTCAGGTAATCAAGGGAAATCGGCATAAAAGAGAAGATGCGGCTGAGTAAAGACAGAACGACTACCTGAGATTCTATTACTTGTCGTCTTTCAAGCATAATAATGAGATTATAGTAACCCTAAACTGGCTGAAAACAGAAATCTGGCTGTCTGTCAAGTTCATTGTGTTGAGTTTTACAACACTTCAGATCTGGTTCCTCTGAACCTGCAATAATTATACTAGGAAGACAGACTCAAAGAAACCCTTTTCTACCTTGGAGCTTTGTCAGGTTTTGGCTTATGACCCATGCACCATTGTTTGTGGCATGGAAAAACTAATTATTTTAACATGTAATTTTTAAATATATATATGTGTGTGTCTGTGTGTGTATTGCCACAAGTGTTTCCTCGCTACAGCTGTCACACTTTTATTGTAAGTTCCCGAATGAGCTTGCTATTGATCCATGAACTCCTTGGTTTCCTTGTGATTGTTTCAATCAGAGCCTTTGTTTCAAATCATTTTCTCACACACTTAATTGAAACAATCATATCACAGTCATTAAAGGGCCAGGGGAATGCTCTTACTTTTCAGAAATAAAAAAATGACACACAATAGGAAGGCAAAAACAGGGAGTCATCATCATGTTCTCAAAGGCCCAAACATTTCCAATATCATTTACCCTTGAATTAATGTTGTTTGGTATTTGCCCTAGAAGGTTGTTTAAGATAGAAAGGTACTATGTGTTATGCCAGTTTTAAGGCCCCAATTCAGCAAAGTACTTATGCAAATGCTGAAGTCCAATTAACTTGAACCTCACTCCCATTGTCCAATGGGAAGCTCCAATTGTCCCTCCTTCTTACATGGCTTACACGTGTGTAAGTGTTTTTCTGAGTGAGGACAGACATAGGCACATGTGTAAACTTAAGCACATGATTAGATTCTGTGTTGGACTAGGATCAAAAGCCTATGATAACAGACATTTCCAAATGCAAAAGATCTTTGCCTTTTGACACACACATGAATTAGGTTCTAAGGACACTTTTCTAACGCAAGCGTTCTCAAACTTCTTCATAGCAGGGACCCGGTCGTAATAAAGAGTCTGTAGCACAGACCACCTTCCCTTCCATTTGCAGTTGCCTCAGATCCCTGGGGACTGTTCCCATAGACAAGCAATATTAGGAAAGAATTTATTTCTAGCTTCTTTTAATGCATCGCCAGCAAATTCTTCATGGAATGCCAAAGGTCAGACAACTACTATTGAAATGTCATGTTACTATTTGCAGAAAAGTTATAATAACTATAGTTAGGATCTGAAGTCCATAGGCACCTAAATGAAGCGGTCAATTTTCAAAAAATTCTGAGTATCCAGCTTCTGCCACGGACCTCAATCGGAGCGGCTGGCAGCTCAGTATTTTTGAAAACCAGGCTACCTATTTAGGGGCTTCAACATGGATTTAGGAGCCTAACTTTAGGCTCTTATGTTTGAAAGCCTTAGTCATAGGTTTCATATATAGATCTAAATCTCATAACTGCTTTTGGGGACTAAGGGGCCAAATGCTACAAGGCCTGACTCGTGTGAGCTGTCTCACTGACTTTACTGGGATTTCAGGATAAGGCTTTAAATGTGTGATATTTTCTATGGGACTAGTATATTGACAAGGTATCTAGTGAGGAATATTTATTGCATATATATTTTTACACTTTTCGTAAAACCTGTTTTTGTTCCTCATAGCTAATAAACAAGGCGCAGAAAACCTCCAAGTATATGTCAAGATAGTACTAAATTATTAAGGGGAAAAATGCAGTTTTAAGAAGAGGCTGTTTTTTATGAGTCAAAAGTATATTCAGTGATTCCTTTGCAATTCATAAATCATTGAAGGTGAGGAATGGAAATCCACAATAGAGAGTGATTTTGTGAATCACATGGGCCCTTTCAGTGCCAGCTTCTGAGTACAGCAGTTCTCCAACTGTGATCTCTTGACCTCTAGGGGGAGAGTCTGTGCTGTTCCTGTAAGAAGCTCAGAACAGAACTTTTCTGATGATGACCCAAACCTGGGTGAGTGGTAAATAGTGAAGAGAACAGGTCACTGATTCACAGTGATCTGGATCATTTGTTAAACTGGGCGCAAGCAAACAATATACATTTTGATATGGCTAACATCTAGCAACAAAGGCCATATTAACAGATTCTGTCCTGGAAAGCGGTGACTGAAAAAGATTTAGGGGTTGTGGTGGATAATCAGCTGAACATGAGCTCCCAGAGTGATGCTGCGGCCAAAAGAGCTGATGCAATCCTGAGATGCATGATTGAGAGAACCCTGAGTAGGAGTTAGGGAGGTTATTTTACTTCTGTTTTTTTAAAATGGAGATATACCTATCTCATAGAACTGGAAGGGACCTTAAAAGGTCATCAAGTCCAGCCCCCTGCCTTCACTAGCAGGACCAAGTACTGATTTTGTCCCAGATCCCCAAGTGGCCCCCTCAAGGATTAAACTCACAACCCTGGATTTAGCAGGCCCATGCTCAAACTACTGAGCTATCCCTCCCTCCCCAATTGCAGCTGGAATACGGTAGCATGTTCTGGAACCCAAAATTCAAGAAAGATGTTGATAAATTGGAGAGGTTTCAGAGAAGAGCTACGAGAGTGATTAAAGGATTAGAAAACGTACCTTACAATGACAGATTTGAAGAACTCAGTCTATTTAACTTAACAAAGAGAAGCTTAAGGAGTGGCTTGATTACAGGCCATAGGTATCTACATAGGGAACAAATATTTAAAAATGGGCTGTTCAATGCAGCAGAGAAAAGTATAACATGATGCAGTGGCTGGAAGTTGAAGCTAAAGAAATTCAGACTGGAAATAAGGTGTAATGTTTTCACAGTCAGGGTAATTAACCATTTGGACAACTTACCAAAGGTTGTGGTGGATTCTACATCACTGACAGTTTTTAAATCGAGATTGGATGTTTTTCTAAAAGATCTGCTTTCGGAATTATTTTGGGGAAGCTCTATGGCCTTCCTGTGTCATACAGGCAGTCAGACTAAATGATCACAGGTTCCATCTGACCTTGGGTTCAGGCCTGCTAAGTAGAGCTGGTAGGAATTTTTCAAGGAAAGGTTTTTCCTCTGAAAATGCTAATTCATCTAAACCAAAATTTTCACAGAAATGAATCAGTTTCATCAAAACTTTCACTAGGAAAGGTTCTCAGGGCCAGGATAGAATTTCTGGTCAAAATGAGAGAGAGAGTGAAAAAAGTTCCACTAGCCCAGTGGTTAGGGTGCTCACCTGGGATGCGAAAGACCCAGATTCAAGTCCCTACAGATGAGTGCCCTGAGAACTATTGGCTACTCTGGTGGCAGTCATTCTCTCTATCTATCTGGCTTTTCATCAAAAAAATCAGAAAGTCTTGGCTTCATCGCAATGCACAGCAGGAAAAAAAATTAAATTTCCAAACTGTTCACAGCACGGAAAAAACATTTCCTGCCCATCAGTAGTGCTAAGGTGGCTGCCAACTCAGCCCACAGACAAATTTAGATAGCTCTGGAGGGGGGCACCTAAGTTAGGATGATCTCCCAGTGCTGCCCAGCAACTCTACAGAGCTAAGTGCTGGGGTGCTCCCTTCTCCCCAGCCACATCTCCAGCACAACCCATACAAGGGCTCATGAGGAAGTCCTCAGAGGATATTGTGTGGTTGTCATCATCATTTCCTCTGCTAGGGGAATTCTCCTATGGTCAGGTCCAGGGACTTTAGAATCTCTTTACACCACTCTGAGCCCATGACTGGGTACAAAGGGGCTGGGGTGGGGTTGAGAATCTCACCTTTAGTTGTCTGTGGAGCAATTGCTGATGATCCATAGAGCATTGCTGAGTATTTAGCACTTTTGAAAACAGACCACTTATTTCAAAGCCTGAATGTGGATTTAGAATCCTCTCTTTAAGCACCTATTTTTAAAAATCTTGGCCTATCTGAATAACAAATCATATACATGTACATTCAAAAAGGAACTTCAAATCTACTGAATTTACATTAATCTAACATGAAAACAGAAGTCAAATATGCCATCATTAAATTGGCTCACCATTAGCTACTTAGAAATATTTGTAATACTGGAAAGAATAGTTAAGTCTTCAAAAGTGTTTTCAGGTTAGCTTTAATTTTTAAACGATCCTTCAGAGCAGGGGTACCCAAACTGATGAGGTACGCAAGACATTTCTGGGGGGAAATGTGGGAGAAATTGTGTAAAAGTGGTTTTTATTTATTTAATGCATTTTCATAACAAGGTGCTCATACAAAGCTTTGAAACTCTGTGGGAATTTGTTATATAAAATACGGTAGTTAATTTACATCAAGATGTACCTGTGAGAACATAGATACACAGGGATGCTGATGTACAGAGCGCTCACCTCCAATCACCATACAGCACAGGTTCAGTTGCCCAGCAACTTGTCCAGTCTAACTGAGCTCAGAAATTCAGGGTGGTTCTTTTTGGTTGTATACGTCACACTATAACTATATCTGTACGTAACAGTGAAATATGGACAGATGGCTAAAGACAGGTAGCATTAAAAAGAACTCTCAAAGTATCAGTGATGAGAAGGGTAGGGGTACCCATGCAGCTGGTAGATCTGGAAGGGGGTACGCAATAAGAAAAGATTGGGAACCTCTGCCTTAGAATAACTTTAGTGCTCAGTATTATGCTAAGAGTTATAAGGAAATTGCAGAGTTAATAAAATCGAATTGAAGTTAGAATTGCTTTTTAAAGTAACTTATTCTGAAGTTGGAAAATGAAAGAACTTTTATTCTTCTTGAACTGCTGGCTCCCTCCACCCAAAACATATTTATATATGTATTTAACTGATTTCACTAGTGAACAAGCTAATGTATTCTGAAGCCATTTATTTTAAAATGTGAACTGTAAAATTATGCTACAAAGTTTATTAAACTTTCAGGTGTTACATTTTGACATACTCAGATCTTTCCTTTAACAATGACAGAATGCTACACAAAAATACTGCATTTCATCTGGGGTAGGTCTTTATCTTATCTTGACAGATTATTGCTGGTTAAATTGTAGAGCTGACTTAAAGGCAGGACTCTTCAAGGGAGTCAGAAATTAAGGCTTCACCAAATGGTAATAAAGCTATTAAAAATGCAAACAGCAAACAGCTACACTGTACAGGTTAGACAGCTAATCCAAACTAGCAGTTTAAAAAAGCAGAGCAATTACACTTTTATTTAAATGCAAGGAATATGAGCAAGAATAGAATGAGGAGCCTTGTTTAAATGCATTCTTTTGAATATTTATTAGAAATAATACATGTAGTTAAGCCACTTATCTGATTTCAGTGAATAAGTAAAATGCAAAAGATCAATTTTCATAATTATACCAAAGAAGTCTGTCTTTCATAAAAATCTCATTAATAACACCATTATTACTGAAAAAATATCTCAGTATTATTATTGTTATTCTAATTATCAGCAAAATGCTACTGATAATGTTGTCATAAAATTCCTTTTTAGTATCCTATTAGGGAAGATAGACTAAGTAGTGGTTTAAGTTAAATCTAGATCCTAAGTGGCATTATAAAAAATTTTCTTTGTGTATTTGGTTAAAATACATTATGTGTATAATTACATAAATTACTTCAGGTTTGGCAAACAGGGGATAGATACATATATATGCACACGTACACACAGGCATATATAAAGAGAGTGTACGATATATATGTGTGTGTGTATATATGTGTGTATATATATATATATAAAGGGAGAGTGAGAGTAGGTTTTATATCTATATATATATAAATAAAACCTACTCTCACTCTCTATAGAAACACACACACCACAGAGAGGGAGGGAGGGATAGCTCAGTGGTTTGAGCATTGGCCTGCTAAACCCAGGGTTGTGAGTTCAATCTTTGAGGGGGCCACTTGGGGATCTGGGGCAAAATCAGTACTTGGTCCTGCTAGTGAAGGCAGGGGGCTGGACTCGATGACCTTTCAAGGTCCCTTCCAGTTCTAGGAGATGGGATATCTCCATAAAATATATATATATATATATATATATATTAAATAACACATAGGCATACACACATAGTAGTAAAAAATTGCTCAAGGGTAAGAGTTGCTGAGATTGTGTCACACAGCTGTAAGCTAACATCTGAGGACATTTTGCCAATTCAAGGAAAATATTAAATGAGGGCAATTTTATTATTATGTTTTACTGGTTTGTCTCTGGAAACAGTCACTAATTGTTTTATTATCTATTTGCATTTTATTAAAATGTTAAAGACTTTACGAGGCATACAGAGTTTAGTGCCTCAAGGGCTCTGTTGTGGAAGGTGCTGAATGCCTCATAAATCGATGGGATTTGAAGGTGTTCACGTCAAGTGCTCAGTATTTCGCAGAACTGGGCCTAAGTGGGCTTTGGCACACAGAGTGGAACAGGAGGTGTTAGGGGAATTGCTAGCTACTTCTTGTGTTGAGAAAGGCTGAGGGAAGCTGATGGCTCCTCATCCTTGGGACAGCCCTGCTCTCAGATAGCCAACTCATTTCCAGGTGGCAGATGGAGGGAGACAGTTTGATCCTGCATCTTTCTTTCTTTCTTTCTTTCTTTCTTTCCCATAGTGTCTAGAAGCCTCAGTCATGGGCCAGGACCCCATTGTGCTAGGCACTGTACAGACACAGAACAAAATGATATTCCCTGCCCCCAAAGAACTTATGATCTAAGTAATAAGGGTCGCAATCATTAACATCAATAGGATTTCTTACCACTTACTTTGACAGGAGCAGCATTACACCCACAGTTAGCTCCTTTTCCAGAGTGAGAGACACTTGGAGGAGCTGCACAACTTTTTCATGAAGAATATTTGGGGGACAAGCTGCCATTTTGACTGCCCTGCTTGAGTGCCCCTATCATAAATCAGTAATTACGTCAGGAATAATGTTGCCAGTTTGTGAGCAACCTGATTGATTGATTAAATGAATCTAAATGGTTCCAGGCAATTTCTGACCCTGCCTCCACAACCACAGTGACTTAACCGATAGTAGAACTAGTCTGATTGGACTGTGCAAGGAGAGGCAGAGTTCTGGGAGGCGGTGCAGGCATCCTGATCTGGTGTGGAGTGAGGCTAAAAAATCTTCTGCTAAAGATCTGAGCACACACACAGAGAGAGAGAGTTATTATGGCCCTGATTCAGCAAAGAACTTAGGCACACTAAGGAAGCAAGCTGGGATTGAACAGTGCTTTGTTGAACAGGGGTGGACTTAAGCAAGTGATTTGCTGCATCAAGGCCTATATCTGTAGCAGCTGTCTTTCTGTTAACATGTTTTTATTTGTTATCAATGTGTAACAGGTTTTGAAGTTGCATGGAAGCAGAGACTATTAATGTCTCTATCTGTGTTATCTATATCTAGTCTGCTTTCACAGAACTTAAAAACCTAGAGTAAATGGATTTAGCCAAGCAGATGGAGTCATATAACTTTCAGAAATAAGTATAACTTTCAGTATATATATTCTTTCAATGCAACAAAAAAAGTTATACTTATCCTCAGTGTTTCACAGGTGGCATTCACCGCTATGCAGGAATGTTAAAGCAAACAGAAACAGCTTTTATCACAGCAGATGTCATGATCTGCACTTAGGGTTCAATCTTGCCATCCGCTACGTAGGCATGAATTGACGTGCATCAGAGAACACGATTGAGCTATCCACTTATTTTAGAAAGTGTTCTAAAAATACATCTAATATGAGGGGTTGTAAAAATTCCTTTTTTACCTGCTAGGGAGAACTATGCATAAATGCTGGCTTTATATTGCTCTGCTACTATGTAAATTATGGGACCCATGCTAATAGCTGAAAATAACTTGTTTAATACTTGGGCTATGTGGGGTGTCTGTGTGTGTCTATATAGTGATTGATCCATCTCTCTTTTTCTCACACACACGTACACGCACATGCACACACACACAAAGAAACTTGCACTGAGAACACATGCGGTAGGCAATCCCCAATTTAAAGAACCCCTGAGGTTTCCAGTGCTGTTTTCTTCAATCTTTATTTAAGATCAACTGTCTCTGCAAGGGAATTGATTTTTGTTGATCTCTTGGATGGTCACTTGAGAGATTTGAATTTTCTAGCTTTGTTTCTGTCTTGCTGTCTAAATTGAGTCTAGATATTTTATAAATGGTGATTTATTTTGGGAAGAAAACAGACAAAAATTAGTTTGTAAACTCTGTGAGGCAGGGACTGTCTTTGTCTATAACAAAGGATTACTATAACAGAATTATTCAGAATAATTAACATCAGGACACAGGTTACTCATATTTGGGCCAGATCCCACAGTCCTTCTGGCCAAAAGTTCCCATTGATATCCTTTGGGATTTATTTGGAGATTAATTGAATAATAATCCAATTGTAACATCAGGGCAAATCTTCTGACCTGTACAAACCCAAAAACATGAGTTCAATGGGATTGCTAAGGATTGCAAAACTGAGTCCTGAATGCACAGCCACAGCACCGTCCCCTGACTTGCTTGTATTTTGATAGTCTTTAATTACATGATCACTAGAATTAGGTGAAATTTTTTGGCCAAATTTTTTTACATCAAAAAGCACAGATTTAGTGACACCAAAATGTTTCACACATATGTTTTGGTTTCAACAAATAATTTTGGCAGAAGAAAAAATTATGAACAAATCAAAATGTTTTGTTTTGACATTTTTGAAACACAAAGTTTCAAATGTTCAGGACTTTTTATTTCAAAATTTCCTTGAATTTAATTTTTTTTTAAATGAAAAAATATAAAAAAGCTTGAAATCAAAACAAAGCATTTTGTTTCAGGTCAAATGAAATTTTTTGTTTGACCTGGAACAATTTTTTTTCAACTTTTCAATTCATGAAAAATTCCAAAAAATGTTAGTCTTGGGTTGACCTGAATGATTTTTTTGTTCACTGTTCGAAACTGCCATCCAACAAAATATTAGTTATTTGCACAGCTCTAATGATCACATCCAGTTTCTCAAATAACACAATATCAGTTGTTTTTACAACCTTAGATCCACATTATAGCATCTTGTAACATCTTGTAACATTCTTTTCAATCTAGTACCTTAACTTCATTGTCATAATCTTTATTGACGTAGTTGTTGCTATGAGAAAAGCTCTTCTCTCTAAGAGCTGTATTTTCATAAATTTCTCTGCATAGCAATACTATACACTTATGTAACAGGACAGGTTCTTTTTGAGACAGTAATAAATTACCACAGTATCTCTCAAGCAGTTTCTAAAGGAAAATACACATGCACAATTTAATATGTTTTATGCCTGTCTCTTTTACGTACACGTGTATCTAATTTGTATTTTTCATGTGACCTGTCCTCACACTGTCTTAATATTAATCTGATTAGTCTGATATTTATGTCTCTATATATATTGGATGTGTTTTCTTTAAAACATTCTTAAGCTTTTTCTTTTATCTGACGTAAGAATTTCTACTGAGAATGAATGCTTGTTTGGTACTGATTGGAAAGTTAGCAATATATTTCTAACTCATACCTACAAATACATTGGAAAATGATTTTTCTCATAAACAGCTATAGAGTGTGTATGCATTTTCAAATGCTAAATGTGTAACTGTATTATACAATAATAGTATATTTTTACAATGATGTACTTATGAAGCATCACCCAGCATAGAGGGTGTCCTAGGGTGGAATGGGATCACTGGACAGCAAAGTAGCCCCAAGAGGGCTGTTCCCGCCACCCTGAGACTGCTCTAACTTGCACCAGAAGCCAGACTAGCCCCCCCTCACCCCAAGATGGAGTGGCAGGAAGTGGGTGGAAAGCACAGCTCAGCCGCATCTGAGTATTTGTCCCTGATTATAATATGTTGAGTATGTTTTACTGTTTGCATTCCATAAAGCTGACTTTCAAAAGCATCAAACAGCACTACAATAGTTGTAGGGGGAAAGGTAGGATATTGTTAGTATTATTTGAGAAATAGTAGGTGATTATGGAATTCAAAATGGAATGGGATGAGTGCATGGACAATAGCTGCTGCACTTCAGCATTTGTTTTGTGTCTTCAGAATGGCCAGGAAATGTGTTTAAGTCCTGTTGTGTCCTCCCCATCCCGATCCTTTCCTCTGCCAAACATGGTCACTTATTCTGTAACACAGAACCTAGTAGCCACATTGGCTTCAATGCAGCATGTGGAATTGTCAGGGGTCTATTGGATAGCATGCTTTGTGAAGCCCAGTTATTTCTTCACAGGATGACCTGCTGGCTCATTGAAAGTGCTGTGCAAATAGTGTGCTGCTAGGGACATGCAAGAAGTAGCCCTGCATTTCCCAAGGCTGGATTGTGCCATAATGGGAAACTGAATAATATACCTTATAGAGATTTAAAAGAAGCTCCCTCTTCAAGAATATTGCAGGTAATGTTTTACTAATTGTCTGTTGAAAGTAAAGGGGAAACAATTTTAGCCAATAATATCGAAGAATTACTTGCACACATGTAACCCTTCCTACTTATGTACCATGAACAAGTCATAGTTTTCATTTGAGTTTTAAATGTCACTTACTTCTTTAACTTTGATTCCCTTATTTTCTCTGTTATACACTGCAAGTTCTCTACACCATATTCCTGCACTACCAACACCTCTCCATATGTAATTTCTGTTGACTAAGAGCTGCTGTTAACAAAACATTACTCTCAAAAGAATCTACCACCATTTCCATCCCATTCCCTTTCCAGATATTAAAAGTGCATCATTTTTAGTTGTATTTAGTATTTTAGGGGAAAGGTATGTTTATTATTTTAACAATGTGTTTTCCGATGCTTAAAATACATTTTCTGGCTGGAAGTAAGGAGGCAAATAACCATTAGCAGTCAACATTTATTGAACTGCTAGCTACAGCCACTTTAAAGTACAGCTATCTGCCTAGAATCATTTTTTTTTTTTACCTTTAAGAAAAATATAATAGGGAAGGGATAGATAGGTGGGATGATTCATAGGACGAATCATTGCTCCTGTGGAGCTATTCTCTATTTCACTACACAATCCACCCTGTAATCCTGTCTGTTTAAAAACCAGATTTAAAAAAATCAGTTCCTGAGTTATATGGTAACAGCATGTTGTGATTCTGAACTTTGGGAGACAGCAAATAGTGAACTTCATGCACCTAATTAGTACCACCTCTCTATGGAAAATTACATTATTGTAAACACAGACTGAGTGCAATTAATTGCTCTCAAGGACACTATTTATTAACATTTATTGTGATGAACATTGAGACCACTTGACTGTGAACATATGTCTACACTGCAGCTGGGGGTGAGCCTCCCGGTCTGGATAGAAAGCCTTGCATTAGCTGTACTTGAGATAGTGCGCTAAAAATAGAGGTGCAGATACTGCATCATGGGTGTGGCTTGGGTTAGCCACTTAAGCTCGGATCCAGGGGATCAGGCAGGCTTGGACTCACATGGCTTGCCTGAGCTGCCACCCAGGGCACAATGTTGACACTGCTATTTTTAGTGTGCTAGCTTGAATGGAGCTAGTGCGAGTCTGTCTACACGGCTGGGAGGCACACACTCAGCTGCAGTGTTAGACACACACTGCAGTGTTGATTAGGCCTTGGTCTCATTTATGCTCCATTGTAAATCCAGGGTCAGACTCTGGTTTGAATCCAACCCCCGCCACCATCCACACACAACTCTGTCTGATTCAGTTCAGCAAGCACTCCGGATCCAGGTCCTAGGACCCACTGAGGGGATGAGTCTGAGACAAAGTCCTGCTGAAACTCAAGTCCAAGCCCTGTCACTTTGCAGTGTGGACACAACTCAAATTACAGACCGAAGTCGGAAGGTCTGTGTAGTGCAGTGGTTCTCAAACTAGGGCCGCTGCTTGTTCAGGGAAAGCCCCTGGCGGGCCAGGCCAGTTTGTTTGCCTGTCGCGTCCGCAGGTTCGGCTGATCGCAGCTTCCAGTGGCTGCGATTTGCCGCTCCAGGCCAATGGGAGCTGCAGGAAGCGGTGCGAGCTGAGGGATGTACTGGCTGCCACTTCCCGCAGCCCCCATTGGCCTAGAGTGGCGAACCGCAGCCACTGGGAGCTGTGATTGGCTGAACCTGCGGACGTGGCAGGTAAACAAACCGGCCCGGCCTGGCCCGCCAGGGGCTTTCCCTGAACAAGCAGTGGCCCTAGTTTGAGAACCACTGGTGTAGTGCACCATGGATGTATTAGCATGGTTGTGAGACCCAGGTCCAGTGACTATAAACCCAATGCAACATGGACGCTCAAGCACGGGGTTCAAAACACCGAGTCCGCAAGCCCAGATCCGACAGACCCAGCTTTATAATACAGTGTAGACATACTCTAAGGGCACTGGGCTCTAACTCAGGCCCCAGCCCCTAAGAGTATATCTTCATGGCAGAGTTAGCCCATGTGATTGACACCAAGATCTGAGCACCCAAGCAGGGCCAGCTCCAGGCACCAGCTTAACAAGGAGGTGCTTAGGGCGGCCAAGGGAGAGGGGCGGAACCTGCGGCAATTTGGGCTCTAGGAGCGAAGGACCTGCTGCTGAACTGCCGCCGCCAATCGCGGCTTTTTTTTTTTTTTTTTTTTGGCTTGGGGCAGCAGAAATGCTGGATCCAGCCCTGCACCCAAGTTAGCCTGGGCTGGGTGTGTGTGTCCCTGAAGCAAAGTTCTACCCAAGTTACTGTGTCCTCACTGATGCTGCACTCCCCCGTCTGTGTCACTAGACTTCTGGGGGCACATCCCATGGTTTTTCATGCTGCAGTAAGCTGATCTGTTCTATGACTTTTTGTGTGTGTGTGACTTGTGGAGAACTTGTCTCTTTCAGGGCACACGGGGAATTCTGGGAAGGCATTGGAGGACTATCAGCATTGGAATGATTCAGCCTCTATACTCACTGCAAAATGGTTGGGTTATCAGCCTGAGTGAAAACAGCATCTGAACTCTAATCCAGACCCTTAGCCAGGCCAGCTAGCCCAGGACAAAAGCACCACCAGGTGAGAGGATTTTGAGTGTGGATGTCGGATGGCTAGGGGCAACACCTGGGTAAGAGCCTGTGCTAGCTCTGCAGTGAAGGCACATGCTGATTTTCTCTGCTCTAGTCAAATCTGCGTATTGTTTTCTGCTGGAAAATAAATTCAGGCATTGACAAAAATGTGTAATTGAAAAAGAGAAATCATGCAGCCTTGCAGTAAAACACAAGAGGGCATGAATCTTTGGAAAGGCAAGACACTTATTTATCAGACTAAAATATTTTCCTGATATGTCCCAAAATTGTAGTTATAAAGATTTCATATCATGGATCTACTCAGCCAGAAGTTAACTTTCCTACATTCTGTACTTCATATACTGTCACTGTAAATACCACTGTGTTGTGTCAGAAAGCACTTTGGTAGTTTTTTTCTTTTAAATTAGACTGTGCAACAACTATGAATATAGTGATAATCATTAGAATGACTTGGTAACTTCATAAGCTTCATCAAGTACAGTTAGGGTGACCAGATGAGGGGAAGAAAATATCGGGACACATGTGGGGGGGGGTGCCCGCTGGCAGAGCAAAAAAAAATGCCGAGTCCTGCCCTAGCTGAACAACAACAAAAAAACAACAACACAGTGCTGCCAGCGGATATCGGGACAAAATGCGTCCCGACCAATACCGAAATATCGGGTCATCTGGTCACCCTAAGTACAGTGTCTGAACTTGGTAACTGTTCTGTATTTATATGGGATTTCTAATATTCATAGAATCACAGGACTGGAAGGGACCTTGAGAGGTCATCTAGTCCAGTCCCCTGCACTCATGGCAGAACTGAGTATTATCTAGACCATCCCTGACAGGTGTTTGTCTAACCTGCTCTTAAAAATCTCCAAGGATGGAAATTCCACAACCTCCCTAGGCAATTTATTCCAGTGCTTAACCACCCTGACAGTTAGGAAGTTTTTCCTAATGTCCAACCTCAACCACCCTCGCTGCAATTTAAGCCCATTGCTTCTTGTCCTATCCTCAGAGGTTAAGAAAAACAATTTTTCTCCCTCCTCCTTGTAACAACCTTTTACATACACCTCTACCCCGATAGAACGCGATCTGATATAAGACAATTCGGATATAACGCGGTAAAGCAGTGGGGAGCCCTGGGCCCCTTAAATCACCACACGAGCCTGGCTGCCAGAGCCCCGGTGCTCCAGCAGCTGGGCTCGGGTAGTGATTTAAAGGGCCAGAGGCTCTGGCCACTACGGGGAGCCTGAGGCCCATTAAATCCCCACCCAAGCCCCGCTGCCAGAGCTCCGGCGGTGATTTAAAGGGCTTGGGGCTCCCCACAGCAGCTGGAGCACCGGGCCCTTTAAATCACCGCCAGGGAAGCCGGTCCAGTCCGGCATAGTGTACCGGCTCTTGCCTATAAGGCGGTGAGATTTTTTGGCTCCCAAGGATGGCGTTATATCGGGGTAGAGGTGTACTTGAAAATTGTTATCATCTCCCCTCTCAGTCTTCTCTTTTCCAGACTAAACAAACCCATTTTTTTCGATCTTCCCTCATAGGTCATGTTTTCTAGACCTTTAATCATTTTTGTTGCTCTTCTCTGGACTCTCTCCCATTTGTCCACATCCTTCCTGAAATGCGGTGCCCAGAACTGAACAGAATACTTCAGTTGAGGCCTAATCAGTGCCGAGTGTCTTGCTTACAACACTGCTGCTAATGCTTCCCAGAATGATGTTCTCTTTTTTTGCAACAGCGTTATACTGTTGACTTACATTTAGCTTGTGGTCAACTGTGATGCCCAGATCCCTTTCCACAGTACTCCTTTCTAGGCAGTCATTTCCCATTTTGTATGTGTGCAACTGATTGTTCCTTCCTAAATGGAGTACTTTGCATTCGTCCTTATTGAATTTCATCCTATTTAATTCAGACCATTTCTCCAGTTTGTCCAGATCATTTTGAATTTTAATCCTATACTCCAAAGCATTTGCCACCCCGCCGAGCTTGATATCGTACACAAACTTTGTAAATGTACTCTCTATGACATTATCTAAATTATTAATGAAGATATTGAACAGAACGGGACTCAGAACTGATCCCTGCAGAACCCCACTCATGTCCTTCCAGCATGACTGTGAATCACTGATAACTACTCTCTGGGAACAGTTTTCCATCCATCTTATAGTAGTTCCATCTAGGTTACATTTCCCTGGTTTGTTTATGAGAAGGTCATATGAGACAGTATCAAAAGCTTTACTAAAGTCAAGCTATATTGACAATATTACTGCAGAATAGTTACCACTGCAAAGTACGCTCTGAAATTACAGTGTCAATAGACCTTAGATGCATACAGACAACACTGACAGTATCACTTGCCTCCAAATGAGATTACAACTGTATATCTCAGGGTGATGATATTACAATCTGGTGTCAAGTTTGTTTTTTTTCCAAATTGTGTTAACTGATAATATTTAACACAATTTTTTAAATTGAAATGATCTCAAGTGGAATCCTGTGACACAGCTCATATTGGTGTTATACTACATATACTGATTGCTTTTCTAGTTTCAGTGCTGTAAAAAGACAGTGGCTGCAGCTGATGAGTCCAGAATGAGAAGAGTTGCTTTGCAGCCCTTATTTCAGATTGTTCTGTTCCAGATAAGGCGTTGACAAGTTTATATAAATACAGAAGGAAAGATTAATGTGCTCTGTAGCAAGGTCAAAGTAAACGACTTCATCATTTAAAATGTGTTGACAATTCCTAAGACGTTTTGCGATGGTTCCAAGAAGTTTTCCTAAATGTGTAGCTCCTATTGCTATGGTGTAATGAGGCTCTCAGATGTAACAGTGCCAAGGACCATATAAGAACCAAGAATGAATGCAAATCTTTCTTATATCTTATAGAGTTGTGGGTCATACTCTGCACTGACACTCTTTGTCAGTCAGTGGGGTTCATCAGCTGTAATGCAGCACAGACTTAGGCCCAATCACATGTATAACAAGGTATCATGTCAAGGAAGATATTGAAAATTACAAACATGAGCTGCATGGTTCATGCATATCCCCGAAGCATTAGTGTCACTAGCATCCAGCTCTAAAAATTAAACTATTGAGTAGAACTGGGAGAATAGTGGGAAAATTTAGCGATAAACATTTGGAAATTAAAATTTGAATCTCAGAGTTCACACCCTTCTAGTATTGACTTTCCATGAACATTTAGACAAGCCAAATGCTATTTGTATGAAATTTCAAGCTTGTAGCCAAAATTCTTGATGTGATGAAATGGAAGTCATTTCAGATGGAAGTAGATGGCCCATGAATTAAATGCTAGACCTATGTGACTGCAGGAGCAGACGCAGTGACATCCTACATATTATATGGAGAGAAATATCAATGTCCCCCGGCTCCCACAAGACGGTTTCTCATTAGCATTTGCCCCAGTGAGGCCTGGCCTGTTGGAATAGATAAGTATGCTGTACTTTTGCAAAGCACTGTGTTCAAGGAAATAAAGCACAGGATTTCCCATGTCAAGTCATATGTTCCTCAAAATACATTAAAATTTTTAAATTAAATTAAATTAAATTAAAATAGGGATTATAAACAAATTCTAAAATGGGGCTTCCCACCCACCTGTTAGCAGATGTTAAATGCATACAGAGACATAGATGAATATAACTGTTGTGCAATCAAATGCAACAAAAAATCATTTGAGAGAGACAGTCCTGACATGTTGACTGGCAGAGTGGGGTTGTCTTATGTGCTGCCTGTCTGCTGAGTGCCAGCTGCCTAATACTGAGTCTGGTATTTTCACTCTCGCTCATGATCTCTCTTTCTGGAGCTCCCCTCCCCACACTTATTTGACTAACTGAAGCTGAATTGTCTCCATTAAAATATATCATGTGCTCTCTTTTCAAGGTAGGCAGTTGCTTTGTATGTTTTCTTCATGGAGCATGTTATGGAGAATATATCATTATTAGTGCTCCAAGATCTCCTCCATATTGTCTTCCTTTTCCAAGTTCTAGTCTTAAGCACTGTGACCCCATTCTCTCCCTATTCCTTGTCCCCAGAAGACATGGACATTATTCCTTTATTATCATCTGCTTCTCTCTTTTAGAAGGAAAATACATTACCTATGTTATTCATGGCTATCACTCCTCTCCAGATACGTGGAATTCATCTGCATCCCTCAAAATTGTATCTTCCAACTTCATTTGTGGTCAGCCTTGTGCTCTATTTCTTTCAACCTCAGCTTTATAAACTTTTCTACTGCACACTGAACATGAACCTATCTTTGCAGTTGTCTTGTTCTCAACTGGTACAAGACTGCAACTTGCCAGGAACATCTAAGTATCAATTTGTTTGACAAAATCAAACCAGTGGGTATTAATAATACACCATAATTTTGACATGGAAAACTGTTTAGGTTCCTCTCCTCAACTGTTTTTAATGGCAGTGTTTCTGCTTCATATAACAGAAGCAGAAATCACTGCTTTGAAGACTCATAGCTTAGTTGTCACAACAAAAATCCCACTGCCCAAACTAAGGCCATTGAAGATACTGAGTTGACAGTGAGGCAAAACGGATCCAATATGTGACTTCGGTTATAGAACCTCCTGCTGTCAACCAACTACCTAGATAAAACTATCCACCCATTTAACGTCACTGCCATCTACATGCAGCATTGGCAGGTCATTTGTTTCTGTTTTATAGATGCTTTGGTTTTACCCCCATTGATCTTAAGTGTATAGATTGTACAGTTTTTCACAGCTCTTCTGGAGTTAGCTGTAATTGGTTACTAGTCTTTCCAAGTAAGACACTATCATCCACATTCTCAAGAGTCTCTAAAGATGGACCTTTGAATTTCACACCTCCTACTTTGGCCTCAATCAGTTTTGTCATAATAATGGGGTTGATACAATGATCTGAATAGAACAGAACGGTGGCTGGCTCAAAGGGACAAGTTAGTGTCTAAAAGACCCAAGGAAAAGATTGCAATAGCCAATGATGATTTGGGTGTGGACAGGGGCGTGCACAAAGAGGGGCAAGCAGGGTCATGGCCCACCTCTAAAATCTCCATGCATTGCCTCTGCCTCCACCCCCTGGCTTACATCGGCGGGCAGCCTGTAAAGCAGTGCTGGGACTCCAGCAGCAGGGAAGAAGCAGCAGCTGTAGGGATGAGGGGAGAAGGAGCTCAGCTGGCAGCCAGCCACTTTTCTGCTTCCTCCCTCTCCGGGCTGCAGGGACACAAAGAGTGCCACTGCCAGGGAGGGCTGCTGTCTCCTTGCTACTAAGCATCCCCACCAGAAGTGTCCTGAGAAATCTGGGAGGGAGGGGGTCACACAAACCTTTCATTTGTGTGTGTTTAAGGTGCCCTTCCCCCAGGGCCGGCTCCAGGCACCAGCTTGCCAAGCAGGTGCTTGGGGCGGCCACTCCGGAGAGGGGCGGCACGTCCAGCTATTTGGCGGCAATTCGGCGGACGGTCCCTCACTCCCACTCGCAGCGAAGGACCTCCCGCCGAATTGCCGCCGCAGATCGCAGCATTTTTTTTTTTTTTGCGCCGCTTGGGGCGGCAAAAACCCTGGAGCTGGCCCTGCCTTCCCCCCCCCCCCCGAAAAAGTGATCAAATTTAAATTCTTGAGCACACCCCTGGGTATGGACAAGCAATTTGACTGGGAACAAAATTGAATGGAGAGATTTCTGAAATGTTAGGGTGGGGAAAATGGCCATCATTTGGCCCATGGCCTGTATGTGAGTGGAATCTAAGTTGGTTCCCAGGTTATAAGTATATTGTTAGGTATATCAAAAAATAGAGGTAGAGGAGAGTTTTGCAGAAGAAAGCTTATGAAGTGTGTTTTGGCCATGTTGAATTTGAGTTAACAGCAATGAGATGTCTGAGAGAGAGTGAACCTCTTTGCGACTCTGACAAATGAAAATTAATATTAAAGCTGGCCCCAACTATGATACACTTGGCAGATTTTTCTATCAGTGGTGTGTTAGGCACGGGCTGACCAAAGTTGCCCAGAAGAAAAAGGCTAAAGATAATCCCTAAATCTGCTGGCCTCCATAAAGCAGACCTGCTCTCTTCCTGAGGGAATCAGAGGCCCAGGGAGTTGATTACTCCCTCCACTTCTTGATCTTCCTATTCTGTGTAAAAGCTTTGGTTGGGTACGTATGCAATTATACATTCAACCCCAAGAACAGGCGATCTACTCCCCAGAAAGATGGAAACAACTAATTCATAAAGCCTTCTCCTTCTTTGTTAGCTACACTCATCCAATGACAGACAAGAAACAATACCATGTGACTAAGGTTACTGATCACACGGTGGAAATGACGAATAATGAAAAACAAATACATACAACCACAGTTTACAAGCAACCTATCAGCTTATACTCACGGCATGTATTCCTCAAACAGTGATGAAAAATGAACACATCTGTAAAATCTAAACTGTTCTGATCAATTTGCCAAAAGAGAAATGGCCATGGCATTTTGGCCATGATTAATTCAGCCAGCTCTATTCCTGCAGTGGCTGTGGATGTGGGGGCCATGGGGAACCTAGCTGAATGGATAGATGTTTCTTTTTGCCATCTTTGACAACAGGCAGTATGATAATACAGCAACAACAACTAATAATTAATAAATGATATAGATTCAGAGAGAATCTGTCCATAGGAACTAGTGAAGGAATAAAACCAGATCATCCTAGGAAGGGAGAAGAAAGAGGGGAGGCTGTGGAAGGACACGAGTCACTGATTGCTCCTAAAGTATTTCCAGTGTAATGCAAATCCTTAGTGTGCTCCCAAAAGAAATAAACAGCATTTGAGCTATAATACCAATATCCTGCATTTTTAAATGTTGTCTGCATCATTCGAATAAATTTCTTGCTTACTGAAACATTTGATCTGTGGGCAGAATGGATTTAATTTTTAATTGACAAGGCTTCATGTTTTGATTGTGTGTATTGTGTTTGGATTGGATTGAAAAGTTCTTTGTAGGACTGTGAGAGATGTAATAAAATTAAGAAAACATCTTTCAGCAGGCATTGGAGTCTTATTAACCTTAAAAGCGAAACACTGGCCAGACTCCATACAAATATTAATACCAACACATCCAAATACATTGTATGCCTAGTCTATTGCCACGTGAACAGCTATGTGAATCTTTATTCTGCATGTTAAACAGCTAATCAATAGCATGTTCAGGAATCAAAGGGCTGGTGTTTCAGACATGAATTCACTTCACTTCTGCAGTTTACTGTGAAAGCTCCTAGCTGCTGAGCTCATTAAAGTTCCCTTGGCTGATCTGGCTTTATAGGCAATTTTGTGAAGGGGCAGCATCAGAGCTAGCCCACTGATTGGGACTCCATTGGCTCAGCAGGGATCCAGGAATTCAGGGGAGAGAGCACAGTGTTCAGCTAAAAATATGTCTTGGCCTCTGCAATGCCAGGAAGATTGCACGGCTGAGCTAATTGGCAGGGGTGTAGAGATCTGGGTGGGAGCCAGAGCTTTCTTAGTTTAGGATAATTCCAAGGTGGGACCTCTGCAACATGTATGTAGCTCTGAATTTAATCTCCTTTTAGATTGTCATTTATACTATTGCAGGCATTTACAATCCGGTCTGAACTTGTTTTGCCACTGACTGTTGCTGGGCCCAGGGCATATCTTATATGAAATACAGAAGTGACTCTGCAATTAATTGACTACACAATTGTGTAGAAATTTGAGCAGAATATTGAAACTACCAGACATGAGGATCAAACACCAGAAGATGCACAAATATTCACTGTTCACCCTCATTCAGTGGATTTAAAGTAGTAAAACTAGAAGGATTTCACTTAAAATCCTCTCTTGTTAGGGTTGATTTTCTGTGTTCTTTCTCCTTTGAGTCTCATTTTTAATACTCTAAACAGAGTACTCAGGACTCTGGAGCATGCCTCAGGGCTCAGCCCAGCTCCCGTTCATGCAGAGGATAGCACTCAGATGTCTCTCATCACCTGCCTCTGGAAAGTGAGGAGGATCTAGTCTACAGCCCCCATCCTAAGAAGAGTTTGTAAGGGAGAGAGAAGTAGAGGAGGGAGAATAGTTGGGAGAGTTTGAGGGAGAAAGGAGGAGAGAGGGAAAACACTGAATAAAAAATGATAAAGGGAGAAGGCTAACTAGAAGAAGGAAACTACCTAAGGAAATGACCAGAAGGAAAAACTGAAAATGGGAAAGACGTTCAAGAAACTGAGTGTTTGCTTCACCTGACATGTTGAATTTACAGTTTAATTTTGTAAAAAGCAACAGAGGGTCAGTTTAATTTTGTTTTTCAGAGGTTGTTTGTTTGTTTGTTTGTTTCCAGTTTCTTTGGAAAAACACTCACTCACCCAAACTTACTTTGGATTCTATAGTCCGGCCATAGGTGCGGAAGTTGGCTCTTTTCTTTTCCCTACCTTCCTTCAGCACTCCAGTTCCTGGTTTCCTCTCTCTGCCATGCATAGAAGCAGAAGGGGCGTTTGGGCCTCAGTTTGAAGACTTGATTAGGACATTATTTTCCTTTTCTCATAAAAACCCACAGAAGAGGGAAACTTCGTTTTGTAAGTCTCTGGCTTTTTAACCCTTCAGATCCACCCTGAATTCCTCCAAACTCAGATGAGTAGTCTTTTTCTGACTTCATTGGAACTAATTGTATGAGTAAAGGAAGCAAGACTTAGCACACAGTTAGCATTTAACCTAAACGCATTATCCATTATGGATCTGTAATTATTTGCTTTTGTGTTTATCACGTCTTGTTTTTTGTGACTGGCATGATAAGAAGAATAAAACAACATGTTTTATGAGAAGAACAAACTATATATAGATAGATAGTTTATTCTTATAAAACATATTGTTAAAAACATAAATATATATTTTGAATAATATGCATTTCATGGAACATGGAGAATGATTCTATCAGACAACTGATATTTATGTTTCTGTTTGAAATCTTGGCTGTAGTATTTATCAGTATAATGAGGAAGTATTTCCTCCAGCACATGGACATGTATTAAAGAAATGTGGAATCATCTATGAAGAATATTCTTCTCCTCCCGCATACAATGAGCTCCTATGTTTCTCAGGGCAGCTCCACAAAATAAGGGTGGGGCTATGCCAAAAGCATACATTTTTTTAAATGCTGCTGTATGAAAACGCTGTATCTCAAGCCAATTTAGTGAGCTTCACTGAAATAATTTACACGAGCCTCCTCAGATGGGAGACAAATATGGAACTCCAGCAACATGAGTTTTATTCACTTTTCAGTTAAATCACAGATCGTATAGGAAGGATGAATAATATAAATAAATATCTTATCTTATTCTCATGATGAAAGCAAATAGTGTCTTTTACCTAGAAGAACTTGAAAGTGCTTTTACAAATTTACATATTCAGAAATTTGCTTGATACAGCACTAGACGTAGTCATCTCCGTGGTGAAAGCCAGTGACTATTTAACAACGCATACAAACAATGCACACACGGCAACATTCCAAGACAGAAAACAAAGAATACTCTCCTCAGCTGATGCTACAGGGAATATTTGAGGTTGCTAGACTATAATTACTAATAAATAAAATTAGGTGTTTGCAATTCCATAGTGCCTTTCATAAAAGATTCTCAAAGAACTTCGTAAACATTAAGCCTCCCAACAGCCCTGTGAGATAGCTATATAGGACATACAGTTATTTTTACACCCACTACTGAAATGCAGCTACTTCCAGGGTAGAACATTATGGACTTGATTCTGCCTTTTTTCCTTTAACAATAGGGCATAACAGCAATTGCAACTCTATATAATAGTCAAGGCAAAAAATGAAGACCTTTATATCTAATTGAATCAGAATGGGAATTTAGGTAGACAGATATACCCAGAGCCTCAAAGATATTTTAGATTCTAACTCCCAGTGATTTCAGTGGAAATTAGGTGCCTAAATACCTTTGAGGATCTGGGCCATAGTGATTGACTGAGCTGGAATTTGTCCAGAACACATAGGTCAGCACTTCTATGATTACGCAGTGTAATGACCACAAATGGTCAAGCCTGGATGGTCACAGTGGTCCCTTCTGGCCATAGAATCTATGAATCTAGGACTTAAGTTTTATATTTCATCCAACACAGAGACAGTAAGCTTTTCCAAAAGAATGGGTCTCTAAAGTTAGTTCCCAAGTCCGTTTTTAGACACCCAAAGAAATTGACTGATTTTCAACAATGCTGACAACACAACAGTTCCCATTCATCCTCTCCTCCCATCCTTCTATATACCAAGGATATATTCATAAATTCCAAGGCCAGAAGGGAGCACTGTGATCATCCAGTCTAACCTCCTGTACAACATAGGCGGTAGAATTTCCCTAAAATAATTCCTAGAGCATATCTTTTTAGAAAAACATTCACACAAAGGGTATGAAGCTGAAGATACCAGCTGGCTCATTTATTTATGCATTTATTTCTCCAGTAATAAGTCAATGCAAGTTGCTATTTCAGGATTAAAATAGTCTTAATTTTGCTTAACTGTTTCAGAATAATTTACTTAAGTGAACACAATGGAATAACTCAAGATGTTGTTGATAAATTGAAGAGGGTTCAGAGAAGAGTCCTTAGAATGATTAAAGAGTTAGAAAACACATCTTTTAGTTATAGACTCAAGGACCTCAATCTCTTTAGTTTATCAAAGAGAAGGTTAAAGGGTGATTTGCTCACAGTCTGTAAGTACCTACCTGGGGCACAGATATTTGATAATAGAGAGCTCTTCAATTCAGTAACAAAGGTATAACAAGATCCAATGGCTGGAAGTTGAAGCTAGACAAAATCAGACTAGAAATAAGGAACAAATTGTTAACAGTGAGGATAGTTAACCATTGGAATAACTTATCAAGGATTGTGGTGGATTCTCAATTATTGGAAATTTTAAAATCAAGAGTGGGATGCTAGTCTAAATGTTAAGCTCTAGTTCAACTACAGCTTTTGGCCTTGAAGCAGAAATTAATTCAAGGAAGGCCTATGGATTACGAAGTAGATCAAACTTAGAGCTGTGTGAACAGGTCAATGGTCAAATTGAAAAACATCCATTCTGGGTTGACCCAAAATGAAATTTGCATAACAAATTTCAGTGAAACATTTCACGCATCCCAAAATGAAATGTTTCTTTTAGTTTTTAAGGATTTTTTTTAATGGAAACAAAATTCAAAATGACAAGTTGTTTGGAAATGAAAAGCCATTTTTAATTTAAAAAGTTTACAGTATTTCATTTTGAAAATGTTAGAATGAAATCTTTTGACTTTTTAAAAAAAAATCAGCCAAAACAGTTCACCAATTTGACAGGAATCCACAAAATGTTTTGGTCAACCCAAATGTACATTTTTCATTGACAAAAGGTTCATTCAATTTTTTCCCCGATCTCTAGTCAAACTAGATGATCACAATGGTCTCTTCTGGCTTTAAAAAAATCTATAACAATTACTTATCCAATAAAATATTACTACATAATGCAGTGGCCAGATATATAATTCTGTATGGTACTGCTCAGATAAATTGATTTATTTTGTGACTCTAACACTCATAGGGCCGTAGTCTAACCTGGCTTTTGGCACAGAACAATCAATGATGTAGAATAAGGGTAGAATATTATGCATAAGCCTGATATAAAGCCCACTGATGTAAAAAATTGGAATCTTTATACTGACTTTGAGGGGCTTTGGATGAGGCCCTCATTTAGGATATGAGAACAGTTCTACTGACTGATCCTGTGTACAGATGGGATTGTGTTGATTCAGATTCAGACTGTGATTACCAAATTATGATGATCTGTTTTATGTCTGGTAAATGTTCTCTGACTTGGGAATAAATTCAACCCTGGCGTAAGCAAGGCAACTCCACCGAAGCCAATAGAGCTGTGCCAGTTTAGGGCAGGGCTGAATTTACCTCTGGCAGACTAATCCTGGATTGGGCAGGCAAAACAAGATGCCTAATTGATACATAAATGCAAAAATAGAGGCCTGTAGCTTTTCTTGACCAAAGCCCAGACATGGAAATTGTTGCCTACCCATAGATCTATATGCATGAACAGCAAAGTGCAGAATATGATAACATTTCCTCTTTCCCAGTCACAGAGAGCGATCTTCCAAAGTTAATCATTTATATGTGAGGTTAGAATTTGGTTCTGAACTTCATTTATTTCAATAATTACGGGATCAGGTCTCAGGGATGGGTTTGATAAATATATATAATAGCTATCAGAGACTACATAGTTAAGTGACAAGAGGTAGAGCAGGGATGGCCAACATGAGCCTGAGAAGGAGCCAGATTTTACCAATGTACATTGTCAAAGAGCCACAGTAATATGTCAGCAGGCCTACAACAGTTCCTCCTGCCCCCCCCCCCCCAGCATCTCCCACCCACTGGCAGCCCCACCGATCAGTGCTTCCCTCCCCCACCTCCCGGTCATCTGTTTCGTGGCTTGCAGGAGGCTCGGGAGGAGGGGAGGAGCGAGGGCACGGCAAACTCAAGGGAGGGGACGGGAAGGGGTGGAGTGGGGGCAGGGCCTGTGGCAGAGCCAGGGGTTGAGCAGTGAGCACCTCCCCGACACATTGGAAAGTTGGCGCATGTAGCTCCAACCCCAGAGTCGGTGCCTATAGAAGGAGCCACATATTAACCTCTGAAGAGCTGCATGTGGCTCCAGAGCCACAAGTTGGCCACCCCTGAGCTAGAGTCTTGGACTCTTGGATCCCATTCTGTAGCTCCTAGAGTCTCTGTAATATCCTTACAAACTCCCCTTTTCCTTATTAAAACTATCAGGAATTTTCAGATTTCATGCTGTCAGTTTCACTTAGTACTGAGAGGGAATCTGATCCTTCGACTGGAAATCTTGCTAACATGAGCACTGGAGACAAACTCCAGGGATGTCTAGCACAGAAGGAGAAAAAGCATTTTGGCATGCATTAGCCTGTGTGCTGACAGAAAGACTGCCTTTTAAAACCATTTCAGTGTACCTCTGGCCTCCTAGCTTTGACCACCTAGCTATGTCAGTGTCTTTGTT
This sequence comes from Malaclemys terrapin pileata, assembly GCF_027887155.1. Lineage (NCBI taxonomy): Eukaryota > Metazoa > Chordata > Testudines > Emydidae > Malaclemys > Malaclemys terrapin. The sequence continues at coordinate 244,392,211 of NC_071505.1, forward strand.
CATATCCATTGTAATCATTTCAAAATAATATCAATCAAGTATATGATTCCCTGGATTGATGCCTTCTCCTGAATTACTTACACACTCCAAACTCCTAGTGAGTACTGAATGTGCAAGAAATACAGGGTGGCGCCATAAACATGAAGAGCTTATATAATGGTGAGTGCATTGGCAGTTCATTTACACTGGTGACGAAAGGACCTAAACAACTGAGTCCCCACTCACGTGAGTTATGTGTCATCTGCTCATTTGTGAAGTGACTAATCCAGAAGTGAAGAGGTGTCTAGTGAAAATAAATGGTATTGTCCTACTGACTGCTGTGATGGATTCTTTATATGTTCTTTCTGTTATCATTCAGTTTACCCTTTTTAACCAACCCGTGGCGTGTCAGCCATGTTATATGGAATTTTATCACAGCTAACAGGACTCTTCACAAAGAAAGAAACAATAGGACAAGCAGGAAATAAATAATAAATAGATAACCAGGAAACAGCACTAACACAATGGATGCTCAGTCATTAGTTTAAGCCATCACATTTGTCCTGGGATGATCCAAACAATCACAGTAAAACAGTAACAAAGTTTGCAATAAATCCAGGCTTACTTATTCCTGGGGCCATGTAAAGGACAGGACAAGAGAAATAAATAGGAAAAATTGAGTCCTATATTGAAAGCATTTGTTATGAAATAACATCTCCAGCCATTTGAAATATTGAAAACTTTCCTAGGACTTAGGGTTTATAATAAGAGTTGTTTCACTTGCCAGCCATTTATAATTTACTTACCACCATATTAAAATCTAGATAAGGTCACTCATTTACGATAGGGTATCTTTCCACTCTTATCTACTTTTGAAACATCTTGTAATAAGACCATTTTTGTCTGTAGTGCTTTTTCAATCAATGTAGCTGGCACAAGATAATTTCAACATGTGGAACTATCACTCTGATCATTGACCAAATGTAGAACATCTTCGATTATTTATCCAGAGAACCTCCACTCTGAATATTTGAAAATGTAGAACCTTTGTATTCTTTGTACACTAGGACCCTTACTACAAGACTTGGCAGTAATTGAACTTGTGCCCTACAGTATGAAATAAACAGAGGTGGAGATTGTCAGCTTTGTTATCGGTCAACACTTACAGCAAATAAGGGTTTTATTTTACCACTGCAGTATCATGCGCGTGCCTTCTCTTTTAGATCTCTTTTACTGGTGGTGTTCGAAGCAGTTCTCTTGGTTCCAAAGTAGAACAGCAACATCTGACAGTGAACAGCGGCGTTCCTTTTGCTTTTCATTTTAGCTTCCACATTTAAAGTAAAGTTGAATTAGAGCTAATGAGTCATCACAAAAAAATAAACATATTTTTCTATACACGTCACCGTACAAAGACGAGAGAGATTTGAGTTTTTAATGGCGGTTGTTTATGACCCCCTTTGGTAAGACTTGCTGAATTTCTAATGAAGTGCTTAAGAACTGTAACAGGCACCATAGATTACTGCATAAAAAGTCTCCCTTGATCGTTTTCTTACAAGTTACATAGCAGCTTCGATCAAGGAAGGTGTGGGATTGCGCTCTTGGCATTTATTGAAAACCCATTATTTAAATGATTTGACTTGTTGCAATGAATTTGTCATACATTGTATTTGACAATAGATTCTTCGTTCATTGTTAGTTACACAAAACCCCCAATGTAGCCAAAAAATAAAGCAACGAGCATACACACGTAAAAATAAAACCCATTGCACCCTAAAAGAACCGGAGGTAATCAGAAACATATAGCAAATTACAGTTTTTATTGTTGCAATCAACCCCTGATTATATTAAACATTTCAAGCATTATTTGCTATAAATAAATTAAACTCGACCTTGTTTTTCTAATTTAGCATTTCTAATTTGTTCCATAACTAATCAGAGTTCATGGGAGAATAAATATAGAGAGAAGAAGAGATGGGATTCTGATCTAAATGACACTGGAGTAAAGACCTGATCCAAAACCCATGGAAGTAATCTTTCTATTGACTTCAATGGGCATTGGATTAGGTCCTAAACCAGGAGTATCCTAAAGTTAAAATGTGTGAGATCAGACCCAAATCCATGTGCAGAGCTGTTATGAGTTGTCCTGAAATCCACTAGTCTGTTTCAACAGGATAAGAAAAGAGCGTTATCACAGTATATGTGCATGCACATGGATATGTATGTATCATTCAGCTGCGCATCTGAAGAAGTCTGCCTAGTTCAGAATCCTGGCTGGGATGGGAGATATTTTCATTCTCCTTTTGGCACCGTCTTCTTCCAATGCGGAAAACAAAATGCCCCCAAATGTTTTCTCTATTTGTAATATCGTAGAAAAGGCAGAGAATTGTCGGCTGAAAAATGAAACAAGAAAAACCTAATGAGACGTGAGCGAGTGAAATGAAAATATCAGGTTCGCTTTTCCACTGTGTAGACATTACACAATAACTTGTAGTAATTTAAATTTCATCATTATCTAGCACTTGTAGGGGTTCTTCAAAAGTTTAGTTGATAGTTAATTTAAGATTGCTGACTTAGATCACAATACAGTAATTAGGCAGAATTAAAGTAAAAATTGAAAGAAAATGAATCAAGTAATACAATACATTGTGTAGTTTTCTCCACAAGGCATCTCCGATAATGTTACACTATTTGCATTCTCATGAAAGAAAGACGCTTTGATTATATATCTCTGTTATAAAACTAGCTTTGAAATAAGGCGGCTATGCTTTGGCTTCTAGCTTGCACTGAGCCTATTAGAAACATTTTTATTACGCTCACTGTACAATAGCAGTAAAACTGAGAAAGGTCTCAAGGACTGCAACCTGATCCATAATGTGATGAACACGTGTATATGAGGAGTGATGTTTAATATGTGCCACTTATTTAAAATATATGCCTCATAATTGAACAGGCTAGTTGAAAGATCAATAAAGATCCAGAGGGAACAGAGATAGCATAATATCTTGAAGGAATTCTGTTCCTTATTAGGACATAAGGTGAAAGGAAACATACAAGGAAGAAAATACAAGGCAATATTTCAGAGGAAAGCACTTTCTTGTCCATTCTTGGCGTCGCTTCTCCACAGTGATTTTTAATTTCATGATTGGTATTTCTGATCGTTCGTCATGAGGGTGAATTGTTCATTTATCCCCTATGCATAATTTTAAACAGACACTGCTCCATAGGAAGAAAGAAAAAGCATACCCCTGTATGCTCCATTCACTGACTATATGATTTTCGTCCCCCATGTGTGCGTGTGCCAGATGGCACTACACAGCCTCAGATGATAATAAACATGAAAAATACAGTCAGTGCACGAGCAGAGATAACTGTGGCTGAATGTACCAGGGGTGCTGCGGGTGGGAGAAAGGGGAGGAAGTGGAAAGTTGTGAGCGCAGATGAAGTTGCGTTCTGCAAGAGTCCAGCTGATGTGCTTTAAATATTAGCTTGGGAGCAGATGCAGAGCCAACAGATGAAGAAGACGCTGTGGGTGAGGATGGGCGGGGGGAAGGATACAGGTTTAGCTAAAGTTGGTTTGGGACGTCCTATCAATGATGTGACCACCACCCCGGGTACTGTAAGGGATGAACTCTGGGAAACTCAGTAGCCACCCGTGCCAAAGTCACATCATGTAGTGGCATGATAGGCGGGAAGCAGAGGCAGCATGCTCCGGAGTGTACAAGCGTACAAAGAGGGTACAAGCCAATGTGGACCCGATCAAACCAGCTCAGAGCGCTGCCCCTGGCGCTGGGGCAGGAGTGCGGTGGCGCAGGGATGTGGCAAGGCTCCTTTGTGACAGGCTTTGGGCTTGGAGAGAACGTGTGCTTTGGAGAGCGGGCTGATGGGGGACTTTGGTGCATGAGACAAGGGAGAATGTTATCCAGCTCCCCAGCTGTCACCCTCCTGGTTCGACTAAGTTCTCTCCCGACCCAGCATCGCTCCATCCCCATCCCCCCGCCCACCAGCCCCGGGAAGACACAGATCCAGGCTCGCCATTGCCACGCCACGGGGTTCGCTCCCAGGGACAGCCCGGCTGCTCTCTGGAAGGGGAGCCCGCTCAGCCGGGGGAGGCGGAAGTTTTCGGCACCTTTAAGCTTCTTCCTCGCGCTGGGGCTCCCGATCTGCTTCGGGGTTCTAGTGTAAACAGAAACCAGCACATCACCAAAGGTGGCCGGCCAAGGCCCAGTTTTAAAAAATAATACTAAAGACTATAGTGACTGGCCAGGTTCCTGGGCAGGCCTTTCAGTGGAGTTCCCTTCCTGGGGTGGGGGTTCGGGGGGGGGGGGGCGAGGGGTCTTGACCAGCAAGATAAGAGACAACATGTGAGTGGAGGGACAGCTGAGCCTCTTTATCAGCTGCAATCTTCCCCTCTGCCCAACGTACTTGTTAACTAGGAAGCCAAATTCTCTGCTAGGGTCAAGTGGCAGAGCTCCAGTTAGAGCTGCGCTGGTTTGCCAGCAGAGTATTTGGCCCATGCACCTATGATGGTCCCATGGAAACATCGCTTTATCTGTTGGCTAATGAGTATTTCTACACTGGAAAACAACCCCAGCGGCTGGACTTGGGTACGTCTTTCTACACAGCAATTCAACACCCGCGGCTGGCCCGGGTCAGCTGACTCTGGCTTGAGCTATCGGGCTAAAAACAGCCGTGTAGAACTAAGATGTGAAAAAAAATATCTAAGTTATCCCTGCTGGAGCTGGAACCCGGACTCTGAGCCTCCCCGGTAAACAGCATTGGCTGTCTGTGGTTGTCTGCATTTCGGGTTAGCTAAGGCCAGCGGGAGCTGAGGTATACCCAGGGCATCTTCCGGAAGTAAACTGGGTGCGGATATTGCATGTCTTATATTTTCAGTGTTCAGCTTTACTGTGGAGAAAAAGGACTTGGGGAGATATCCTCCCGGGAATCTATTTGAGAGAAACGGTGCAGAATTTAAAACATATACAATTTCCACTTAAACATGATCAGTGACATGGGCATGGGCTAGAGGAGTGGAGGGCTGTGTGCTCCCTTTCCGCATTTGGTTATTTTCATGAGACTGGGCTTTTATGTTGACTTTTTCTCTGGTTGCCTTTTAAACCATAATTTGTATTTTGTGTACTAAAGATTGGAAACGGGTTTCTCTTTGCCTAATTGAAAAGCTTGCAGCCAGAAGATCAAAGGACACAACTGTTATAATGTAATGATCTCATTTGCTTTTGGGTTTTTTTTTTTCTTTCCGGTAATCCCATCTAGTTTTTTCTTAGAGCCACAGTCACTTTAGTCTGAAAACGACGAGACGTAAATTCAACAGGCTAATGACTTTTAATAGCAATTCCTTAATCCTAGATAACTTCAGTATTAAGACCTGTCTGAACCCTTTCCTGGAACTCGTATTGTTCATGAAAACATCACCTCCTTTACAGTAAAAGAGTTAAGGTATAGAACAGAAAAGGTCAGTTGAAATGTATATGCTACTGCAAAAAATACGATTAGGTTTCACTGAAGATTAGTTGTTTTATCAAGATGATACTTCTTCCCTATTCGCATGTAAATACTAAACATACTCTGGTCTAAATTAAAGTCTGCATTAAAATGTGTGAGCATTCCACCATTTAATAATGTAATATAGTCAATATACATGTGCATTAGTTCCTGAAAGATAACTGAGAAAACGAGGGGAAAAACATTGGCTACATAAACGTGTACTCCTAGGTGCAGTTCCTGACATGAAGGCGTATGAGAGAGGCGTTTCCTCAGCTAACCACATGGTGATCACAAAAGTCATCTAAAGGCAAAAGAAAAGGAAAAGAAATTGTAAGTGAAACATGTTCAGCGATTTAGTCCTTGAAAAAAATACACATTAACAATTCAACCGCGTTAAACTCTAATAAAATGAAGTTTAATTTTCATGTAGCATCTAAGGAATTTAACTGTGGTCCTCACACTGGAAACTAAAGATCTTAAACAGGGCTTTAATGTATATTTAATAGGGACAGCTATTTAAGATAATTAAAAACTGGTTGGTCAAAAATGCCAAAGCCTTCATTAAAACATAACTACGTTTCTGTATTAATTACTTGCAGAGACATAGTCTAACTATTTGACCCCGAAACGCTCTACATATTTTAAGAACTGCAAGCAAAGAGTTAAGAAATATTTCACTAGCAGCTTCCAAGACTGGAGCAAGCTAGTTAGATCTCCTCAGAAACTGCTAAAGCACAATATAAACTAAGTTAAAGAGAACCGACAAACTGATTTGACTCTAGAGGCACCAGGAAATGGGGGCACGTTGCAACAAAACTAAGGGGAAGGACATTTAACATCAGATCCACAACAGATATCTAATAGTATATGATTGAATAATAAGAGGAAACTATGAATCTTATCAAATAATGGTGCTCGAATCTCCTCCCCCACCTCTTCCCTTAGGTTTTTGTGACTCACAAACGTGTTATGGAAAAGTTAAATCTTTGCCGAGGGCTGCTCATGCATTCAGAGTGTATAGTTTTCAAAATCTGATGTTTTGCAATGATGACATTAGAGTAGCAACCAAGGTCCGAGACAGCAACGCTGCTGCAGCTGGGCTTCGCTTTGAAATTCTCAAGACAATGGGAGCCAGTGTTCTCCATCGCTTCGCCTTTCCATTCCATTTGCATAGTCTGTTCTGCCTGATTGACCAGCTTGGGCTGTCCAAGGGACCTGCATTGTTCACAGATCACTTCAAGATGGCAGAGATGACAAGATTCAGGTGAGAGATGAAGTGGGATGACTCTCAAATGCCATAAGAAAAAGCTACCCTGGGAACCTGCAGCTCAAGAGGAACAAACAACCGCAGAGTTTAAGCAGTTCTAGTATATTTAGAAAGACCTAATCAGTTGTTAATGGAAACATTATGCCTTTACATATAAAAATATCACAGAAGTATCTATTCCCCCTCTATCCCCGCACCCGGCCAAAAAGACAGCTGCTTAATTAAAGGCTTTTATATGTAAAAGTTTGCTTATAAATAAATGTAACCATAGGACAAAGTCATGTTTTACAGTTCTTTGTTGCCTGCTCTATAACCAAATGGCAAGATTAATTAATTCGTGTTTTTAAAGCGGTATGAACATGTAAAGCCCCTATACAGATGCTAAGTGTGATGGTGATTATTAATAAGCAGCGCGCAGCTTCACTCTGAAATCCTCTATTTTCCAGAAAAATGAAGGGGCTGTGTTCTGAGTTAGCAGATAGAAAGCGGTTATCTGCGAGGGTCATGATTGAGGAGAGGATGGATTAAACCGCATTCCCCTCCTCAAAAGTTGAAAACCCTGTACTGTCCCAGGCTTCTCTCTCTCTCTCTCTCTCTCTCTCTCACACACACACACATACACACTCCTACCCCTAAAATAAATTTCTTTCGACACTGCTGTTTTGACTTCATCTCAAAAAGACAAAATCTTTGCCATACGAGTATGTTTTCCCTTGAGGGGTTTCCAGAACAATTTGCTATAATTTCTTTACACCTAACAGAACTGATGGGATCTAAGCAGTAAAACATATTCCCACCGTAGTTTCACTCTCTCGCTCTTTTTCTCCTGGGGTTTAAATAACTCTCTAGTATAAATATTGCCAAAATTTTGCTAATATGGAAATTTTCAGAAGGAGGGACTCCTTTCTCCTTGGTATAACCCAACTAAAGCCATACAACTTTTCTTAATCCCTCGATGCATTATCTCCTAGCTTCTTCCCCCCTCCCCGAAGCTTCTAATACACTTAATTACGTGATTTACAAGAATTCCCTGTAAAGCCCCACGTGCTACAAAAGGCAGAGCCCCAGACACTGAACAGAGGGGTGCTGCTGTATTTCTCAAACACAAAAGTCACCTAAAACAAACAAACAAAATCAGGCCCATCTCCCCTGTACCCCTACCTCTCATCTACTGCGACCTAGCTCTGTATTTAGGTCCCAGATTTTCTGTTTACCTCCCCCCCCCGCAATGGATGGGGTTAAAGCTGCAGAAGAAACTTAAGTGGCTCTGGAGTTTGTTTAATTTCCCTCTAGTGTTTACTGATAATTCGAGAGACGCTTATCTCGGGGAATATAGCGATTAATACAACCGCAGGTTTCCAGATAAGTGATTGTGATGGAGATTGTTGGCTAGAAAATAGACAATTATCCGCTGTTAGCTTTACATAAAGATCGCATTAACTTGAATTAGTTATCAGACAAAAGAACATCCGAAAGCTGCACCTTTCTGCCAAGGCAACCGCTTGCAGGCGGTGTGCTCCACACAAGCAAATGCACCGCTGCCTGCCTCCCCAACGGTCTGCAAACAGGAAAGACAACGAGAACTTGGGGGTTTCAGCGGGAGGGGGAGGGCCTGGGCGGAAGGGAGGGGGAGATTTCATGCCTCTGCCATGCCAGGAGCACACCACGATCATGCAGGAGCATGGCCACTGCAAGGGCGAGAGAGCCCAGGGACTGGGAGATCGCTTTAATATTAGCAACCCGCCAGTCTGCCTTCATTTCCATGGGGCGAAATTAACATGGAGGTGGGACAGCCGCTAAACCAGGAGAAAATGCGCCCCAAGGAAGAGGTAGCAACAAGGAGCCCCTCGCTGTAAGAAAAGGGAGGGCATGTGGAGGGGGACTTGTTAAAAATCAACACAATAATACAGTCATTAAAAAAAAATGAAATCATCCTAGTAACTTGGAGGCTGGTCCTATTTGCATATGAAACTAGTGACCAGCAGTCCTGCAATTCCCCTGCTGCATTGTGCGCGCTCGAGTCCGAGGTTCCCCAGACTGAAAGCCCCTTGATTATTCCTCCTCTCTACAGGAAAGGCTGATTTCTCAGTAATTGATAGCGGGGAAGGGCCGTAATTAATTTCACCGCAAAGTAAACTGCGGCTTCTTCGCCTGGCTGAGGGAAAAGCAAGGGGAATCAGAAACGGGGGAGAGGGTGCGTCTCCGAGTAACCCCAAATAAAATCCAACAGCGCCTCATTTCAGCCAAGAAAGAGCCCCCTCCTCGACTCCTTCACCCCCCCACCCCCACCCCCACCCTCACTCGGGAAGGAGGCAGGCCAGGGACTGGGGGCTGCTTTCATTGTATAGGAAAACAATGACTAGATATTGACAGTTGCAGTAAGGTTATATGGGACTTGGATTTACTTAGAGGGCTGGGGAGACCGATGCAGGATCTGCTTATTTCTCCCTCAAATGCCCCATTAAAAGACACACTTTAAAATGTGGTGTTAAGGAGCTTCAATCAAGAGGCTGCCATTTAGGATCAGTTCATTTTCCATGCTGGATTTCAAGTTAGATCCTTGAGCAATATTTTATATAAGGAGGGAGGGGGAGGGGGAGAGGAGGGAGATTTCATGTGTGTTGGGTTAAAGAAAAACAAGCATAGATACTTCATACTGTGAGGCTAAAAGCTATTGTACGTTGAGTTACAATAGGGAGACGGAAGGAGGCTGAGGAATAGACCCAAGGTAGCAGCTATGCGCTAGTTTAAAGGGAAGGCGGTTGGAATAAACTGGGAGGAGGTGTCAGGTGAAGAGCTGCTGCTGTCTCCTGGGACAGAGGGACTGGGGAGCTGTCCCCAGTGCTGGTACGTGCTGCTGCTTCTGGGTCCCCGCTGAATGGAGCGGATAATGACCCCCGGTTCCCAAGGCAGGCTTGCTGCTGCCTGGTGAGCCTTGGATTTGTGTGGTCCAAGCCTTTCCCAGCTTGTCCCATTCTGTCACCGGGATAAGGGGCTCCCTCGGCTCGTTTGCACCTGCGTCGCTTTTGGCTCCTTCAGGAATGCGCTGAAGCTTGTAATCAGCTTTGTGAAGCCATTGAGTGCACGGCTGAGTGAAACTTCCAAAGCTCGCGGAAAACTGGCCCGCTGAATAGGAGTCAGCATGGGGCTGCTCTCCAAGCCTTTGGGCTGCCAAATTCCAGCAGAGCCCCTCACAATCAGTCCACACAAGCTTTACTGCTTTCCCCACACTAAGAAAAGTGAGAAAAGAAAAGCTAAAATACCAGTCACCGAGGTTAGCAGTTTGTTCCCAGATTAATGGCAAACGCCTCTCCCTGATGTAACTAACCAATTCAGGGGATATACAAAAAAAAAAAAAAAAAAAAAAAAAAAAGTGTGTGTGTGTGGGGGGAAGAACGTTGTTAATATCACTTTATGTGATGGCAGATTGCAAAGACTGCTGTTGTAACACACAGGTATCGGGGCTTCCTCACTTAGTATCACCCCTCCCCAGGTCAGGCGTCTCAATATTTTCAGCAACATTATGGTTTTAAGGCTATGGAGGAAGGTGACCCTCAGCTGTAGACAATTTTGCACGTGGACATGCTGCAACTTGGGGAAGGAAGCCTGGGCAAGGATCGGTGGGAAAGTAAGAGAAAGCTGAATTACAAACAAACCGCTAAAAAGCTGTACAATGTGTAAGACTCATCTAAAAAAAATCCTCTTTGATTCGACGTGTTAGGGGCCCAGGGACGTTGCGACAGGCGTTTCCATACATGCCCATTGTCCTGGTTCTAGATATATAATTGCAGGAAAGGTTTTTAAATGATTTAATTTATTGTTCACTTATAGCAAAGTATCTACAGATACTATCCCCGAGGGTAAGATGGTACCTCCCTCCAGTCCCCACTGATGTAAGGGGCCTGACCAACAGGTATGCACGCTCTGTTTTGCAGTTCAGGATGCCATGTTACCCAAAATTCCAAAGGTGGCAACTTTCACTCCTGTATCATTTATTTTCGGTAGAGTTTTATGATACAATATATTGTATAGAGTATTTTATTCTTTTTCACCGGGATTAGATGTTTTAAGAAAAGTTCCCAAATAGCTGTATTTTCTTTTCTTCATTATTGATTGGAAACCACTCTACTCTTGTTATTGGTAAGTAATTAAAATATAACTTCTTGCTGCATTAAACTTATTCAGCATCTCGTGACATAGGGATAACGTGCAGCATAAATGGTGCCAGTCAACTTGAAAGCACTTGGCACTACTTTTTCATAGTAACTCATGCTTTGAAGGTCTGGCTTATGTGTAGGCAGCTATCGACTCACTTTTAGGTTGAAAAATAACTCCATTCATACAGCTAAGGTCTCCTTAGAGCAGTCATTTTACAATAAGAGAAAGTTGCCAAAATCTTAAATCTGCTAAAACTATTAAACAAGTTGTAGGACACAATCTAATTGTATTTAATTTAGTTCCATTGAGTTGGGGGCGTCTCTACGGGACTTCTGATTTTTTTGTTTGTTCTCTCCTTCCATGTATCCAAAATAACTAAAACAACAGTACCACAAACAGTAGCATCGCTATGCAAGACGTATACATGTTCTGGGTTGGAGTGAGTAATACTTCTTTAGTGTCTTAAAAATTTGAGATTTTTTTTTTCACTGTCCCTACCTTCATAGGTGGGTTGATTTTATTTTTAATATTAAATAATAGAAGTCATGGTTTATAACATCCACACTGAAAAGATCTCATCCATTTCACTGGTTCTAACCATTCCCTAAGATCTCAATGGGCAACTACTCCTTGTAACTGCACAGTATATTGTCCCAACAGTTACCATACCCTTAACCTATTCCTAATCGACGACATTAATTTCAGGGACGTTGAAGAAACAGTAAGGGAAGTAAGTATTTTTGCACTAGCTGTCTGGCACCTCTGTACAGTGTTTAGCAGTAATATTTCAGTGCAGCAAACGCTAATTTTAAACAATTTAGCAGCATCAGTTCGGTATCTTTTTTAAAACAAAAGTTTGGAGGTAAAAGCAAAGGCGCCAGTGTTTCGTGGTGAAGTCTTGCCACGTAAACGGTGGAGGCTCGAACACTTTTAACTATGCCTACAAATGGTTTAAACCTCCAGCTATTTCTGCCTTGGACGTTTCTTTTCCTTTTGGAAGTTTGATGTGCTATTTTCAACCGTGTTGCTTCTTCCAGCCATTCTCGGTGACAAGTCATGAGGCTATGCAGTAATTCAGAAATTAGTGAAATTTTATTCTTGGTGGGGGCGTTGGATTAAGAGGCTGGGAGAGTGTGAAACAAGTCAACGTGTAATTGTATGATAAGGCTCTCACGAGGAATTTATTGGCCAAGTTGCTGTTTCTATTCCTTCCTAATCTCGTTTAGCACATTCATTCTCTGCAATCTGTCTCCATAATCTTCTGTGACAGAATGGCAGCCAATAGAAGCATGCATGTTTGGAGAGAAGAGAAAATATGCAGAGGCGTGATAAACTGATGCTAATTATCCATATTTAGGACACCGAGTGCAGAAGATCAAGGTTTACAAATAACAAACCAGAGCCAATGATGATGGCTTCCTAGTGTGGAATATATTGGAGGGGACAAGATAAGGGTTTCACATGCAGAAGAGATTTATTGGTCAAAGGGTTCACCTTCCACTTTTCCACTTTTATATAGCAGTAAATTATTTAGTCTAAATTCACCAGAACATTACTCTTTTATTTGGCAATGTGCCATGACTTGCTCCTTCTTTGTGTCCTTTCAATGCAAATCCTTGTAGTGTAACATCAGTTGATAAGAAACAAATAATTGAAGTAATAGGTAATTCCCTTTAAATTGTGCATATAGGATAGTAAGGTAATCATCTAGTGTAGAATGAGACCAGAGTATAGAGCAGATAGCTGAAAGTGAAACAATATCAACCTCGGCTATTAAATTACATTTGTACTAGAGAAAAAATAACCTGCAGGAGACATGTAGGTTGAACAAGAGACAATACTAATCTATCTAGCTTTAGACCGTTTTCCTAGAGACTTCTGAAATGTCTTTCACTTTAAAAAAAAAGAACTCTTCTTCCCGCCCCCCCTCCCCCGCGCCGCCGCCCCCGCAGTCTGCTGGCTCCGAGAAATAATAGGGGAATTCAATTTGGCAATATTTGTGCAGTATGGTTGAAGGGTCAGTGGTAGTGATCTTAGTACTTTGCAATAATTGTATTGTAAAGTTTCCAGAATGCTTGGACGATTTGAGAATAGTATTTATGGGATTGTGTTTATTTTGAAGTTTACAAGATTATGCTAACATACACTAAATTCTGATTTTGTGTCTCCTTAGGCACTATTTGGAAAGAAATTGTCCTTGAAGAAATTATCCAAGTAGCAAATCTTGCAGCAGCATTCCTTCCTGCACCTCCTGTGTTATTGTTCTTGTGTTGATAAAACAGCAATAGTCTGTAAAACGCATACGAAATGTATATATTTAAGATGTAACATTAAAGAGAACGCTATTATAATTTGAAGTATCTTTGATTCGATACAAGGAAAGGTATTGACCTAATGGAGCTATTCATTTAACAGGAGAGTTTTCCCGTGGCCTTTTATTGTACTGCAAGATTACCCTGCGAATGTGTTTGTTTCTTTTTCAAGTGTCCATTTAAATTAACGTTTCTATTTTGTGTTCTATGCACAGGAAAAATGTATCCTAGTCACAAGTCTCACATGTTAGCAGGTTTTCTTTAAAAGGAGAACTCCAGTGCTCTGTCCAAATTCCAGCATTCACTGACTTCACTCAAAAGCAGCAGGAAATATTGTTATCGTTATTTTAAAAAGACAGGTAAAAACTTAGTTCCTGGGAGTTGCTATTTTGTTGCCAGTCAATAGGAAATCAGGGAAGGAAGTAACTCATTCTATATAGAAGATAACAGGAAAAGTGCTGGATTTAGAATGCGGATTTGAGCTTAATTACAGCCAGGGCCAGGAATTTCAGACGAAGTCAGATAAACTGTGCCTCTCTCTGAAAGAAAGCGGGCTTTCAATCTGTGCACTCCCACTACCTTTCTCCAGTCTGGTACTGTCGGACCAGGCTAGACCACTGGCCCACATCATCCTCCCTCTCACTTTGAAGTGGAACCTCGACACTAAACCTCACCTACTCTCAACTCAGAATTCTACCCCCTGCAGTCCGACCTCTGTTCCAGATCTCACCAGCCAAGAGCACTAAGATTCCACCTGGTCTCTGAGGAGTTGTGGAGTCTGACATGCTGAGCTGAAGAGGGAGGGTGATGGGACAGAGGTCTTTCGCAGGGATGGAAGGCGCCCTGCAGAGATGGATGGGGCCAGTTCATGCTTTCATGTGAAATTCCTTGACATTCCTAAGGACACAAATACAAGTTAAGTTAAAACAAAGCTAAACTTACCTCTCTCTCTCTCTCTCATTCTCAACTCTATATTTAATGTAACTGGAGACATTAAATAGCTTTTGACAACCAAGGTTTGGCTAATCAACCTCATTTTCAATGTAAATAATCGACACTAGGGACATGACCCGATTTTAAACAGGGAGTTTCAGATAACAGGTACAGCTAGGGGAGGTTACACTGCACTGAAATTTATCTAAACGTGGTAATCCAAACCCAGTGTTGTACCCAATTATCTCAGTGCAGAACAAGTTTTTTCCCCTATCCTCTTTTATTTCGTGCCTGTTAGCAGGAAAATGGCAGCTTCCATTCAGAGGTACAATAGAAAAGTTGAAGAGAGTTCTTAAATAACATTTGCTACTTTCAATTATAAACACACAGAGATGTACAGAACAAGAACATACTACATACAGCACGTTAGTAATTAAAGGAGTAACGAGCTGGTGAATTTACACTGAAGTTTTCCTTTAAATACACGGCGTTTGTGTTCAAATGTAATGAAAAGTACCAATCCAGCTATAGTCCAACAATTTTGCCAAATAGCAAGAGACCTTTTTATGGGTATTTCCTGCGTCTTCTTCAAATGTTTGCAATGTCTCTTTTACAACAACAGTACAAATCTAACGTCAGTAAATTTGTCTATGAATTTATCCCTCTTTTTTTGTCAAGAAATACATGGTATTCATATCTTAAGTATTTGGATCTTTTGACATGTTTATCATCTTGACATTGGACCACTTATCTAGTTAGGCTCACTTTACAGCTCCTAGAATGTTAGATTCGTGAAAATCATGTGTGGCTTACTCCTGCCGCTGCGGATTGAAAGGAAAACAAATAAAGAGGCTTTATTTAGATTCTGACCTATGCGTTGCTGTATTAAAAGGAACTTTTAGTTTAAATGTTAATGGCATCTTTCTTAGCCATGGTTTCCAGCTATCTAAAGTTAGCACATTAACTGGATGCTCAGCACAAGAATGTTTCGAAAAATGTAATTGGCATGCTTATTTTTCTTCGCCTTTCCTATTCATATATTGCTAGATGCTAAACTAGTTATTTGATGCCAGATTGTGGATTACCAAGTACCCAGTTTGAGAATCATTGCATGCTTATAGGCCTTCCTCTTCATCTAATGATATTTTGCGACACACTGTTGTTTGTTGTTTGTTTATACTTTTTTCTGTGAATTATTTTGGCTGTTTACCTATCTCTAGCTAAACACCCTCACTACGTCTGGGATCTGCATCTTGCTGGGGAATGGTAGCCTAGCTATAATATACACTCATCCCCTTTCCCAGTATAGCTTTCCTAGCTGGAAAACTTTTCATTCTGCAAGGATGCTTCTTGACCTAGTGTTCATCCTCTCTCTCTCTCTCTCTCTCTCTCAATCTCCCCTTTAAAGGTCTAAGTAAATTCATTGCATGGGAGTTTTATTTTTCCTGTTCATTTTCTAAATTCCAATTCTAATATTTGGAAAGAATTCCAACTACCCTGCACTACGTACCCTTTGACTGAGAGCCATGAAGTGACTCAATGGTAGACTCTCCAAACAAACCTCTCTGTCTGCTCTTAGGTATAGGTAAAGTTAGGAAGCACTTCAATAATATGTTTAGCCAACCAGATCATTGATAATTGATTACTCAAGTTTTTTCTAAAGGGGAGAAATAGTTTCTCTCTCTCTCTCTCTCTCTCTCTCTCTCTCTCTCTCTCTGTGAGATAGAAAGAGAGAGTATTTACACCTAATGTGATTTGGAGTGTCCCAGAGCCTGGCCTTTTTCCAATTAGCGCGGTATGTTTGATTGAGATTGAAAAATTACACCTTTCTTCCCAGGACCCGTTGTCTCTTTTAAGATAAGACAGTTTGCAAACTCTCAACTTGAAGTCTCCCATTAAATTTTGCAAACCTAACTAAGATCAAACCAATGAAAAAAAGTTCTTGCAAAATAGTCTTTCTATGTCATTCCTCTGTATGCATTCCGCCTTCAAAAAAGAGCTGAATATTTGTGAAATGTGTGCAATATAATGTGGCCCAGAAAACAAAGGTTTCCATATTTCCCCCCCACCCTTTGGTAAATTATCCCACCCAGAACCTAGGTTGTCGCTGTTCGCCACTCGTTTCCAGTCGTTATGGAGAGTTCTATCCCTTGCTAAACTTTCATTCTTCTTCGAGTGCTGTTCCTGTGGGTGCTCCACTCTAGGTGACGGTGTGACCCGGCGCCTAGAGTGGAGCACCCACAGGGACATACATCTCAAAGAACTTCAGTTACTGCAAGGTGAGTAACTTTCTCTTCTTCTTCGAGTGCTGTCCCTGTGGGTGCTCCACTCTAGGCGCCGGAATGCACCATCACCTAGAGTGGAGCACCCACAGGGACACACATCTCAAAGAACTTCAGTTACTGCAAGGTGAGTAACTTTCTCATCCCTCCTGGTGACAGTGCCTCAACTTTTTAAATGCCCTAGTTCCAGTCTAGGTTTCCTCGTGATGGTGTCTGCTCTATTTCTTCAGCCCAGGCATAGTCTTTTCCTCCAGAAGGAGGCACACTTCCCTGCACGCTGCAGGACCCCTTCTGTCTGGTCGAAGTTGCACTTCTTCCCGTTCTCCAGAGTTATGTTCTCCCTCTATCAATTGTACATCTTGGACTATCTAAGATATTTCCCTCTTTCTCTTCATTTTCAGTGAGTCTCTTTTCCAGGTTGCTAAAGGAGACTTCCTTAGGTGGGAATCCTTGACCCCTTCTTCTCCAAATGAATGGGAGATACCCATACTGAAAGCGGGAACAGTAGGAACTGGATGTGTTAACTGGAATGAATCATATTAATCAACCAACATAATTACATGCTTCGTCAGGAGAGTTCAACGACTTCATTTGAAATGTGCCTCCTACTGAATATACGGTGCAGAGAAATGCCTTAAGAAACTGCTCAGATGGCATCCCAAACTGTCTCAGACTTGATGCATAGATGCCACCAGTTCCCAAAGTTTTGATTTTCTAGCTACCGTCTAAGACATGTAGTTTCAACGTCCCCCTGTTCTTGCTGCTCGCAAACTCCGGGAAGTGTTACATCAGCGATCAGACTTTGTTTCCCGCTCTTCCTTCCATGCGTGTGTTGGAGGCAATTTGAGTCCAAGTACTGCATTAGTCCTCAGGCAAACGCAGGCCAATTTGCCCAATGTTAGCATGATCCCCACCATACATACCCATCATCCTTAGTTCGCCAGCGTTTTCCTGATCCAACCGCAAAGCTGCAAAATAGTTTCCAATTCCCACAAAACCAGTAACATTTTTTGTCATGACGACAGCCTCAAAACTTCTGTTAGGTAGCTTCCCTTGCATATTTCCCACATAGACAAATATTTCATTATATTCTTTGGAGCAGTCAGTTTCCGTTACCAAGTCTGAAGTTTGAAGTCTCCTGCTATAAAACAATTACCACTGCGGGCCTTGTCTTTCTGGGCAATAAAATTATTCCCACGCTAAAAAACCTTCTCTTTAATGTTTTGGGAAATAAAATGACTTCAGCTCCGTATTTCAGGTTCCCTTCTTTTGCTGTCTTAATCTTCGAGACACCACCGAATTCCTGAGGAAACTACAATGCATTGGTGTTCTTCTGAAAACACCATCCTGGCCACCATGGATGTAGAAGCACTTTACACCAATATTCCACATGAGGATGGACTACAAGCTGTCAGGAACAGTATCCCTGATCAGGCCACAGCACGCCTGGTGGCTGAGCTTTGTGACTTTGTCCTCACCCACAACCACTTCAGATTTGGGGACAACTTATACCTTCAAGTCAGTGGCACTGCTATGGGTACCTGCGTGGCCCCACAATATGCCAACATTTTTATGGCTGACTTAGAACAACGCTTCCTCAGCTCTCGTCCCCTAGTGCCTCTCCTCTACTTGCGCTACATTGATGACATCTTCATCATATGGACCCACGGAAAGGAGGCCCTTGAAGAATTCCACCTGGACTTCAACAATTTCCACCCCACCATCAACCTCAGCCTGGACCAGTCCACACAAGAGATCCACTTCCTGGATACTACAGTGCAAATAAGTGATGGTCACATAAACACCACCCTATACCAGAAACCTACTGACCGCTATACGTACCTGCATGCCTCCAGCTTCCATCCAAGATACATCACACGATCCATTGTCTACAGCCAAGCCCTAAGATACAACCGAATTTGCTCCAATCCCTCAGACAGAGACAAACACCTACAAGATCTTTATCAGGCATTCTTAAAACTACAATACCCACCTGGGAAAGTGAGGAAACAGATTGACAGAGCAAGACGGGTACCCAGAAATCACCTACTACAGGACAGGCCCAACAAGGACAACAACAGAACACCACTGGCCATCACATACAGCCCCCAGCTAAAACCTCTCCAGCGCATTATCTATGATCTACAACCTATCCTGGAAAATGATCCCTCACTCTCACAGACCTTGGGAGGGCAGGCCAGTCCTCGCTTACAGACAACCCCCCAACCTGAAGCAAATACTCACCAGCAACTACACACCACACCACAGAAACACCAACCCAGGAACCAATCCCTGTAGCAAACCTCGTTGCCTACTCTGTCCCCATATCTACTCTGGCGTCACCATCAGAGGACCCAACCACATCAGCCATACCATCAAGGGCTCATTCACCTGAACATCTACTAATGTTATATATGCCATCATGTGCCAGCAATGCCCCTCTGCCATGTACATTGGCCAAACCGGACAGTCCCTCCGCAAAAGAATAAATGGACACAAATCGGACATCAGGAATGGTAACATACAAAAGCCAGTAAGTGAACACTTCAATTTCCCTGGTCATTCTATTACAGATTCACTATCATTGAACAAAAAAACTTCAGAAACAGACTTCAAAGAGAAACAGCAGAACTAAAATTCATTTGCAAATTTAACACCATTAATCTGGGCTTGAATAGGGACTGGGAGTGGCTGGCTCATTACAGAAGCAGCTTTTCCTCTCCTGGAATTGACACCTCCTCATCTATTATTGGGAGTGGACTACATCCACCCTGATTGAATTGGCTCTGTCAACACTGGTTCTCCACTTGTGAAGTAACTCCCTGCTCTCCATGTGTCAGTATATAACTTAGAGAATTTTTTCACTTCAAGGTCCCAGAAGCAAAGACAAGGTTTTCATCTCGAGGCCAAAAGACCAAAAACATCAAGACACTTGATCACGGCCTTGGATAGACCAAGAGACTACTGACACTTGATCTTAGCTACACTTGATCTTAGCTCATAGAGAGCTGAGAAACTTTCACTCTATGCAGCTGAAGAAGTGAGGTTTTTACCCACAAAAGCTTATGCCCAAATAAATCTGTTAGTCTTTAAGGTGCCACCAGACTCCTTGTTGTTTTCCTAGAGGTGATGACGTAAGCTAGGATCAAACCCGTCTGCTTGGAGGTGGTTAAATACTTACCTCTCTGCAGAGCTCCTTTCTCTTGTCTTCTTGGAGCTACTTTCCTTTAATCTGCAAGGGATCCCTGAGACAGATCCTCAGCTGGTGTAAACTGTAATAGTTTCATTGATTTCAATGGAGCTCTGACAATGTAAACAAGTAAAGGATCTAGCCCCCTATCTCTGTAATGTCTCCATTCCACCTGGTGAGCACTCCCTTTCCATGTCACCGGAAATTTCCTTTGGCCTGTAGAGACCCCTTTCTCCCCACACGAACTGCAAGAAATCGAGTTGTTCAGGTTCCGTTTTCTTATTCAGGCCCTGCAAGGGCTGCATTTCCCTGGACTTTGGGTCCCCCGTACCCTCCCTCATCCAAGCCCTGTGAGACTGTTTACCCCTATTCCTCCTGTGAGATTCGTTTTTCCTTTTTTTCAGAGCTCATTTCACTCTTGTTCTCTGGGTTATGCGGGGCTCCCTTGATGTGGGACCTACATTCTTCTGGTCCCCCCGGGGTGCAGTTCAACCACGGACCACCATATACCCCTGTGACCACCAGCTGTGACCGCCTTCCTTCTTCCCAACTGGAGTTGCACTTTTCCAGGGCTGATCTGGGTCTCTCCTTCCTATAAAGCCCAGGAGGTGGTAAAGAATGTAAATCAGAGTGAGTGGGCACCAGTTCTGTTTGATTAAAAGGCCATGCAAGGGGATCCCCTCTCAATGCATGGTGCCAACCCTTAAGATAAATGTAGTTTCACTGTAAGTGGAACGGGACATTCTTAAGAGACTCTTTCCAAGGATGATTGAATTCATCGGCGTTAGTTCCTGTTTTGCCCAGGCTGTGCTTGCTCCTCAAGGTTGTCTCCTGCTCACTGTACGTCTTTGTTGGGGCTATCTCAATTCTGGAGGCCGAGTGAGAAGTCCATGAGAAATACTGCGGGCGGGCACAGTGGAGGTCTCAGCGGAGTCTGAGTCACGTCAGCGGCAGAACTGCACGTGCCAGCTCGGCAATGGCGGTGGGGCGCGCGGTCATTTCGCGTGCAGACGCCGCCTTATTCCGCGCGTGGAAATGCCAATTGCACGCGCGCAAACACACTCACGCGAGTGCAGGGGCATTTTTGTACGTGTACCTTGGCACGTCTTCAAACCCCCTCCAGGAGCACGTGCGGCTCTGGACGGGGGAGGAGTCCAGGTGGGTGGGCACTGAATGGACGGAGTGAGTTTTGGTCTCCTTCGGAGACCTTTTGCCCGACCTAGGAGGTGGCAGATCCCCACGTGAAACACAGAGTGGCGCTGTCTGGCCACGGGAGCTGCGCCCTGGCCCATGCCGGCCCTGGCCTTTCCCGGGTGGCTGAGCCGCACTCCGGACGCTCCGCCGGGTGGGAACATAGATTCCTTTTCATCTGCTGCCCTGCGGGGAAAGGGGAGGAAAAGCTGGGGCCAAATACGACATCACGGGAAGAGGCAGCGCATGGCTCACTCCCGGAGTGCCTCTGCCCGTCGGCTTTGGCCTGTGCCCCTCCCCACACCGGGCCAGCCTCCTCCCTCCTGCGATCGGCAGCGTCCCACCCTCCCCGGGCCCAGCGGCCTCCTGTCCCCTCCCTCCCTCCGCGGCGCTGGCTCTTCCCACCCTCCCGCTCCCCCGAGACCCCCGCCCCCACGCCGGCGCAGCGGGGGGACGCTGGTTTCACCTGTTGCCCGGCCGGCCGCTTGCTGCAGCGGGAGCCGTCAGTGTTCCGCTGGGTGAGTGTAAATGGGTTTGACTGGCCGCTGATCCCGAGGTCAGGGCTCGCTAATCCCGCGCTCTCCAAACAGCCCCCCTCCCGCCGGCCCCTTTCGTCATTCAGCCGCAGCAGCCCTGCTGCTGGCACCCGGCTGGAGCGGCCCGCGCCGCCGCAGCGCTGAGCCGCAGCCACTTGTGGCGCCTTGGTTTGCTGCGCTGAAGGCCGAGGTGATCCCTCCCCCTCCTTCTTGGGCCTCGCCTGGAGGGGGCTCCTTGCCCACGAGCACCTGCCCCGAGTACACGCACAACCAGAGGGTATTGCGAGAGCCGCCCCCCGCCCACCACTCTGCCATGTGGCTCTGGGGTGGGGCTGGGAGGGGGGCAGGGGAAGGGGAAGGAGAGGGAAAGCAAAGGTAGGGGGAGGAGGGGAGAAAGGAAGGGGGCAGCTCTAACGGACTGGGGGAGATGAGCGGGGGCTAGGGGAGGAGGAAGGGAAGGAAAAAGTCTGGGGGGAGAGGGAGTGGAAGGGAGGAATGGAACAGAACAGGGGGAGCAGAGGGCAGGGGAGTGGGCGGGGGTCGGCAGAGGGATCGGGCCGCAGGGTGGACGGGAATGGGAGAGGGCAGGAACAGGAGCGGCCACCTCATTTCCCCCAGCAAATCACGCCACAAAGCAGGGTGAAGGGAAAGCACTGAAGCAGATGCCGGTGGTGGTGGTGCAGTCCCAGTTTATTGTGTCCCGCCGCCCACCCGGATTAGCTGGGGGTTTCCGGGGAGGGGTCTACTTTCTGAATAAGAAGAAAACGTTATAGCGCGGCCCAGCGCTCAGCGCCCCCCCCCCCCCCCCCCAGGGCTGATGTTGCCTGAAGGAGGTAGCACAGCTGGGAGGGAGGGTCCGCGCCCAGCCGCCTGGCTCATCTCTCGGGCTTCCTCTCCCGGCGTGGCGATCGAGGGGCTTTGCTCTGGGTGTCCGCAGCTTTGCGGGTAGATTCTGGAGACCCACCCCCTTTCCAAAGAGAGTATTTGAACGGACCACTTCATACAGCCTGATATCTCCCCCAAGAGCTCAGCGTATTCAGTCGCCAATGTCCCTCCCCCACTTT
Organism: Malaclemys terrapin pileata; assembly: GCF_027887155.1. Lineage (NCBI taxonomy): Eukaryota > Metazoa > Chordata > Testudines > Emydidae > Malaclemys > Malaclemys terrapin. Next base: position 244,414,628 of record NC_071505.1, read on the forward strand.
TACCAGCCCTCGGGCTCCTGCACAGTGCCCTCCCCCCCAGGGGGGGAGTGGAGTTTGCGGGAAACCCTAATCCCCAGAGCCCAGCACTGCCCTCACCCCAGCTAGCCGGGCTTCCGAGTCCCCCCACCCCCAACCGTTGGGAAAAGAGCTGCGAGTCAAGGCCAAGTTTGCCTTCTCGTTTGAAGTTTAGAAAGAATCGACCGCCGCCCCCCAGCCTTAGCAAATTATGCCTCCGATCCTGCTGGTCCCTCTCCCCTAAGAGGTCTAGATGAGGGCGGGAGCTAGGCCAGGAGGCAGGAGCCAAGAGAGGGACAGCAGTGTCCAGGGGTGGGGGGCAGAGCTGCATCTCTACCCCTGGGGGGAAGCCCTGAATCCAACCCCCCCAAGCTCCATATAACAGATCTCAGTACAAACGATATTCTCCCCTCCGCCCCCTTCTTTTTAGTGCCTGGAATTTCCTCCTTTACTGAAAACGAAATGCGTAGTTTTTAATTCGTCCATATAGGTGATTTTAATAGCTCTGTCAATCATGTTATAGGATGAACATTTCATACATTTTTGATGTAAAGTACTTAATCCATAAATCGTTTAAACCTATCTTTAGTTCTGCATATTAAATTATTCATTTATATATAACTTGCAAAGAAAAGAGCCCGAAAAATGAACTATTTTACCATACCTAACCCTATTTTTCCGCCTAACAAAGTTGTTTTAATATTGCTTGTAGATGCTGTCTATAGCCACACACGATTTAAAAAAAAAATCAAAGGAGCAAAACCAATAAACCATGAGCAGATAATACATTACATAATCATGTAATTCTCTCTTTGACATTCATGGAGAGGATTTTATTCCCTTGAAAGGAATGCTCGGAATATCTCGGAAATTTATTTAACTGTATTCGGGGTTGTTCTTTTTAATCCCGATAAATTAAAAGTGCAGATATTTCTATTATTTATAGGGCTAATGCTAAATGGGGGAGGGGAAGGAAGAGTGAGGGGGCAGAAAAGGAAGAAAGAAAAGAAAAATCTCACCAAGAGTGGATGGAAATCGTTCTATATTTAGTTTGGAACTGTTCAAATGTTTATTTTCCCAAAAAGGATTATTACATAATTTTAATATGTAGAACAGTGCATACAACAGCATTTCCAAATTATATTTTGTTTATGCAAATTTAGTGGCTTATTTTCTTTCCCCCCTAATAAATCGGAACTTCAGTTACTCTGTAACTCTTAGAGAAAGGGCATGTATCAAGGGTGCACCAAACATTTTAAATATATATACACCCCTATAAACACACGCGTGTACATATACACTCATATTGCGCCACGAGGCGAGAAATATGTGTGTGTATGTGTGTGTCGTATTAAGAAATAGTTCAACAGGTACTCAATTTATTCTGCATATTTAAAAGTACAGATGTGATTATTTTAAATTAGAAAGATGTAGGATCATGCTTGGCTAGAAGGAGCACAACTACAGAGCTTTCCCATAAGGTACTGGTTTGTGTGTGCGGTGTTTGTACACTGAACATTTCACAAACCTCCTCTGCTGAAAATCTAAACCTGCACACACAACGGTTTAATAAAGGATCCAAATAGTTACAAAAAGGATTTTTATTACCTTGTTAGAAATCAATAGACATCTTTCAGTAAAATTTCGCAATCACTTTAACGAATGAGTGGTTTAAACAAAATTATCAAAATGACTCCAAAGAGTTACATATGTCAATTGTCATGTTAGCATTATAGTTAAAGTGCAATCTCTAATACGGACCGAACCCGCTCCTTATTAACCAACTAACATTGCCCCATTTTTGGATGGATAAATTACTTATTCACCAGCAATAAAAAGATGCTCTAAAGCCTGCTGTAACGATGTTTCCACTCTGGATGTTAAAATATTTCTTTTTCTTTTTTGTTTAAATATGTTACGACTAATTTCAAAATTTATTTGCTACAATATGATTTTTAAATGCAATACGGAGTGCTGTCGTTACTATTAAATGAAGTTTACAGCAAACTTTTAATTCCAGAATATCGCAAGGTACCGATAAACACGTAGAAAAAAATATAATCATTTTTCAAAGCATTAAACAACATCAGGATCCTGTTAGGAACAAATACATCATTTTTGCTTGACAGCTTTTCACACCAGTTGTTAAGAACTTGCATTCCAGTTACACAGGATTTGTGTGTATGTGTGTGTGTGTGTGTGTGCGTGTGTGAAGTCCAGCGTTGTTTGCAGCCCCCTCGGGGGAGTTGGGAGGGCCAGGACTTCTTTTAATATTTTTGGTACAGAGATTGTTTTTCATTACACTCAAACCCAATCAGTTTCTCTTGCAATTGTTGTGGTGATTGGAGAAGAACTTGTGCACATGCTGTAGCCTTTGCATCCCTCCGGGACAAGGTTTCCAATTTCCCATCGCTGCTGGGATCCCCAGTCTGAAATCTGAGGGAAAGGGAAGGCAGACCGTCCAGACCTGAGAAGAGCCCCTAACCTAGTTCAAGGTGGAAAAGTTTCCTAGCCATGAAGTCACTCCAGGTTTGGACAGTCAGTTCCACAAATAAAATAAACAAAATGAACCATGAGTACTATGGAAAGTATTTTAATAGGTCGCCTTCTTAACAATACTTAACAGCTATTAAAATAATCTTTAAAAAAAAGCTACACCACTTTTGTTACTTTCATCCCTTCAGTTTTATATAGATGGTGAGAAATCTAAACACAATACGGGATTTGTTTTCTGTTATTTTCTGATCATATTTTTTAAATTCCTTTTCAATTTCTAGGTTTACCGGTTATATTTTAAGGCATACCATGCGTATAAAATTAGTACCTTTCGGGTTTATTGAAAAAAAAAAACAGGTGACTTTTTCCACTTTGAAATTTATTTAACTCAGTATTCAACGAACGCATCCTTAGGAATTTTCTTTAGCAGAAAGGCTTTTTAGTAAACTATATACACAATTCCCTCGTAACGCCTAAAATAAAAATTAATTCACAATGCATTTACAAGAAATCATACAAAAACAAACAAAACAAAAAATAAAAATAAAGGTACAATAAAGTTTTACAAAACCAAGAATAATGTTGCAGTCGGGGAAAAAAGTTTTATAAATAAACGAACAAATAAAACCCCCGCAATAACATCTACAAAAACTTTTACGTGTGGTTTTGGATTTGTCTTAGTACATGTGTAATAAATGAGAACTGTTTCCCCATCAACTTTGTCTTAATTAGGCAATAAAAAGCCTACACAAGAAGCGATCCAAGGAAGAAGCGGGTAACGCTTCTGCGGTATAAAAGTTGGCATCGCCTAGATCTTTGTGTGATTATTCTTATTTTTTTTTGTCTTTTTGTGATTTTTTTCTCTTTAGCAAATAAAACGCTCTATGCCTCGTGGATGAATGATAAATACTGTACAAAAGTCTCAATAAAACACAGAATTTCAGTCTAAAACGCAAAAACTAGTTTGAGAAACTAGTCCTAAAAAAGGTAATTAGAGCAATCATTACCTTTTTTCTCATTATTAATTATTATTTATTATTATTATTATTACAAGAACATCCACACATTTTCTGTACAAAAAGGGAGCCGGCGGGGTGTGTGCGCTGGGGAGGGAAGTGGTGGTGGCGGCCAGGCAGACAGAGGTACCGTTCAGCCGGGTTCAATGCAAGTTTCTGTCCCTCTCCTTCCCTCCCGTCTCAGATATGTGTCAAGGGGACCGTGCCATTGACCCCCGTGCTGGCGCTCTGGTAATGCTGGGGCAGGGAGTGAAGCCGGCTCTGCGCCGCAGCCGGGTCCCCTCCTTCTCCGGCCGGTAAGTACATACTGATCATCTCCCTCAGGTCCCCGGGGCACGGAGCCCGTGAGTGCGAGGTGACAGGCGGGCTCACGCTGGGCTCCGACTTGACCAGCGAGCCCAAGGCGCCCAGAGCTCCGGAGGAAGCCGCCGCCGCGGCAGCGGCCGCCGCGGCCGCCGCGGCCGAGTTCTGGTGGGGCTGGGCGCCGTAGGAGATGGCCCCGTAGCCCGAGGGCGAGGCGCTCATGTAGCCCTGCGAGTTGGAGATGGGGCTGTACTGCAGCGCACTCATGTCGTAGCGGTGCATGGGCTGCGGGTTGTGCGGGTGCGGATGGTGCGGGTGCGGGTGGTGCGGGTGCCCGCCGCTGCCCGGGTGCTGCCCGTAGGCGAGCTGCGCCTCCTGCATCATCGCTGCCGCCGCCGCCGCCGCCGCTACCGAGCCCGGGTAGGCGCCGTTGGCCCAGCCGTTCATGTGCGCGTACCCCCCGCTGGCCGTGCCGCCGGGACTCTCCAGCCGCTGGCCGACCCCGGCGGGGCTCATCCCGACTCCCATGCCCACCCCGACCCCGGCGGGGCCTCCCCCTGCCGAGCCGGCGCTGAGCAGCCCCCCGGCCAGCGAGTACTTGTCCTTCTTGAGCAGGGTCTTGGTCTTCCTGCGGGGCCGGTATTTATAATCCGGATGCTCCTTCATGTGCAGCGCCCGAAGCCGCTTCGCTTCGTCGATGAAGGGTCTTTTCTCGGCCTCGGACATGACTTTCCACTCGGCCCCCAGGCGCTTGCTGATCTCCGAGTTGTGCATTTTGGGGTTCTCCTGGGCCATCTTCCGGCGCTGGCCCCGGGACCACACCATGAAGGCGTTCATGGGTCTCTTGACCCGGTCTTGGTTCGCTTTGTTCCCACCGCCGCCGCCGCCGCCTCCTGCTCCGGTCTGGCCCGTTAGGTTAGTGGGGCCCTGGGCTCCGCCGGGGGAGTGCAAGTCCGTTTCCATCATCATGCTGTACATTCAAGTAGCTTTTTATTTTCCACCGGCACCAAGCATAAAAATATCAAACATAGAGAGCCAAGAAGGAAGGGACGAGAAAAGACAAAAAAAAAAAAAAAAAAAAAAAAAAAAGAGAGAGCACAACCGGCAACACCTTAGGCAAAAACTTTCTCCTTTGAAAATCACTTTCAAGGCTTGCTGGCGATCTGGATTCAAGCTGCTCAAACAGGTGCAAGGCAAACTTGCTGCTTCACTTTGCAAGGAGGAGGAGTGTGCAGAGCACTCAGAAATGTCCTTCTTTCTCTCCGGCACACACACGCACACCCCTCCTCTCTCTCTCTCTCTCCCTTATTCTTAATAGAGCTATTTTGTTGTTGTTGTTCTTTGCTAACTTCTAGAGAGCTTGTGTGTGACTTGCGTCCGCTGCTCCCAGGTGAACAGAGCAGAAGAGAGAGGAAAAGCCACCGAAAAAAGTAATTAAACGATAACTAAAAAAGAGGGAGAGAGTGAGGAGAAGAAAATAGAGAGGAGGGGGAGAAAAAAAAAACCCCAGAGCCAGAGAGAAGTTGCACAGTAATTTGTTCTCTGTGGTTTCCCTCCTCTTGCCCGGGAGGAATCAGGAGAGGAGGAGCTGGCGAGAGACACACAGAGAGAGGAGTCCAGCAGCCATACACCGCGCACCGAACTGGGATTAAATGAGTTTGCCGTGGCCAATCGGAACGCGGCGGCGGGGGATTATTTGCATGGCGCGCTGAGGAGTGACGTCCGGAGGTGAGAAGTATAAACTATTCTGGGGGTGGAGGGGAGGTTGGGAGGGGCCAGAGTAGGGGTCACGGCTACCCTGCTTTGCCCTGCTAGGTAAAGAGGAGTTATCAGTAATTAAATACCATTATAATCCTGCAACAATAATACCCCTCACTCGAAACACTTAGAGTGCTAGCTACAGAGTCTACAAAAGTCAGGAAATTACAAAGTTATGGATGACATTCTTGCCTTAACTCTGGCAGGTGCGTGTGTGCCTGTGTCAGGACAACATGATGGTGCGTGGTGGGAGACATGAAATGTTTTGTTGGCATGGCTTTGCGTGCGTGTGTGTTCGCTGGAGAACCACGGGAACACACCATCTGCATTCCTGAGCGCTAGCCTTACATTTGAATCTTCTGCCTGCGTGACCTTAGAGACCACACGCTTCCTTAAATTCTCACTGAACGTTCTCTCACTCCTTTTAAAAGATGGGGGTGGTGAAATGGTTGGGGGAACCTATATTATTCTCATATATTTACTCAACAGACCTTTTAATCAATCCAGTACATCCATATGAACGCACTTGTTTAAAACCTTCGCAGCTGTTACAGTGGTTTGTATATAGTAGCACACCTCGGTAGATTAATAAATAATATCAACATGCCAGTCCATAACTCGATGTTTACTATGTTAAATTTGGAGTTGAAAAGACAATGGCCCGATCCCGCACCCCTTATTCAGAGAAATCTCCCACGGCTATATCAGCGCAGATCTCCTAATTGTGTGGTAGAGATCTATCCATTCTTCCTAAGGAGTTATATCTACTGGAGCATTGCCTGAATGATGACTGTAGACTCGGACCATAAATGTTTCTACCCAAGTTAATGACATGGCTGTTCCAAGTACTGAAAATATACAAAGGCCTAGTCCATAATACTGTATAGGCTAATCACCTAAATTGCTATCGTTATATATTTAGATCTAGGGGCATTAAAGTACCTGAGACTCCTAAATGTATATATAAACATCTTGTATTTCTATAAAGTAAACATGGACAACTTAATTCTTTGTGAAAACGTTAAAGGGAACATTTTTGTTCCCTGGCTGAGCAGTGAGACAGATTACAGTGATTTTGTATTGCGGTGCAAATAAGGGTGTATAACGAAAGTGACGATATACCCTTAATATCGTCCTGTAAATGCCCATTCTATAGTACAAATAAACATATATGAATCATGATCATAATAATATTTCATCGTGTGGGGGGAAATGTTCACCTGGCATCCCCTCTTTTTCTCCCACGTTATGTGAGTGTTAATTTTCGTGACCCTAATGGCTGTCCAAAGTACAGAAATAATACCACTCACCGCCATTACTGTTATTACTGTAGAACTTTTATATAGTAGGGTTATTATAATATACAAGGCAACAGCATGATGTTCTGTGTCCAGATTAAACAATTTTCATTTTAGATTACTCCACATTAAGTGGTATTCTCCTCACGTTCATTTTGATTAATTTAGAGGAATAATATTACTTTACATACAATTTGGATTAGATGTATGAGGCCTGCTCCTGCTCCCACTATATTCAGTGAGAGTTTTGCCATTGACTTTAATGGGAGCAGGATTCAGGCGCTATTTTGCAATCTGCTGTTTGTTTCTTTGATGCAAAACTTCCCTTGAAGTCATTAGTGAAATCAATGGGAGATTTACTTAACTAAGGATTATAGGATCGGGCCCTCAGTGTTTTAGTAGCCTGTTTATTTTAGTTAATTATAACGAGTTTGTTACATCTGTAGGGGAAAAACAAACCAAACATTTTAGTTGTTTAATAATGTATTTTAAAAGTTAACAATTAATAAGTATCAGAGGGGTAGCCGTGTTAGTCTGAATCTGTAAAAAGCAACAGAGGGTCCTGTGGCACCTTTGAGACTAACAGAAGTATTGGGAGCATAAGCTTTCGTGGGTAAGAACCTCACTTCTTCAGATGCAATTAATAAGTGTATGTGTGTGGGGAATTGTTTAAGAAATAAATACGTTTCCCCTTTGACAGCTGATAAAGAAAGGAGAGTTGAGTATTGTAATAAACCAATAAAGGCAATGATTTATAAGAAGTTATAACTCTTTTTGTCACTTAACGACCGAGTGATATTTTATTTTTGAAATTAGATTTTAAAATAGCCAAAGACCTGAAAATAAGTTGTATGAAACGGTTTTGGTGCCATCTTTTCCATAGGAATTCGGCAATTCGTTTAACACATACCCCGAAATCTAACGTTCATCACAGGAAGAAGTTATAATTCTTGGAATTTGGATAACTGACTTTGACTCAGTATAGATTTTTTTTCTCTATCAATCATGTTCTCGCAAATTGTTTCCAAATATGATATTGCCCTTTGTTTCCCCGTGCATTTAAACTGACGGTAGATGTTTAGCCTTGAATTATATATACTGCGCTATTGCAAGTGTTCAAAGATTCCGCAATAAACCTTTTATGGATTATGTTACTGTGGCCCAGTTGCAGGCACTATGGGTGTCTGCATTTATGAGCGTTAAACTCAAACTGCAGGTGTAACTTGTTGCCAAGTGACAGTTGATTGACAGCTGCTGCGTGTGCCAATCAGGCAGCAGCAGGACACCCAGCGCCAAGACTCCGAGTCTGGCAAAGGGAGAAGAAAAGCCGTACACTAGCTCATCCATAATCGTTCTACGTTCTCTGGAAGCAATGCCACCCCCTCTTCCAGTAAACAAACAAACCTCAAACAATAAAACTCATCGGCTCCTCTCCTTCCACAACAACAAAAATGCCGCAAAGAAAATACCCACCAACAAACCAAACACAAACAGGCAAGGGCGAGGAGCTCTGCCTAGCACTGATGCTATTTGGATGAGGCCATGTCACATTGTGCCATCCCTTTGAGGATCTCAAGGGGAATAGCGCTGTAGGATTGCAGCCCGCACATCCGCATGTCCCCCCGGGACAGACAGCACAGCTAGCTGTGAAGCGACAGGGCTGACTGCGAATCTTTGCACTCACTCCCAGAGCTTCATTGGTGGGTTCATTGGTGTGTGTGTGTGTGTGTATCTAGTTTAGCTCCTTGACTATATTTGCACTTCGTTCTTGAGTTTCCTGACAGGAGATTGTGGCGTTCTTGTACAACACCGACTTGGGATAAAGAGCAGCCCAGGGTAGTGAGCGGGCATCTAAGTTCCTGTTCTTTTCTCTGGCCTCACTTCCCAGTATGTTGTGGTGGGTTGCAGAGCACAGAGCAGATCCAGGCTCGAGCAATCAGGCCTCCAGGCCTTTAATAACTAGGGTGACCAGATGTCCTGATTTGATAGGGACAGTCCCGATTTTGGGGTCTTTTTCTTAGATAGGCTCCTATTACCCCCACCCCCTCTGGATTTTTCACATTTGCTGTCTGGTCACGCTATTAATAACTTTCCCAGAGTGAAGCTAAAAGCGAGTGGACTCCGCGACGCTGTGCAATAGCAGGACGGACATGGTCCTGCTGGCATCGCCCCGCCGGGCTGCGGGCAGCTACTCGGGCTGGCTGCGGGGAAGAGATTTCCCTAAACTCGCTATCTGCAGCGAGAAGTGCAGTTCAAACCTGCTCGAAGTTAGGCGGGGGCAAGAGAGGAGAGCGGGGGCGGGGGCCAGCCTGTGTGTGGGCGGGGGACGGTATTTTTAGGAACTAAATGCAGCGCTGATGCCTCCGCTCCTCTGGGACCAGGCTCCGACGAGGAAACCTAAATGTCGGGGAAAGCCGGGCCAGCGGAGGCGTCCCCAGAGGAGAGCAGAAGGCGTCCGCCCCCCAGCGCCGACAGCGGGGTCGAAAGGGTTAAAGGTCCCGCATCCGGCGCTGGCGCAGCCCGGGGGTGGAGGAAGCGCAGGCTTGCCCCGCTTGCGCTGCGTCTGGAGCCACAAGTGATTCCCTCCCCCCCACCAAGCTCCGCTTGGCTGCGAGCCGCACCTCGCCAGGCGGCGTCTCCCTCCTGCGTGAGCGCTCTTGTGGCGGGAAGGGAGCCCAGCTGGGGGATCCCGCCTTGCCTCCTCTGCAGCCCGCCTGCGCCTCCCCCAGCGGGCCAGAAGCCGGCGCTGTGGCTGCTGCCAGAGGTCGTGAGCGGCTGGGCCCCTGTGAGGAGGGGGAGGAGGAAGCAACGCCTGCAGCAAAGGACCCAGCTCCGGGCTGTAGCGAGCCAGCGCTGGACTCCGGAGGAGATCCCCAGCGCAGGCTGCGATCGCCGTCTGCTGGCTGCAAAGTAACTCAGAAACACCGCCTCGCTGCCTGTCTCTGCTTCCCTGGCCAGAGCAGTGCCCGGAGCCGGCTGCTTCAGCCCTCTCCAGCTCACCTCTAGTCCTCTCTGCCCACACCCCCGGGTTCAGCCTCTTCCCCGTCTGATTGCAGTCCTGTGACAATCCCCGTGCGGATGTCCCCCCACAGGCTTGGCTTTAAGCAGCATCCCTTCCAGGTCGCCCATGCCCTTACTGAACAGGCTCCTGGCCAGTGCAGAATCAAAACCGACTCTGCTTGTGAAATCCAGCTCGGAGCATCATCTGGACCAGCGACAAGCAACCGGAGCAAAAGAACAAGTCTTTAGTGTCTCGGTAACTTTGCAAGAATGTGATCATGCTTTGGACTCAAAGCAATAGCCAGTTGGGATGGATAGCGACCGAGACAAGGGTAAATAAATAAAGTCCTCCCTTCCCTTTCCAATACTAACAGTTAATTTGGAGATCCTAACTCCACAATCCTAAAGCAAATATATCATCTCTCTGTGTATTTTCTGTTGACGCTTCTTTGCTCGCTGGGTGAAAACGTTTGGAGAATCTCTGGAGCTTTCGAGTAGGGGCTCACCCTGTGAACAGTACTCGCACATATAATTCAAATTTCACAGCTGACCTGCTCTGAAAACCTCAATCAGCTTCTAATTGAAGGGAAAACAAAATATTGCTTCCCTACAGCAGAGCTAACGATTTAATCATTATATCAGACATTATAGCTTTTAATTAGGCTAATGCTGATACTGTATGGGAAGAGATAATTCAACACAGTTCTTGATGAATTCTGTAATTGGGTTAACGGAGGAGCGGTTGGGGGAAGAGACGTCAATATTCAAGCTGTGTCTATAGCCACCAGGTTTATGAATGAAAGAAAAGGGAAAAGGCTAACCCCCCGACAAGAAATGTCTTTCCCCTTTCCCAAGGAGAGCTGTGCCATCAAGGGAAAACTCCAAAAGGCAAAGGTTTCTCTAACCACACACCATGTACCCCCCAAATATGAGCAGTCATGGTCCTTCTGCAAATCCTTTAGTTACTGTTTTAATTCTTTCTTGTCCATATTAGGGTTAAAATAAAACCCCAATCAGACCGAACGGCAGCTTTTTATTGTTAGTCATACAAACTATTACTAGGAAACGGGAAAGATTTGTCCTATCTCTAAAGTTGGGTTCGATCTTGTTTCCCCTCAAAATCAACGAAAACAGAGCTTCCTAAACATGGACCACTGTTCTTTTTTCAATGTCAGCGCACTGATGAGCAAACGCCAAAGTCACCAAAACTTAATGACAACATACAGGAATTTGTAAGGGACAAAAGAAGGGGACATACATATAGAAAGGAAAAACAGACGGATATTAACCTGTGACGATTAATGTAAATTTTGATGAAACATTATTAAAACCAAGCAGATTCCCTTAGTACAAGCAACAACCCCAACTGCTTGGGAAATAAATGTAGCTCTGAAGCTACTTAAATGGAACTGACTGTACTACTGGGACGTTTATAACAGTTCTCTAGGTAGGGATACTAAACTAAATACAAAAGTGTATTGAATACACTAGTCTGATTTAAAAAAAAGAATAAATGGTTGTTAATAAACAATTCGATCACTTACTAAATACATCTGTAATTATGGTTTTGTAAACCATCATTATCGCAAACCAGATGTTTAAATGAGGTCCGGAAGAGCCATTTTCAAAGGGAATTCTGCTCAACTTTTTTCCAGATCAAGCTAGTATTGATAAATTACTCTTCAATGCGATAGAAAGAGTTTAGAAATCCCTAGCTTTTGTTGTCACTCCTTCATTTCTATCTGATACTGACTTTCAGTAAGTGCTTTATATTTTGGTTGCGCCTAAATGAAATAGTATCGATCTTCTGTATGTTTGATCTACACTACAGTCTTCAGTCACACTGAAGTTTCATCGGAGCCCTGGCTTGTGGATGAACTGGCAGTACCAAGTTGTCAGATTCAAGAGCTAACAATCAGGGAGAAACTGCAAGACACACTTAAATGAAGTTGGGATTGTTAGCCTGAGACTAATGGGAGAGTTTTCTGCCCCCTTTTTTTTCCATTACAGAATATGTCGATATTAGTACCTATTTGAACAGGACCGGATCCTTAGTCCAATAGGAGTTTGTGGTTCGCAAAAAGGGCAGGACCCATTTTTTAATCACGTTTTGTCAGCAGGAATCTTTTATAAAATGTTTGTTTATATTATGTATTAACCAGATTTCCAGCACAATATTGTTTTGATAGAGAAATATTCTGTATTGTGATCCATCCTTGTGTTATTTTGTCAGTAATTACAGTAATATTAAACGGGTCATTGATAAGATTCCAGTGACACAAACCCCTGTAATTAAAAAGCCTGAATACACCTTTTTTTGCCTTACATAAAAGTTGTAATTTTCAAGTCTTCTGGTTTTTTTTAACTGTTAAAGTACACACGTGTAATATGTGCTAATCAGGATGCAAAATACCAAATGTATTATGAAATGTAGGTTTATGTTGTCTTATTTTGTCAGTTTTAAGGGATACTAGACCATTGCTTTTCACAAGACACGTTAATCAAAAGATACGTTAGACAACAAATGTGCCGAATAATTGACATCCTAGAAAAAAAATGTGTAGTTATGTTTTTGTGAAGTTTAACTTTTAAATCGAGAAAAAGAAGAACAGGTAAAGTGGGCAAGAAACGGGCATTATTAGAAAATTAGGCTTTAAAATAGGGCTTCTGTTATATGTATCATTAAGATACGGAAAAGCGCTACAGCCACCGTACAGTATTGCTTGTAAACAACAGTAAGACAATATCTCACGAATTTATGGCGCGTCGCCTAGAGAAACTGGAATGATAGCATTGTAACTAAAATATTTCTATTTGACATCCTCGCTCGTTAGCCAAAAATAGAAAAGGCCTCACTCAGTCAAAGAGGTAGACAAGTCAGAACGAATTTATATGAAATAAGTAAATAAATAAATAAAGAAGAGAAACCACAGCAGCTTTTTCTGGCGGACCATCCCAGTTATTGCAAATTAGATTAGCTACACAGGCTTCAATATAAACATGACATGAGGTTCACAGGAGAGTGAAAGGATCATCCACTCCAATCTCTCTTTTCATCGAAGCATCTCACATAAATTACATCTTGTCCTTTAATACACTTTTCAATGAGATTAAAACATCACTTTGACACAATTTCAAGCCTTTTCAGTCGCATCCAGTGCTTACTTCAGAAAACAGAAAACAAGGGGAAAAGTAGGAACATCTAAATAATTTCAAAATGCTATTCTGGAAGTTAAAAACACCCAGAGGAAATAAATGATCCTTTTGCTCCATCTAACGCCATTAGCGTAGTCATCTAAAGGCATCAACCTAACTCCACCAAGCAAAGAGAATAATCCTATTTCCTTTGCAGCAAGTGGAGATATTATGACTACTTGGCTGCAGCTAGGAGACCCTCTCGCCGTGTTTATTTGCCTCTTTGCCAGCGAGTAGTTTGAAAAAAAAATCCTCATTTTACAAGATCATTTACCTGATACTTCACATTACACCTGCAAGAATTGTTAATGAGGTGTACCTTGTGCACACTGTAATGCTGGATAGCTACAGAACTACACACGCCTATACAAATAAATATTTTATAACATGATCATTGGAAAGGCTGGAAAAAGAGTGGTGGGGGGCTGTTTTATTAACAAACAGTCCAGGGTAGAAAATGAAAGCGCTTGCAACTTCCTATGTTTGTTCTTTAACTGAAACCAGCAAAGTTGATGCAAAAGGTGAGATGGATACAAAACCACACAGATTCCGCTAATTTAGAACACTCTATAAACCTGTGCAGGTAAAAAACAGGTTTCTTCGCTTCAAAATATTATACTAGGTTTTCTCTTTTTCCTCAGTGCCATGTAGACGTAACTATCGTCCCATGAGCTGTGGGTTCCTAAACCTATTTGTAAAGGAACTTCAGATGACAAGGGTTATTTATATTTAAATTGATTATCTGGATTTATTAATCTAGCTACTAATCCTTTTTGATGGACAATACTCTGCATGTATCGCTAAGCTGAGGAATTGAATGCCGAAACCTTTCCTTCCTTTTGATTCCTATCGTTTAAAGTTAGTTTGGTCCGGATCCTATTTCACTAAACCAAATCCCGCTGTTCTGGTTTGCAGGAGGGCATTTTCACAACGTAGTTGTCTGCAGGATCGTGTGTATCCTGCGCTTTGAATACAGCAGCCCAATATCTGTCACTCCTCGTTTGCCCTACACCCCCCAATACTTGGGCAGGATAGTCCTGGGACCGAGGATGCATTCCTTCCCCCCCCACCCTCTTCCAGGCACATGTGGAGCCAACTCCATGACTTCCAGAGATTGCAGGTTCACGGTTAACCCTTCGTTCTGATGGGGCTGTCTCCCAAGAGGGATTTGTGCAGTTACTTTGAACTCTTGTCCTAGGGTTTCATTTCCTACCATCTGCATGTGCTGCAAGTGTCATCGCACTTCAGGGGCTCACAGCTACCAAGGCACCATTGGCCTCATACAGAAGACAAGCCTCGCAATTTGGCTCCCAACTGCACCTCACTATCACGCCCAAGTCAATATATACGCGCTCAGGTTAAGGTGGATGTTCCAACGTTTACAACGCAGAGCAACTAAATTACCCGCAGACCGCTGGGTTGTCTCGCCCTTTCCTGGATATCCTCTTAGTCCTAAACGTGCTGGGAGAGCACCTTCACATGTTTAAAGTTTCGGGCCAACTTTTTAAGCATGCTGTAGTACAGGCAACCTGACCCATGAAGTTTATCTCGAACGGAATGTTGCAGATAACATAGCTACTCTCTCCCTAAGATAACTAGCTACTATCTATATTTTGTGATCAGCAATGAACGATTATTTAGCAGGTTTGGCGTGGGTCGCGGTTTACTTTACAACTTTGCTTAATGACAAGAAGAGTTTTCCGTGTCCCTTTCTCTAGTAGATCCTGTAAATATCCAGATCGTTCCCCCAATCTCTCTCTCTCACACACACACCTTAACAAAGAGGTTTTCAAACCGAAACCCGCTGCAGCAGCCTGCGGGAATCAATGCGATAAAACGGGTTTTTAATGGGTTAATTGACTGGAGTTGCTATCATGTTTAAACACCTGTTTCTGAAAGGAGATTCAGCCAAATCCTGTCCCCACCCCAATCGATAGCTGCTCCATTGGCTGTTGATCGACCAAAACAAAACAAAAAATCCATTTCACCTTTTAAAGTTCGTCACAGTTTATGGCAACCATAAGGGGAGGCCACACACAATATCTACAACAGCTCAGAGCTAGAGGTTACACTCTGGTCTCAAGACCAGGAAAGATTATCCCCAATAATTAAGAGTTTCTTTAGCGGTACTTATTTATTGATTGAAGGCTCTCGTCCTTTTACATAATGAAACTTAACGAGAGTGCGATTTCACACTCAGGAAGTAATAGATTTCCGTGTCACCTTTACACAAGGCTCCGACCCAAATGTAATTAGATCAGATTAAAGTATGTGTTGCCCGAAACTCGCGGGGAGAATAGAGAGTAGGTGCTGCTCAACCAGGCTGCACGAGAAATGCTCGCAGCCCGCATGAACGTGCCTTACCAGGGGCAGGGCACCAGTTCTTATAGCGGAGAACCTTTGCTATTGATTTTTTTGGGCAGGATTAATACAGTCAGGACCGCCGGTCAGTCAACGTTAAATTGATTCTTTGCCCCAAACACCTTTCAGTCAATGGCACCCGCGTTGCGACCTGTCAATTTTTTTTTAAAAAACGTAATTGTAAAACCGCCGAATTAGCTCCTTCTGCAGCGCGCAGGCGAGGGGAGCCCGCAGCCTCCTCCTCCGCTGAGCCGGGAGAGAGCAGCAGCCCCGCGCCACGCCAGGGCGCTCGGAGCGCCAGAAACCTCCCCACCCTCTGCTCCCTCCTGGGGAGGGGGTGGGGTGCACAGCCCGAAAAAAACACTGCAAAAAGCCCGCTCAGTGTCACAGCCGAGAAACCAGCGAGGGCAACCTCCCTTCCCCCTGCTCTAACTGCCAAAAGCAAGTTGGGAGCCGCCCTCCCCTCAGGAAACTCAGCGCTGAAACCTCCCCTCCGCCCTCCCCACCCGCACCCGCCAGGGTGAAGACCCCCCTCAAAAGTTCCAGGCACACTTACAGTTCCTCTTCCAGCTCCAGCCTCCTCCCAATAGCAGCTCGGGGCCAGGCTTTCCCCCTGGGCAATCTGACATTGACACCTTCCTCAAGCCTCGCTGTACAGACACACACATCTGGAGAGCTCGCTACAGCGCTGGCTAGTTACACCTCGAGAGAGCTCGGGAAATACCTACCCTCCTAGCCCCTAGCCCAGCCTAAGCGCCCAAGCGGCTGTCACAGCCAGCAGTGCCCGGCTACACAGGCACACTCAGCACTCACACCCATCCACACACTGCACGGGGGAGAGAGAGAGAGAGAGAAGGAAATGAAATTTATTATTGATAGAAAAGACTTTAAAGACAATTTCAAGTTATTGTTTCGCTCTGGAAAAAGAGGGGCTTGTCTCTCCCCCCCCTCACATAATGAAACGCCTTTTGTGTGGCCCTGAACAATACCAAACAAGTACTCTAATAAATAGCCACTTTTTTGTTCCGTCTCGACAGTGAATAGAATTGAGCAGTTGGTTTGAGAGCAGCTGGGACGCTGCTTTGAACAGGGAGGTGGAGCCGAGCCCTTCCTTTCCTTTCTCTCCCCTTCCCTTCTCTCTCTCTCTCTGGCTCAGATGCACTTTCTGTTCTAACCTTGTCTTTCTCCCTCCCTCTCGTGCTGGCCCACTTTCCCTTCTCTCTCTCTCAGCCTTCACCTTTCCCTGGGAATATTTCGTGTATGCAAAGAGCATCCTTTCGGTAGCCTCAGCGGCTCCAGGCACCTGTGCTGCACAGTTACCTCTATTTGGATCCTTCACCCCCCCCCCTCGATCATCCCTGTCTTTGATCACTTCTTAGATTTCCTTCTTTTCTTCCCCGTAGTCTTTAAATAGCCCCACAGCTCCGAATTAACACTTCGTACACTGCCAGACCCTCCTTGCCACTCCTGTGTTGCCAATAAACTTGGATTTCTCACTGAGCCGTCCATGGCTTCTTTGGGGTTATATAATCTGGAGGATGAGCTGCTTATTCCTCGCTCTTTTCCTCCCTTTAGTTTCTTGAGGATAAAGCTTTTTGCTCCTTGTCAGTTTCCCCTTCTCTTCCCGAGGGATCTTACTGAAGGTTTGCACCTTTTGCAATCTGTGATGCTCATGTTAATCTCTTGTTTTCTATATAGAGCTGCTAGTTTTCTTCATGTACTTTTTGTAATACTCCTCTCCAGTCCCTTTCCTATCAACATGACAACTGCTCTAGGAAAGACAGTCGATAGAGGTTATTAAAATGGACACAAAGCAGCTAAAGATTTCCAGGTAAAGCGAAGAGCAACCCGTTTCTTTTCTGCTCTAGGTGGCTGGGTGGGCGAGGGTGTATATGTGTGTGTGTGTATGTTGGGAAGGGGGTGGGGTGGGGGGTAATGGGGATTTTTGGCCAGCACCTGAGCCTGAGTTAGCTATGAAGGAGGCTGTGGCCGCTCCTACCCTGCAGGGGGATCAGCGAGGCCAGGGTAGCTTGCTTGGCACTGGAGACAGCTGCTTGCCAACATTATTATATATGGATGCTTTCCATTTGCTTCCATACGTTCTGGAATGGAGGTAGTCCTCATAACAAAGAAGGATCCTAACTTTAAGCGGCTACTTGCTTTACAGTGCGATTAGAGCAATACCTGTTTGTCTTGTAAAGATTACGGAAAGCATCTGAGGTTAACCTATCCTGCAGCACTTCTTATCCAGAGACTCTAAGATTATCTGTATCTAATATGCCTTTTAGTCACCTACATTCATCAGAGATCTTTTAACAAGAGTCGCTTTCTATTTTAAATAGCGAATACTTTTTATTTGTTATGTCTTTGTTGGAAATGGAAAGGCAAATATGATTTCCCTAGAAATCAGTGTTCTATATGTATCATTGGTTATGTCTCTGAGAGCCAAGACACAGAATACTTAACTGCTCTTTATTCAGTCGGTATCAATCCATAGACAAACGCTGCCATTTGTAAATTATTTCTTAGCTGCGCTTCAATTAGCCAAGGCAAGTCATCCCAGGACCCCCTTTTTAATTGTGAATGGTGGAAAAGCAATGGAATACCAGGCATGTTTTCTGAAGGGTCGGTGTATTTCGCCACAGAGGAATGAATCTTTAAAAACCCCGCGCGCACACGTATATGTATAAATAATTCCCTCTGCAATAAAACAGAATCTGGGGGTCTATTTTCTGAAATTCTATTTATTTTAACTCCCTTCCCCCGTTGCTTTTAAGTGGATTTTTGCTCCCACTTCCCTAACACACCGACTCTAACTACCTGCAGTATTAAGAAACGCTGATAAATGACAGTTTTATCGGTCTGGTGCAGACACGAGAAACTCGGGGACACAACAAAATGCACATGCAATACGTTTGGGACTGGATCTTTTCCAGCAGCAAACGCGTTTCCTTTTTATATGGAAAATGGAAACATTTTGGAAGACAGATTTAAAACTTTGACTTATATTTTACATGTTAAATAACCGAAAGAATGGGTACGACATTACGGCAAGCTTCAAACCCTGCAAATATTTGAATGGTTTTTGTAAAGTAGAGCAGCTGTCAGTCAGCTGGCTTTGACAGCCTGCCACAATTTTGTCACTTAATAGTGGGTGTTAGGCTAAGTGCAAAACACTCTGGCAAACAGATGTCAAACCTACATCTCCTATAAATGTGGGTTGTAAAATTGAGTTTTAACCCACATATAGGTTTTTAAAAAGCGATGCCAGTGTGTAAACTCTATACAACACGGAGACACTGACAATCTCCCGTGTATGCTTGTTATTTAAACTGCAAATCTGACCGCCAAATTATAGCTACATCTCTCTAACAGTGGACTATGAGAACGCTACTTGGCAAAGTATAAATTAAAGACAGATATGATGGCACATTTCAAGGGCTGAGTGTCGTATATATAGAAAAATAGAAAGCGCGATTTCTTCAGTACGGTTTCACTGTTCAACTGTGAAGTATTAGGAAGGAGAAAGAAAGGTATTTATAAAGCTGAAGTTTTGGGGGACGGTTAAAGGATAAGTTTCTCTGGGCAGAACTCGAGTTATGGGTGTGGGGCGGGGAAAGAACATAAAACAGATACAATTATGAGTGAGGCTGAGCCATGCAGAGTGCATAGGTTACCAGGAGTGTTTAAGGAACTGTGCCATAACACCAGGAAATCATCGGGATAATTCTTCGCCACTACATTAAAGGACACGCTGAGGAAAATAATGTTTACAGTTAATTTAACTGCCGCTACTATTCAAATGATGAGCTGATTTTTTTAAACATGTCATTTCAAGGTCTATCTCTTTCCCAATATATGATTTTTTTTGTTTGCTTTAGACACCCCCTGTCAAATTTCCTTTGAACATTAAAAAAGGTCATACATATTTATACCAAAAAGTGTTCATTGCATGAGGTGGTCAGAATGCAGCCAGGGGAAAAATGATCATTCATCTTACAAAGCATGTTATGTTGCTAGTATCACTTTCTTTGTGCCCACTTTATCATTTCAGAGTTCCTGAACAAAGCAACATAATGAGTGGATTAAATGAAACAGGTATATTTAGGATTATTCATATTAATCATTAACCATAAATTAAACACACACTCTGATCATTTTATACATAGCCTTGTGCACTTAATTGGCACATTTACATGATCATATTTTACACTGACTTCATAGAGTAATTTCTATGAAATTATTATTGATAATATATAGTTACTGTTAACTTTATGCCATATTTGGCTTTGATCCCTCATTGAAATTAGTATCAATTAGTGTTTTGATTACAATGCTTTCCTCGTCGTATAACCTATCAATTCTTCATTTTTAGAAGTGTAATTTGTACCAGGAACATTAGATGATAAGATTTTGACTACTCACAAAACTTGGAGAAGGGAATATACTTTATCCTTCAGACTTTTTTAAAGCTCAGGGGAAAGGAAAATCTTTCCCTCCTTAGTAAGTATATTGTGTTTAGTACATTAGTTTAAAATACTGACTTTGCACTGCAAATATGGACTCACAGCTCTTTTGGAACAATTGTTCATAATCAGAGTATGGACTCCCCTGTCAATGAAGCAGACCCAATTCAATTGAAATTCACCTGAAAGTTGCCCTGCACTTCATTTCCATTTCTGATAATAAAATGTAAGAGATAATGAACATCTATGAGACTATAATATTAATTTATTAGGCTACTCAAAGCCCTCATGGGGCTGATCCTGAGTCACTGGAGTCAATAGCAGAACTCGCAGTGGCTTCTAGAGGGCAGAATTATTATGTCCATGCCATTCTATATAAAAATACAAACTTTGTATTTGGCAAAATATTAAGTGAATGCATTTGCTTTATTTTTGCATGTTTACATTAAAGTTTATACACATGAGAAACCAACTTTAAAAGTCAATTATAGCTACAGCTTGTTCAGCAACTTGTTAAAATACACAGATTGGACCAAAAATTATCCCATGGAACTAGAATGTGTGCCCTGAAATTCTCTATTTAGTTTTCTTATGCAGAAAAATAATATACTCCCAATATCCAATGAAGGTATACAAAATGCAGTGCCACTGTAAAACTATACCTCTCTGATCATTATTTTCACTCAAGGAAGTGTTCAGCTCTTCTGGGAAAATATTAATATTTAATACAAACAGTCTTTGATAGATAGTGACTGCTATTGTCATCCCAAAAGAAATAATTTGATCCTTTAACTATTATGGCTATTGATACTATTTTCTTGCTATTCAGAAGTAAGTATATTATTACATTTCCATATAAGCATGATTCCATGTCTTCCAGTACACTGGCATGAAGTAGTTCTAATCCCCAGATTTCCAAGTGTAATTGACCCTAGTTATGTAGTTTTTAATCAACTGCTGCAGTTTTACGAAGTCTAGAAATGAAACCCAGTGACAGTCTGAGTATCCTAAAATTGCTTTAAAATATACATCTGCACCCTCTGTAACTGCAATGTCACCAGAAAAACAGAGCACTCAATTTATATTTATTCCTGTAGTTCAAGCATTAATATTAGCATGTTTTTCAGCTGGAAGTATTATGGCACTTTTATAAACAATAGATGTGGTGAATGACTGTACAATAACATTCGGAATTGAAATGAAGGAGACTGGTTTTTTACCCCTTAGGGGAGGAAGCCTGTGTCAGTCTGTAGGAAGGAAATAGAAATATAGAGTTTGACTCTGGTGTATCCATTGACTTCAAAGGAATTATTCCTGATTTACACCACTACAAGAGAGATCAGAATGAGGCTATGTCATTGAAAAGAGAAATGAGGAGAAAACCTGATTGTTCTAAAATCAACAGGGTCAGTAAAAAGTGACGACCACCACATTTAATTTAATAGCAGTGGACATGCTATACCATACATTAATTATTTGATCATATTATTTTTATTAGGTATAATTAGAAATTTTCTTGAATAAGGCCTGCAGGATTGGGTACTATCACTTTACAACTGTATAGCCATATAATTGTAACATTAGATTCCAGTCTTATATTGGTGTAAGTCCATTGTTTAAAATGGTTTGACACTGGTGCAGGACTGAAGAAATACAGCAGTGAATCAGGTCCCATGGCTGAACCTGGTACAATTGTCTGAGGAATTCACTAAAGATTCAGCTGTTGTGAACAGAACATTTTGAATGGTTTAGCATCAGGCCCTGTGATTACCATTCAAAGAGATGGAGGAGGAGTATATAATGTATAGACTCTTCATCATCATATTCTTATATCAATTAGTTTGAATAAGCTATAGCTTTACAATTATCAATTTATTTCAAAGTTTAAAAAAAGAGCTTTGAAAGGTCTAATTCTGACTATTAAACACAAGAAACAAAAATACATGTAAAACAGTTTATATATTTATCAAAGTATGTTTCATTTATTTATATTTCTTAGTGGTGTGATGACACTTTCCTCACTAAGTGTTCTTGAGGCCTATTTATATCTAAATTGAGTGTTCATATTTTGTCCTGTTACACTCACAGTGATGGGTGTTGTAGTACTAGAGAAGCAACCTACAGGTAATCACACTCCGGGATTGTGTAGCATGGTGATGCAGTTGCTACAAGGCTCTTACTATCCTGTTGCTGCTCTTCCAAGAAGGAATAATAATTTTATAGGACTCCTGTGTTCTGTTCCCAGCTCAGCTACCTATTCTTCCAGTAGGCTAAATACTATTCACATCACCAAACCAGTCACTGAAGTCAACGGAATTACGTGAATGAGTAAAGTGATCAGGAAATGTCCTGGTGCCCTTGGACAAGTCACTTTCGCTGAGATTTTCAAATCTGCCTAAGGGATTTAGACATAGAATTTCCATTGAAATTAACAAAAATTGTACATCTAAATCCCTATAGATGGCTTTGAAAAGTCTCAGACTTAACCTCTCTGAGCCTTAGTTGAACCACCTGTAAAATGGGTGTGATACCATTTAGGGGTGTACAAAAATTAGCAAACTAATGGGTCTAAACTGCAGTGAGAGCAACAAGATTAAATGCATGCTAAATATTATGATCATTGCTAGGCATACGACTAATCTTGGACTGGGAAGGTGAGGAAGAAGGGACAGAATACCTCTTGCATTTAAGGAAAGTTCCTGGGTTATTTGTGTTGTGCCTGTCTAGTTGAGCACTGGGTGCTGAAAATTCCCACACTGATTTTATGAAGAGATAAAAGAGTGCAATTTATACAAAAATGGAATAAACCCCTTTTGAGTAAAACAATCTGCATAAATGCTTTAAGAAAGCCTATAATTATGATAAAAATGTTGCTCAAAGTTAAAATTATGAAGCAATCAAAATTTATAAACAGTCTCTCATCGACTTTTAATCATACTTTCTTTTTCATATACAAACTGTACAAAACATATAGTAGCAACATATAACAATATACATTTTATTTTCAGTAATTTAGGGCCCCGCCCTATATAGTCTTTACTCAGACGAAACTCTTAGACAATCCAATGGGAGTTCTGCCTGGGAAAGGACTGCAGGACTACACCCTAAGTGTAGAAAAAATACTTAACAGACCACTAATCTTTATGTGTTCAGATAGCGCCCAATCCTGCAAGTGGCTGAATGCTGAGTGCTCTCCAGGCTGGATCCATAGCCTTTTGCAGTCAGCATCAAAGTTTCTGTGCTGACTTCAATGGGCTTTGGATCAGGGATCAGGCCTTTGACTCTCACTGACTTCTGTGGAAGTGCTTGCTCAGCATGTCGCAGGATAAAGCCCATACTTTACTTGAAATTTCCTTGTAAACATTGCTCTTCATTTGAAATTCATTAATAAGCATGCTTAAATTATATGCATCATGTAGGGCTTGGATGGCAAGAGATATTCAAAGGAGGGAATATTTGTAACGGGAAGCTTGCCAATTAGAATGGTAGCCTACCATGTCTACAAGCTCCATTGTTCCCTTTGAGCGGAACTAGCTGAACATTCTCAGGCTGTATTCTGATATGAATATCCCTCTGAGTAGTAAAATTCACCAGCATAATTGTGTCCTGAAAAATGTGATCACTGACAGCTCCCAACTAATGTAGTATTTGCTTCAAAAATGTTTTTATTCATAATATTACTAGATTTCTTCCTAACCAAGACAGCATGCAAAAACCAAACCTCTGTAAACAGTCAGATCTCCTAATTGATCAAAATGCTGCTCAGATTTTATGTGAATTGAATTGGCTAAAGCATTTCTTGTTGAAATGATAGAAGTGCAACAATTTTAAATGATCAGAACACCACTCCATCCCCCCCAAATACTACGATTCAAATTCTGTTTTCAGTAGTAGCAATGTTAATCTGGAGTGACTCCACTGAAGTTTGTGGGATTACTTGAGATTTGTACCAGTGTAATGAAGAGCCATATCGTGCCCCTTACTCCCTTCTGCACAAGAGCTGGGGACCTCTATATTTGTACTTTGTGAATTTCCCTGAAATTCTTCCATTGGAGGATGAGGGAGTAGATCCCTGAAATCTGTGTGGAAGCTGAGGAATCTGTGGAGGTCCAGAGCCATCTTCATAGGGGTCACATTACTTCATGATGGCCCCCTCCAGCTCCCTGAAAGTGTAGCTAAGAGCTGCTCTGTCAGAGAATAGCCTGTTAGTCCCTAAGGGGGATGGAATTCATACTTACAGTGGAGGAATCTGGGTAAATTAAGACCTGGTCATCATTACATTACACATAAAAGACTTGTGGGTTTGGACAGCACAGACAATGGCTGTTCTATCAGATTCATTGCCTCCTTCTCCTTTCCCTGTCAAAGAACCTGAGCCCCAAGGAGCCTCTGTGGAGGGGCTTCCAGGGAGCCTGAGTAAAAAGAGGAAGATTAATCTTTCTGCACTTCTTAGGTCAGACACTACTAGATCCCCCACACTTTCTGCTGGTGGAACAATATGAGTACGATATGGCCCTGCAAGCACAAGATGGTCCAACACTATTTAAAAGGAATAGAGCAAATTGTGCCATTTCATTCCAGTTCTGTTGCATGAAGTGGACCTATACTGTGGGCCAGAGAATCAGAATCCTCAGCCTCATCCAGTCAGGATGTTTAGATAGCTGGGCTGTGCCCACTATGACAATGACAGGGCAGGGGTGCTGGAACAGTTTTTGTAGTGGGGTGCTGATATTGGAAAACATAGAAACCATGTATTTGGTGTTTGTTATTACTATTTCAAACCAGGTCGTGCAGCAGCACCCCCAGCACTCCTAGTTCCAGCACCACTGGTACAGGGAAATGGAGAGTAGTAGTTGATATGGCTTTGCTACACGCCTGGTGCTGTAGGCAGAGTTGCAGACAAGTGGACCGTCAGAATGAATTGACTTGCTAGCCCCGTCACGCCCTGAGCCCACAGTTGTTGTCACTTACACATTCCAACACAAAGAGCCACCGTGGAATGCTGTGACATGCTGGGGAGGGGGAAAAAGTCCTGGATGCGCCAAAGCCTAGCTTCCTGCAAGGGATTTTGGGCTTTCCATGGCATGTCCATAGGTGGGTAAGGGCCAGAATTTGCCCTTTGTGATGATAAAGGACTTATTTTTTTGGCTCGGAAAAATACATACATTCTGGGGTTCTTTATATGTTAAAACATTATAAAAAAGTGGCTCCACCTTATGTCTGTGAAATGCTGAAAAAAGTGATTACGTTTCTCATAACAACTGTGCAGTTAAATTTGTTTGTCAGAAAAACAGACAAACCTAAAGTGTGAAACCAAATATTCAGTATGCTTAAATTATATGGAAAATTGGAGGGCATGAACTATATTACCAAATTAAGAGCCTTTAGGTTTTTGAAAACTGCAATATGTTACATTTTTTTTCAAAGCATAATTACAAATTCAAATATCCTCCTCGTTCTTACAAAGAAATCTGCATTTTCCTCATCACATCTCCCACATGTTAATGTAGCATCTTCCTAAACCTCCTGTTCTATATTGCATTAAATGGAACAGTTTTGCAAATTCCCCAGTTGCGTTGATGTTCACTTCGCTATTCACAGACAGCAAACTAATGTGTACTTTTAATGAGCCCATTTCATTCCAGGATGAAAACAAGGGTTGAGAAGTTAAGGCTTTTTGCTTATTGATTTTAAGGCTCTCTACTAAAACTCTAGTATGTTTTTTCAAACCTAATTTGTTGTGTTAGGAACAGTCATTTTTAAAAAAAACAAAAATACTTGAACGAAGTTTGAACAAATAAAAAGCTAGCTTCCTTTTACAAACCAGCCAAAAAACAGAGTTCTATGATTCTGTCTGCACGATTTCCAAGTGAATCCACCTCACCACAGAATTTTGTGGCATAATCTAACATTTTATGCAACAGAGTTTTAGTCCTTATCGTATCTTAAAATAATCTTCCGAAAGTGAATGGACTGTAAACCAATGCAGTATTTGCAGAGAAAGAATTTGATACAACAAGCTCCAACAAAGGTGTAAATTGCTCCACTCATCTCAATGAGGTGTTGACTCTAACATCTAATAGTGACAATTTAAATGGCATTTTAAAAAACTATTTTTCTGCTGATCCTTTTAGCAGACTCACCCATTAACTATGCTTATTCACCTTGTTGAATGCTAAAAAGATAGATATTGGAGTAGCAGTCCAGTGGGGAAGATGGTACTATCAATGGTAGTTACATTGTGAAATGAGTGCAAATACATCCCAAAATTTCAAGTCACCTTTGACCCTGCCTATAAAAATAGACCTGCCAAGTGTCATGCATTAGGCATGCCAGTCACACATTTGCCCTTCTCTTCATGTGTTCCCTCTGTTAGTTGTTTACTGCAGTTACGGTCATGCTGTGTGCTGCACTAAGACCAGGGTGTTTCACCTGTGTTTTCACTGCTCCTCCTGATGGCACCCTGGCAACATGGAGCTGCCTGCTGTGGAAAGGAGGATCAGGAAAATCCTGAATCAAACACAGAGGGAAAGGAACAGTGGCAAAGGCCAAACAGGAGCAGAGAGGAGCCAGAGAAGGCTGGAGGAGGCTGAGGAAGAACAAGAACAGAGAGGACTGAGACAGTCTGGGGTACCACTGGACTACTAGGATGGGACAGGTATAGTAATGGGAAGGAGGGGCTAGGATGGAGGAGGGTCTTCTACCATCCTCCAAAAAAAAAAAAAAAAAAAAGCCCTTGGTTTCCCTTTGCCATAAACTGGCTCTGGTTCCTACTAGCTTCTCCAGAGTCCCAAGTCACCTCAGCTCCCTCCACTTACAAGCTACCCCTCCAACTCCCTGCCTCTGCAAGGCATGAGGGATAGGCATCTTCCTTCTTCCCACCACACCCTTCCCACTGTTCAGGGGGCATCCTGAAGGGGAAATCAGCTGACTGTTCTCACTGGCAAGAAATGTCACATGACACTGCACAAAATCTTGGCACCACAGTAAGGAGGAGGGAATGCACAGATACAAACAAGAAACAAAAGTTTTAACCATTTCCTGGGTGCCAGAAAATCCAAACTGCCTTATGATACTTCCTTGGTGTCCAAAAGCCCCAACTGTCCCCTCCCCACCACCGAACCCTTACTTTGTGGGTTTGTGGAGGGGAAGATGGCTGAGGACAGCCCCTCTAAAAGGAGCTGTGCTGTCATGAGTGAAAGGGGGCTTATGGAAGGCTTGGCCTGCATATAAATGTCCCCTCAGACCTTTAGATATGCATTTGATCAAACAGCCATGACACTCCATGAATCCAACAAACTTATTGTATGTGTGAGGATGATGAGTTGGGAATTATGGAGTGTTAACCTTTAATATAGCCTACATGCCTTTTCCCTTTCTTGGGTTTGTTCACAGGTGTAGTTGAGATAGCACCATAATTTCCATGGGTTCTGTGCTGCAGAGGCAAATTCAGTCTGGATCGGGCCCTGTGAAAGGGTAAAATGAATAGAAACCATACAAGAACATCCAAAGGAAGAATCTGGCCCAAAGTCTTTGTTTCCATTAAGGGACTGATTTCCAGAAGTGCTGAACGTTCAAACTCCGTCTGAAATCAACGAAAACTGCTGGTGCTCAACTCTTCTGGGAATCAGGCCTGAGGTAATAAGTTTACCCAGATAAACAAACTGCCAAAATCTGTTGTTCAGACTTTCCATACAAATATTCATTTTATAAGAACATTTTTGCAGTTGCTTTTTCTGTAACAGCAAAAAAAGACATTGTCCTCTCTAGACGCCTGCATGTTAGAAGGATCACAATAAAGCCTCAGCAAGTGTGGATAAATCCACATGCTACATGTTTAACTGTTGGAAAAATCTAAAGCACCCATGAATTGTCTACAAGGAATAATTTGATACTGGCTGTTTTCCATGATTTGATTAGCATGAACAGACAGCTGTTGCATAATTCTATTTAATGTCTGTGTTTGATATGGCAAAGCGATTAAGTTCATAAGTTAGCAGTATTAAATGTATTAGCTGAATGCATACCACTAAAACTGAGGTTCCCTTTTAGAAATATAAGGGAGGACCTTTCTTTTAACTATAGCAATATGATTTAGTAGGGAAAAAGTTCTATTAATATATAACTTATTGTTTGCAAGATGCCCCAGAGGTATTTTGTATAAATGGATATTGATGTCTCATGTGAGTTTTTCTTCCCAGCAGAGTTTCTTTTGTAACAGTGATCACAGTGTCCCCAATTACATAAGCACCACTCTGAACAACAACGAGCCTAACCTTGATTGATCACTAAATCAAGGATATTTGGAATCTCAGAACTTCATCTAGTGAGGTGTTAAGGTCCCACTGGGCGGTTTCTGAGGAGATGCTGGTCCCGCCGGCTGAGGTACCTTCTTGTACAGCAGGACAATGACCAGAGTCAGGATCCTGGGCAGTAGAGGAGGTGGAAGAAGTTCTCCTTGTATCATCCTTTGCCTGAAGAGCTGGGGAGATGATGTTTGTCCTGGCAGTGATGTCCCAGAAGTGCTGGTTTTCCCATTGAGGCTACTCATCTGGAAAGTCCTGGAAGCACTGAGGGTCTTCTTAGAGGCTGTTTCCCGATGGGCGTTCCATGGAGCAGCAGCGGTTTGAGCGGCTGTTAAAGATTTCTGTGGGATCACCAAGGGAGCGATTGTCTTCTCAGTCTGTCCTGGATTCTCTGAAGCAGCATGCAGATCTTCTTTTGAAGCAGCAGCAGCAGAATCCATCTTCAAAGCAGTAGTCTTCTTCAGGATAGCAAGTTGAGTCTTCTAGAAGGTGTGGTTTCTGCCTCAGTAATTAAACTGATAAGAACATATTTAAAAATGTATTAAAGCTAATGTTAAAAGAAAAAATATGTAATACATAGGTTGAGAAAAGAGTGTCTGTACATCTGGGTCTAGTGCTTAGATTTTCCACAAATACAAAGTTTGTTTTTAAAAATCATATGATACATAGAGTACATAATCAGCAATAACCCAAATTTAAGAGAATAAATTTAAGAATACAGTTTAGATATTAGCATTCAAGTATTTAGGTACATCACCAATGAGAAGTTGTGCAGAGATTTGGTTGTGGAAAGCAAAATATATCAATGAGTGGAGATTGTCCCTCAGTAATTGAGAATTAGGGTAGGTTGTCCATTTAGAAAATACAATCTCTCAGGAAAGTATTTCAGTTATTTTCCTTACTACACTTCTCATCTGCACTCCAGCTCAACCCTCCTGAGATTGCCAATGTCCGGTGATGTGTTCTATGTAGATGTCCCTCGACTACCTGATGGTGTCCGACACCATGAGTTGCCGCATCAGCCGAACGTAGTGTTGATTGATTCCGCATTCTCTCAGCACTTGCTCGTTACTGGGGTCCTATGCGCCCAAGGTTCTGATGATCAGCGCATGTGTCTGAACCTGGTAACCCTTAGCTCTCAAGGTGTTGGCCAAAGGGGTGTATTTCTCTACCTTTTGAGCTTGGGCATCGTGGAAGGCGGGGGTCCTGTTCTCGAAGGGCACTGTGACATCCACCATGATGATCTTCTTCTGGTCCTTGTTGGTGATGACAATGTCTGGTCGCAGTTGGCTGTCGGTTCCAGGGATGGTGGAGTTCATGGAAACCTTCCCCATGGGTGGCGGAATGGCTCTGGCCAGGTGATCTTGGATGACGTTGTGTCACACCTGCCAGGCTGTGGAATGGGGCTTGCAGCTGCACAGGACGTGGGGTAGCTGCACTTCCTGCATTGCTTGTCCCAATTCCCATGGTTGACAGCTCCATTCAGCGGCATGCAGTTGAGCCAGGCTCTGTGGATGAACCTCCAGTCAGCAAATCGGGTGAAGCTGCCCCCGGGGAGGAAGTGGTTGCTGGTGTCCCACTTGCACATCACCTGGAACGCCTTGCTCTGGTCTGGCTTCTGCTTCAGGTTTTCCACATACTGGCAGTGGAGACATCCTTCAGGGTCCTCTCCAGCATGGTTCTAACTTTTGGATTGAGCATTGTGTGGTCTGTGTTCTTCACCTGTGGCACCAGGACTCCCAGCTCCTGGCGTTCCTCGCGCCATGTCCAGCGGCAGCCGATATGCTTCTCCAATCGTAGCATTGCGGCACGAGTCCAAAGCGAACCAAAGTCTTCCCTGTCTCTTCTAAATTGACCTTCCAGGGAACCACTCAGGTAGGTGGCGACATCTTGGTTAGAGGGGGTCCTGGTGATTCACTTCTTGATGACATCCTGCATGGCACTTTCTGCAATGTTCCTCACCATAGCATCCAGGCATGTCAGAAGGTGGAAGGTGTGAGTGATCACAGCAACGTCACACAGATCATCCATATGAGGGACATTGGCACCGCCCTGCCTGTGCAAGATGTACACCAGTTCATTGCTGGCTCTCTGGGGAAGAAACATCCACTTCTTTACTAGCTGCCTAATGATGTTGTCTGCCTTGTTCAGAGGTACCTTTGCCATGACAGATCTCCTCAGGATGAATGAGATAGGGGAGATCAGGAAGGTGTTCAAGGTGTTGATCTTCTGCCATGGTGCCAGTAGGGAGGAGTCGATCCTGGCCACATCTCGTAGGATCTCCGCGATGTATCCTCAGGTGTCTGCTGGATGCAGAAACCCGTGGGCATGCTGAGGTGTTGGTATGCTTGGAAGATCATAGGTTCACCCTGGATCTGAAAAGACATTGCCTGGACTGAGTCCCTTCTACTGCCATTGATATGCAGGGATGCACACTTCCCGGCATTGAAGTAGAGTCCCATCCAGTTGGCAGCCTAGCTGGTGATGTCGAGCATTTGTTGAAGACTCTCAGGGTTGTCTGTGATCAGGACCAGATGGTCTGCATAGGCCAGGATATTCGCGCTGTTGCCGTACAAGTCAAAACTGCCTACACCACTGGAGATCACTCGAATGAGTGGCTCCATGGCTAAGTTGAAGACAGTGGGGCTGAGGGGACAACCTTGCTTCATGCTACTACACATAGGAATTTCAGGCGTCTCTCCTTCCATGGAGCAGATGGTGGCGGTGCAGCATTCATAAAGTTCCCGGATCAGTTGGAGAAAGTTTTCAGGCATCCCAAACTCTTGTAGCGTGGCAACAATGTGCTGGTGGGGCATCGATCCAAAAGCATTAGCCAGGTCAAGCCATGCTATGGCACATTGCCTCTGTGCTCTCCTGGCCATGTGGGTGGCAGTCTGAAGGATAAAGTTGTGTTTGTAGCAGCCTTTGCACGACATGAAGCCTTTCTGGATGGAGCTGATGGCTCCTCCATTCACTGACCAGTCTGTGATCCTATCCATGAGGCAGCTGGCATACAGTTTGTACATGGTGGAGCAGAGAGAGCTGGGTCTCCAGCTGCTGGGGTCATCTCGCTCACCTTTCTTGTAGATGAGCACCGTCACAGACTTCTTCCAGGAGCAGGGAGTACAGCAGAACTGTTTGCATTTGTTGAAAAGTGCAGTTAATAACAGGCAGCCGGGGTCTTATTTTTTCAGGAAGTTGTAGTGAATGCCATCTTTTCCTGGGGCTGTGGTTTTGGTCTTTTTAAGTCTGGTCTCTACTTCCCGTGATGTAAAGTCTTGTTCCAGGTCCCCAGCACAGTCAACGCGGGGTAGAGGATAAAGGCACCCTGGACGCTGTGTGTCATTCTGAACTACTTAGTCAAACACACCCTTGAAGTATGAGAATAGGCTCTCAGATGGGATTGCGCAGTAAGATAGGAGCCTGTTGAGGATCTCTCTCATAGCCTTAAAGTGGTTTGACCGGTAGAGCTTCTGGATCCTGGAAGCTGCTGCTGGGTCGTAGCAGCGACTGATGCGCCTTCTCCTGGCTTCTCCTGTGGTGGCGGCTGTTATGTCTCCACGCAGGAGATCTGTGCGCAGTCGGTGTGTTCTCCTGAGTTCCGTTCCTCCCAGATATGATTGCTGCAGACAGGTCTTTAGAGAGTCTGTCTACAAGGAGGTCAAAGTTATTGAAGGAGGCTGTCCTCACCAATTCCTCTATACAAGCGGCTTGCCATGGTGTGGCGGCCCTTGCTGAAGGCTGCTGCTCCATCTTATAATAATATGGAGATATACCTGTCTCATAGAACTGGTTGGCCTTGAAAGGTCATCAAGTCCAGTCCCCTGCCTTCACTAGCAGGACCAATTTTTTTGCCCCAGATCCATAAATGGCCCCCTCAAGGATTGAACTCATAACCCTGGGTTTAGAGGCGAATGCTCAAACCACCGAGCTATCCCTCCTACTTCACAGGCTCAGGCTAGAAAACTGCTGTGGGATTAGCTTGTTGCCTATTTTCCGCTCTGTGTTGAGTACTCCGTTCGGCTGGATTTTGAGGTGTGATCCCTGGAATGGGGGCAGTGTCTTCCCTTACAGATTTTAGGGCAGCACTTGTCCTTTTAGGAAGGACAGTTTTGGAGGCAGCAGTACTGGCCCTTTTAGGGATGAGATCTTGCTTGGGAGTTTCTGGAGTGATGCTGGTCATTCTGTGAGTGAGTTCTGACTGGGGGGGGAGTCTTTGATGTAGTGTGAGACTTTCTGGGGGCAAGGTCCTGTTGGGTGGTCTTGGAGGCCGTGCTGGTCAGCCTAGGGGTGATATCCCATTGCATGTTCCTAGCAGCGGAGATAGCTCCTCCACTGGCTGGGTCTCGCTGGGTAGCCTGTGCGGTGACGCTAACTCTTCCAAGGACAGGGTCCTGTGAAGTTGCCTGGTGGGTAGGGGTCGCTGACCCTTCTGATGACCGCATCATGCTGGACATTCTGTGAGGAAGCACTAAGCCATCTGGAGATGGCGTTGCCTTGCGTAAACTGCAAGGGAGCGCCAATCCTACTCTTGGCGTGGTCCAGTTTAGGGATTTTTGAGGCAGTGCTTACTCTTTCAGTGGTAGTATTGTGTTGGGTGGTCCCAGGAACAGGGGTTGTCCTTCCCTCAGTAGATTGTTGGACCACCTTTTTGTGCTGTGGCTCTGGGGGAGTTGGCTGGAATGCAGTAACCGGAGTATTTGGGCAGTCAGAAGCCGGAGCTGGAGAATGTGGTGTTTCTGCATTTGGAGCAGAGATGGGGTGTCAGCAACATAGACTGGTAGAATTCGACTCTTCTGGTGTGAGATATCCTTTGCAGGTGACTTGATGCGACTTACATTTCTTCTGCGTCTCAAAAGGCGGATTGCAGAGGGCACATCGAAATGTGATCCACTTGCAATGGATTCTCTTGAGGTGTCTGCTGAGACCACCAATGTACTGGAATCCTCAGATCGGATAGCAGAAGGGGCAGAGGAGGATGTCCATAGTGAGGGGATACTGGAGATAGATGCAATCATTCTCCCTTTCTTCTCCCCCTGTTGGATGGGCTTCAGCCATATCAGTGGACTCACTGGATGGTTCTTCTCGATCTGGGAAAGTAGTATGGAGAGGTTCGGCTGGGTAGGTGTCTAGTGAGGTGTTGAGGTCCCACTGGGTGGTTTCTGAAGAAAGGCTGGGCAGTAGAAGAGATGGAGGAAGGTCTCCTTGTAGCATCCTTCTCCTGAAGGGTGGATGAGTTGATGTTTGTCCTGGCTGTGATGTCCCAGAAGGCCGTCTTTGAGGTGCAAGATCTCCCTGCAGCAGCAACTCCATGGGTTTTCTTTGAGGAAGCTGGGAGGGGTTGCAAGTGCTTTGAAGGGTAGGATTAAAATTCAAAAAGATCTGGACAAACTGGAGAAATGGTCTGAAGTAAATAGGATGAAATTCAATAAGGACAAATGCAAAGTATTCCACTTAGAAAGGAACAATTAGTTGCATACATACAAAATGGGAAATGACTGCCTAGGAAGGAGTACTGTGGGAAGGGATTTGGGGATCATAGTGGACCACAAGCTAAATATGAGTCAACAGAGTAACGCTGTTGCAAAAAAAGCGAACATTCTTCATTAGCAGGAGTGTTGTAAGCAAGACACAAGAAGTAATTCTTCTGCTCTACTCCATGCTGATTAGGCCTCAAGGGGAGTATTGTGTCCAGTTCTGGGTGCCACATTTCAGGAAGGATGTGGACAAATTGGAGAGAGTCCAGAGAAGAGTGACAAAAATGATTAAAGGTCTAGAAAACATGACCTATGAGGGAAGATTGAAAAAATTAGGTTTGTTTAATCTAGAAAAGATAAGACTGAGAGGGGATATTCATGATAACAGTTTTCAAGTATGTAAAAGGTTGTTACAAGGAGGAGGAGGAAAAATTGTTTTTCTTAACCTCTAACTATAGGACAAGAAGCAATTGGCTTAAATTGCAGCAAGGGAGATTTAGTCTGGACATTAGGAAAAACTTCCTAACTGTCAGAGTGGTTAAGCACAGGAGTGCTTAGGGAGGTTGTGGAATCTCCATCCTTGGAGATTTTTAAGAGCAGGTTAGACAAACACCTGTCAGGGATGGTCTAGATAATACTTAGTCCTGCCACAAGTGCAGGAGACTGAACTAGATGACCTCTTGAGGTCCCTTCCAGTTCTAAGATTCTATGATTCTATTCTTTCTAGAGCTAACCCTTTCCTTGTAATTTGCCAAATTGGCAATACAAACAGCTATTCATGATAAAATGACAAACTCTCATGGTCTCGTGGATTATAACAGATACCAAGCAACTCCCTTACACATAGAGAACATTTACAAATATAAATTGTATTCTCACAGACATACACACTAATCTAGGGTCAGATTCTGCCACACTTAAGTTGTGTAGCACCTTATTCTGCAAATAGCTCCACTGATTTCAATGCTGAGTAAGGAAGGCAGAATATGGCCTTTAGTTTTCCTTATTTAAGGGAATATAGGGAATGTTTTGCCCTATTTTCATGTGAAGCTCACATACTTCAGTTCTTTGCATGTCCTTTACCATGCACAGTCTGGTTATTTATGATGTTTGGTTTACTTTAACTCTTTGTTGCATGTGAGAATTGACACTTGCCAGTTACACCTCGGAGGCATGTGCGTTCTAGACAGATTATTTCTATATACTCTCCTGCATACTAAAAACTCAAGAACAATGCAGTTTCTAAAGTGATCTGAAAGCATGTAGAGGAAATAAACATGGACCTGTGGTAACAATATTTTGAAGTTTAGTGTAACAAGTTATGTGGGTGTTACAGACCTATTTATGCTGTTGTTCAATGCAAATTGAATCTCACCATGATATTCTCTCTCACATGGGATGTCTGTTACTACATAAGTACGGCGCAACTTCTTTGTTATGAAATGCTCTGTGTGGACCATAGTAACTTTTATATATTTGATGTTTTATTGAAGAGGGAAGATGCATAGTAGTATATTTCCCCATGTTTTAACATTTCATTTGATGTGAGAAGTTATGGAATGTTGTGAGTTCTGCACATTTTTTTCTAAAGAAAAAGCAGGAAAATTGAAAACACAGGGCCAGATCCTCAGCTGGTTTGAAATGAAATGTTAAAATCAATGGGCCTTAATTCTTTGGGACCAGTAAATTCTGATTTCCTGATGGTATATACTAATACATTTTTGCAGACATGCCCCATATTGAGAGTCAGGAATTCCTGGTATCAGTGGTTTAACTAGGTCTGGATTTATACAAATTCCAAATATTGATTCAGAGAGCCGTCTGTCACAGAACAAATACTATTTGTCTCATTCAGGTCTTCTTTTCATGTTAAACATAGGTTCAACTAAAATGTAGCTAGATAGCAAGTTGACTTAGGGCCCAATCCTATTGTTAGCAAAGTAAAAGGCAAATCGCCATTTCACTGTAGCGGTTCTGGAACAGATCCATAACTGAATGCTTTTTACACATGAAAGTCACTTTACTGAATGTAGTTGCTGCATTCCAATATTAAAGGAGGCTTTAACGTGTATCTGAATCAACATTGAAATTGTCCATTGAACCAAGAAGTGGGGAAAATCACAGCTGTACTGCCATTGCAGTGTAAAATTTGGGAGTTTTTACTTGTTTCCTGAAGTAAAATAGATAATCACTATAACTGAATTTCTAACATCCTAAAAGACATTCTCTGAGCTCTAAAGATGTCCTCTGAGTACAAATGAGCGGATCAATATATATATTTAAAATTATATTGGGTGAAATTCAGATCTGGCTTCAATGGAGTTACCACTACTGACACCACCTCTGACTTTTCCCTGAGATGTAGACAGAAACATAAATCACATCCAGTCAAATGATTGGAAATAACATGAGATATAAAACACAGGAAACACTTTTCAAAATCTAAAACAGATCGTATGGTGTCTGTTACTCTAGAATAACAGGACTGATCCTGCAGTCCTTCCACCAGCAAAACTCCTATTGACTTCTATGTGTGGAACACCTGTGTGAATGGGCCTATGTACAGTGAGTATATACTCATGTAGGATATCTTTTATTACATTTGGCATTAAGCTAAAGATTACTCCAGGAATCAATCAATTCCAGAGAAGTTTTTCAAAGCAACATTTTTCAGTTTTTCCACCCTGTATATTCAGCCCAGAGAGATAATGACAGAGGTGGAGCAGGAAAACTGCTTATATACATATTAAAAAGAATATTATAAAGAAAACAGGGATCAACTGTTAGCAGGAAGTAATTGTGATTACTTTAATAACTAGGTTACATATAAAAAAAACCCTTTAGAACTCTAAGAAATGTTGGGCAATGGAACAAGGTGCCAGGGAGTGGCCAGAGGCTTACCAACCTGAAGAGGTTGAAGAAGGCTAAAATTGACACAGGTATGTGACCCTGGAGAGGTACCAAATGATTCAGTGACTGAAAATGTTCAGCACAAAACCTCCTTATACAAAAACTCACGAGGCCCCCAAAACAGGGAAACCAGCATTGGGAGAGGCAGGGCATGGACAAATCATGCCTACCATGGAGCACAACTATGTAGCAGCTGCCACACTGGATTCACAGAGGTTTTTTTTTTTTTTTAAAGGAGCAACAGGTGTATCGCCAGGTCACCAGCTGTGTAGATAATTGGCCAAAACACACATGTAGGTATCTACAGAGGGCTGAAGATGCTAATATAGTCCTTGGGTTGGACTAAGGCTTCTGTTTCTCAATCCCCAGTGTAGCTGCTCTGCACAGAGTTTGTTTATTCAGGCAGCATGCAGGGGCCAAGATCTGGCCCAGAGGCCTAAATTCAATGCCGTTCAATAGCCACATATCTAACTTGCAACATTTACGTTACCTCTATATTATACAAAACCCTGCTTTCTGAAGGCTGCAGATCTGTGTTTGTGGATCTGCCTGATGTGGCGTTTTTGTGTCAGTATCGCTATAAAAAATGGGCCTGATCCTCCTCACTCAGAGGAAATAACCATTGAGGTGAACAACATTTTTGTGTGAATAAGGAATAAAGAGAGCGAGACAGCTTGACATACACACTCAGACTTCTATTTACATATCACTGTGTCCACCAGGGGCCTAGTTTAAACTGAGCAATTTTGAACTGGCTTCCCAATAGGTGGTAGTCAATTATTTTTTGTCAAGGTCCAAATTTCTTGGTCAAGGTAAAGTCAAGATCCAGAGAAAATAATTAAAAAAGCAATAATGATAATAATTAGTAAATAAAAAGATTTTGAGGTCCATTGAAAAATGTCTGGTGGTCTGGATTTGGCCTGCGGTTCTGTAACTGGATTTGGCCTGCGGTTCTGTTGGCTACCCCAACACAGAAAATAAGCGTTATACATGCATATCTCCACCAGTGATGACAGGTAGTTCCCAGAGAAGAATGCATGCTTTTAGCCATGGAAGGTCCCAAGTGTTTAGAGATACGATATTTTTCTGTGTAGAAGTTTGTTTCATTTCCATGACGCCAACTCAGAGTATTAGGACTCCCCGCAAATTTGAAAGACACTGTTTGAAAAATCTGTTTTTGTTAGTATCGTCCTTTGATTAATTACATTTCTAGTTAAAAAGGATCCAATAAACACTCTCCTTTATAAATTGCAGCAAGGCTTGCTGCTGCTGCTATCAGTGTTGCATCATTTGTTTTAAAGCTTCTTCAGTCTCCC
Source organism: Malaclemys terrapin pileata (assembly GCF_027887155.1). Classification (NCBI taxonomy): domain Eukaryota; kingdom Metazoa; phylum Chordata; order Testudines; family Emydidae; genus Malaclemys; species Malaclemys terrapin. The sequence goes on from NC_071505.1 coordinate 244,452,545, forward strand.
CACTTTATACAAAAGGTGACCAGAAATCCTGCTTCTCATACCATTTCTAAATAGACAGTGTTCCCACCCTTCTTTGGGTCCAGATCCTCTAGGAGTAAAGGCAAAGACAACAGTAGCTTTAAAGTTGGTCTAGTCTCTGTGTAAGTTAGATGAGCCTAACACCCAGCCAGACACAGATCTGAAAGGACGTTCTGGCAGCTGGGAATTACCAAGGCTCTAGGACACCCAAGACACATCCCTGCATTGTGTGCCTGGCTCGAGAGCAGATGTGTGTTCACTGTAGCAGCTACACCACCTAGAGACTCCCTTGGAAGGGGAAACCTCAGGGAGATGGACCTGGCAGCTGTACAGTTGCTTGCTTGAGGCTTCTGGAGGGACACAGAGTAGTCAGAGAAGGACCAAAGATCTGAACCACTGTACTTAGCCCAAACTTACCCCTCCTTAGGTTGGCTTTACTGATAACTCAAATAACAAAAATACAAACTCAACTGAAGCTTCCTTTCTAGCCATGTCTGTTCCTTGGGTTTCCCTGCAGAGAACTCTCTATCCCAGACTGTTTTAGTTGTTGAGAAGCCTCCAGTATCCCGTTAGCCCTTTTTCTAGCACAGCTCACTTTCCCTTCTGCACTGGCTCAGCTGCGCTGCTGGGTGCCTTGGGGTAGGGAGTGGGGGCAGAGCCAGAGCTCCATCCACTCCTTGCCCACTTACATGGGAGGGAGGGCTCCTTACATCTCCTTAACTCCTCTCTGCAGCCATGCAGCCAGGCTCATGACAGGACCCCTAAATATCTGGACAGTAAGAGTGGGCCTGGGAAATCAGTATTTTGAGAGCAGAACCATGAATTTGTCATTCTTACTATAGCTCCTGTCCTGATGGTTTGTAGCAGATGCCCACTGGTATGGCTTTGTTTTTCATTTCTCCTATCAGTCCCAAAATACTTTCTCATCACACTCTTCCTTCTCAGATGATATCGCAGTAGCAATGTGAATGCTTTTGACATAAGGCGGTGGTTTTGGTCAGGTTATTTCTCTTTTTGCAGATGAAGTTTGCACCCACGTTACGCATCCACAATTCAGTTATGGGCACAAGCCCCATTACTTGTGTCATGTGCATTTGCAATCAGCAAGGGGCAAGTAATCAGATATACATCCACAATTCATTTTGTGGAGATACATTTGGAAAATGTACTTGCACCCACAAAATAGCAAGCTAAGCCCCAGCTCAGCAGAAAATCTATTCCATACTACCTCCTTCTCCTTCCTCATCCTTTTCTATATACTCCTAGAGAGAGCAGATTTCTACTCACCTGTACTGACATTCCAGTTATGAAATGTATCCCAGCAGGAGTCAGTAACTGCTAGGAAGTTTTGCTGTCCAGTTTTCAGTAGCAATCTAGCTCTCCTTGCTTATTTCCTATGCTTGTGTTTTTGTATAGTTATGTTAGTATATTAATAGTGCTTCTCTTACCCTTCATCTTCTGATGCAAATGAATTCCATTTTACATCTTATTTTTGATTGCTGGAAATACATGCCAAATTGTTTAAGTGAAAGCTCCCCTCTCTTCATTTTTGCTTAAATATATAGGACAGATTTACTTGTGGGATGTGTTCTGTGGTTTTCGTGTTCTAAGATACTTTAATGATGTGTCATGGCAGAAACCGTATGACATTAAATGGCACACTGAAAAACCCATTAATTTGACAGGGTTTTGGGGAAGGTTGTTGAGGTATGTTCTTGCAAGGGGAGGAGGCTTTGCTGCTGCTTTCATTTATTGGCTAGCTAAGTTAATGTGCTACCTATATATGATTTTTTAATGTTGCTGTTTAGGCTGAATTAACATGCTATCTGTAATGAGTATGTGATGCTGCGGTGTGGACATCATGGTTTAATTAGTTGTTAAGATTCCTAGAGCTTCTGGAATGGGCATTTTAATTGTTGTTTAAAATTTGGTAAATCAATATGCTTGGATTGATCAGACATTCATGCTTGGACCCAAAGGTAGTCCAAGAAAATCATCTCTGTAAAACCTGCTTTGTGTCTCTTCTTGAGACCATGAAGTCATCGATGATTCGACTGAATCTTCCCTCTCTTGTGTCATTTATTCCCACAGGGATGTGATTAGTGGGAATTCCTCAGTATCTTGCAGGGTATTTTTCAGTCTTTTTAGGGTAACCTTTGTTTTAGGTCTCAGAAAGCTGCAGATTACCCATATCCTTTCATCTGCATCTGAGGTGTGTATAGTGAAATCTGAAGAACAAATGCCAAACACTAGAATCTATGCTGAGAGACAACCACACCTAGTTTCATTTATGTCTTCAACAAACAGGTGGAAAGCTAATAGGTAAAATCCTGGCCCTAGTGAAGTCAGTGGGAGTTTTGCCAGCGACTTCAATGAGGCCTGGATTTCACCTATTGTCTAAAATACAATGTGTCATCTAGCTTCTTTTGTTCACTTTGTTCTTAATCTTTTCCCCAGTGGATACCTAATGAACACATACAAGAGGGAGAAATTATATGAGGGTAGAATTTTCAGAACCAGCATCTGACTGACTGAATGCACCAGCAAAACTTTACGTTTCCTCATTTCACACATGCAAAAGTCATTTGTGCACTAATGTGTAGGTTTTGTGCATGGCTCCTTTTGTCAATGCAGTCAGTGAGGCATGAAGATAGGTTTATAAATTTAAGGCCAGCTTGAGGTTGCCTGAAAATGTCACCCCTGTGTCCGTGTCACCTAAATGCTTTATGGAAGAGTTACATATAATTAAAAAAGTTAAGGTTAGTCAGTGTAAACATGTCTTTCATAAATATTTAATCTGATGTAAGAGGGTACAAAAGATACTATAACCAAGGGTAAGTTATATACATACAAAGAAGCAGAGAACCATGGAATTATTTATAAAGAGGCATTCTAAAGGGACATTGGAGAGCAGGTTCACCTCTCTAAACTGGCCACCTACATCAGCCAGTTCAGGATACCAGTCTCATGATGGGAGGGGATCAAGGTGTAAAGGAGAAAAAAAAGCCCTTAGACAGGTAGGTAGAGAAATCTAATAATTCCTTTTGTACTAAGGAGGTTCCTCCAGAAGAAGGGAATGCAGATACTAGACTCAGACAAGCTGTGGTGACCAGGGATTCACTCATTAGAAAAAAACAACAATTGCTGTCTTCATGGTGATCATGAAAACTGGTCAGTGACTTGTCTACTGATCATGAAGGTGGTAGAGCTCATGAAATACCAAGATTTATAGACAGACTTCTTGTGAGTGCTGGGAAGGAGTCTGTGGCCATGGTACATACTCATACTAATGATATAGAAAGTTGCAAAAGAGAGCATTTGGAAGCTACATTTAGATTATTAGAAAAAAGGTTTAAGTCCAGGGCCTCTATGGTAGCTTTCTCTGCAAGTTCCATGCACAGGCCCAGATAGACAGAGAAATTCAAGGTCTCAATGTGTGGGTGAGTAGATGGTACAAAGAGGAAAAGGTTAAATTTATCGGGCACTGGGAATCTTCAACACAAAGGGAGTATCTATACAGTAAGGATCAACTTCATCTTAACTATTGTGGAACCAGATTGCTGGCACTGAAAATGGACAATATTTTGGGTGATTATTTAAACTAGGAGCTGGAAGAAAGTTAACTAGGGGTGAGAATTTCTCAGACCAAACTAAGACATCTGCTGGGGATTAGGTGATACAAAGGTAGCTCTGTACTTAGTAGTAAAGTATAAGCAGGACCGGCTCCAGGCACCAGCTGAGCATGCTGGTGCTTGGGGCAGCAGATTGTTGGAGGCCCAATCCTAGGGTGGCACGACCGCTTTTTTTTTTGTTCTTGTTCCGCTCCGGCTGCCCTGTAGGGGGCGGCAGCACAGAGAACCAGAGTGCCCTGCAGGGCAGTCCTCTTCCTTCCCTCCCCGCCGACTGGAGCGGAGCCCTCGCGGCAGGCGGCAGGAGGCGGCGCAGCGGGAGGGGCCACGTGGCAGCGCCCCTGCTGTAGCCCTGGCCGCCCCCTTCTCTCTCTCTCCCGCCCGCTCCCCCCCCAGCTGGTCCCCTTGCACCCGTGCTCCGGCCGCGCCGCAGGTTTTTTTTTTGCTTTGCCATTCTGGCTGCCCCGGTTTTTTTTTTTTTGCTTGGGGAGGCCAAAAAACCAGAGGCAGCCCTGAGTATAAGACAGAAACTACAACTGAAATGAAGGGAGAGACAGGCTGAGATCACCAGGTGACATTTGAGAAAAATAATGGTTTCAAATAAAGTAGTTAAATATCAAAAGTCAAAAATAAATAATAAATGTCTGTCTATATCATTACAAGAAACTTAAAAAGAAAAAGGTGAACTGAAATAGAATCATAGAATATCAGGGCCGGAAGGGACCTCAGGAGGTCATCTGGTCCATCCCCCATCTCAAAGCAGGACCAATCCCCAGACAGATTTTTACCCCAGTTCCCTAAATGGCCCCCTCAAGGATTGAGCACACAAGCCTTGGTTTAGCAGGCCAACGCTCAAACCACTGAGCTATCTCTCCCCATCTGGCATTAAAAGAGAACCTTGATGTAATAGGCCTTATTGAAGTATGACAGATCAATGGCATATTGTTTCACCTGGGTATAAATTATATAGAAATAATAGATTATGTAACAGGTGTGGGAATTGCATCATATCTGACGCAAATCCATAGAATCTACTGAGGTAAAATTTTCAAGTAAAAAGGATCCTGTGGTAGAAGCTGTATGAACACAAATCCCAAGACAGAAGACTACAGATACAGTATAAGGGTTATACTACTGGCCTTGGTATCAGGAAAAAGATGTTGGGTGGAATCCTGGCTCCTGAAGTCAATGGGGGTTTTGCTGTTGACCTTGATGGTGCCAGGATTTCACCCATTGAATTTTATGGGGAAGGGAGATTAAAGATTGTTGAGAGAGATCTGAGATTAGATCTAAATCTAATAAAGTAGTAATAGTGCTTGACTTCAGCTACTCACATATACACTGGAAGCATGCCAAGTTGGCACAAGGTTTAGAGAAGTAATTTCTTGACAACTGAATTTCTTGGAAAAGCTAGTTGAAGAGCACAAAAGAGGTGAAGCCATTCTTGAACTTAGTCCTATTGGGTCAAAAAGTAATTATAGTTGAACCCTTCAGTAAGAGTGACCACAATACACTTAAGTCCAACATCTTTAGGGGAGGGATCATATCAGAAGTTAACACTTAGGAAAATAGAATTTTTAAAAAAATTGCTGAATTTGCTCTAAATGCCAAATGCTATTTGATTTTGATGATGAGATGTTCTACTTCATAAGGGCTCATTTGAATTTCGGTTTTGTTCTTAGAGAGACATTTTTAAACAGACCTGCCACAAACTGACAATACAGTGAAGACATAGAATGAGAAAAGTGAGGTTATTTTATAATAGAGTGCATTTGATTGTACCCTATCTAGTATAGTGGGGCTCTGATCAGGTGGGCTTTCAGGTGCTTCCACAATATAGTTGTTAAAGAACAATAATTCATTTTTAATCTGTGTTGGTCTAGCAGAAAAACTCAAAATGCCCAGAAACAGCAGAACCATTCAAGCAGGGCTCAGATTCTACTGATACATGGCGGTATGAACTCATATGCCCAGTGATGATAATTTAAATGGCAACATTGTTAGCTACTTCACTGCTCACCAAAACATGTAAGAAAGGAGCAGAAGGATCATATTAGGAAGATCTACACAATCTACTGTGAGTGACAGCTCATTTTGGCACCAGGGGAAAGTGAGCTTGGGAGGGTATTGTCTTTTTGACCCCGTCAAGAAGGAGCCAAACCCAAGAAGCCTAAAAGAGCCCATCTGAGCCCCTCCATGGGAAAGTCAAGCTCAAGACACCCTGCAGGGTTTACCAGCCACACTAAGGGGAAGTCAAACCTGAGGAGCCCAGCAAAGCCCATGCTGTACTGGACCCCAGTGATGGGGAGCCAGGCCCTAGGGAGCCCAGAGGGTATGCCTGATTATATTTTGAACATGTGCACAATCTACTCTAATCATGTCAGGCAGCTCAGCTAAGTCTAGGAAAAGACCAGGTTGGTCTTTGGAAGTAGAGTAATGGTTCTGAAATCAAGTAACTTTTATTCCAGAATAGAGTGTCCACATGGGGATTTTTACCAGTATAACTATAGCAGAATAATTATCCCAGTATAGCCATACCAGGAAATTTCACCACGTAGACAAACCATTAGACAAGACAGTGGTACAAAAGGAACCACCAAGGAAAATATCCAATAGGATAAACAAGGTGATTGGAGATCAGGGGTGCTGGATTCTGTTGCCCCTGTTCCACTGACTCATTATGTGACATTAGACAATTTACTTAGGCGCCTTGAGCCTCAGTTTTCCCATCTGTAAAATGGAAATGATACTTAGCCAAATGCTTTTAGCTTCTTGGATGAAAGATGGTATATCAATTAGTACAAAATATTACTAACTAACACAATAATTTGTAAAGGGAAACAAGACTTCTCCCTTAAAATAAACAACTGGAACAACATCAAAAAGACACAAACACATCCCATAACACACCACAAAGTAAATCAGGAACTCCTGAGCTTTACATGAAAGGCTGCCATGGAGGGGCTTTCATGTGTAGTAGCATCCCTGAGTTGCGAGCCTCTTAACAAAGCAGGCTCTGCCTTCTGTTCCCTAGAGACTGTGATAGGGGATGGTCAGGAGGTCCAGCCTCACCCACCTCAAGGACTGTCACAGGAATTGAGGGTGTAGACTGTCCCTCAGTCAGATGGGCTCAGCATTATTGAAGGCATGTTATATTGAAAGTAAAATCAAAGAAACCTTTTAAAAGTTCAAAGAAGTGAGACCATGGACTGCACTAGCTAGACAACGGCCAGCCAGTGGTGAGAGCATGAGCTTCCCCAGAACTGCCAAGGGAAAGCCCAGGGGCAGGGATGTTGCTGTGTCCTTCTCCAGCTGGAGTCCATGGGTTTGAAGAGGCTTCAGATATGGGGACAGCTGCTCTTATGGGGAGATTCACCCTTCTGGGCATACAGATAGAGTTTGCACTGCTGCCCTACCTGGGATTTCTGTTAGGGGGTAGTAGATTTAAGCTGCAGTTATTATTAGTAATAATAGTAGTAGCAGTAAATTTATATAATGATAGCACAAAAGGGGACTGTACAAACATAGTTAAGAGCAGCAGCTGTGGGTTTGTGGGCATCATGGCAGAGAATAGTCTTAAGGAGGGATTTGAAGGGAGATAAGACGGTGGCTGTATAGTTTATGGCAGGGAGTTTTCCCCCCATGCAGCGGGAATGACTGTTGGGGGTATATGCTGATTAATCATTTCCCTGCTTCCTTTTTCATTCCCCCTCTTCAACCAGTGCTTCCCACTTTTGGAGCCGCGTCAGCTGGCTGTGGGGGTCCCTGGCACAGTGAAGTAGCTCTTTCTATCTTTGCAACACCCTCTCCAGGCAGATGTTCTGTCCAGGGGACCCTACACACTCCTGTGTAACACAAGATTGCATCCAGTCCTATGAATGATTTTTAAGGGCAGCCTTCGAGACACCGCATTGTAGTAATCTAGGCTGAATGGAGCAAAGGTATCTACCCTCATGGCACAGTCTGAATACAGAAGCAAAATTTGAAACTTCCAAACATTTCAGAGATGAGTGTGTTCATTCATGGTAAAAAAAATAAAAAAAGACTTCTAAGAGGCAAACCACAAGCTTAGACGTGGTAGTCACTGTATGTCCTGGATCGGAGTGGCCAACCTGAGCCTGAGAAGGAGCCAGAATTTACCAATGTACATCGCCAAAGAACCACAGTAATACGTCAGCAGCCCCCCATCACCTTCCCCACAGTTCCCAGCGCCTCCCACTCACCGGCAGCCCTGCCGCTCAGCGTCTCCACATCCCTCCCCGCACTTCCTGATTAGCTGTTTTGTGGCATGCAGGAGGCTCTGGGGGGAGGGGGAGGAGCGAGGACAGGGCCTGTGGCAGAGCCAGGGGTTGAACAGTGAGCAAGCCCCAGCACAGTGGAAAGTTGGTGCCTGTAGCTCCAGCCCTGGTGTCGGTGCCTATACAAGGAGCCGCATATTAACTTCTGAAGAGCCGCATGTGGCTCCAGAGCCACAGGTTGGCCACCCCGTCCTAGGTCCTCCAGACATTCCCTTGGTCATCAATAATATCTTCATCCTAGCTAGGTTAACTCTCAGCCTGCTATTCTGTGTTCTCAGCCAGTCAACATGACAGTCAAGAAAGACTAAGCTATAGATCTGGACCTTGTCCGTGTACTGATGCTACCGAGAGCCATGCCATCTCATTAATTCTTACCAGCAGCTTAATATATACTTTGAACAACAGAGATAACAAACCTGACCCTTGCCGATATCCAAATGGGAGATACTTCAGGGACGATGAGTTATTTTTGCAATATTACGACTTCCTCAAATAAATAGAGCAACTCCAGAGTAATAACCACTTCCTCCACTAGTCAGGCAGGGCGTAATTTAGTGTGGTCTTGAACACCAGCTGTGGTCCAGAAAAAAATATTATTGGGCTTGTTATTTAGGGAAAAGAGCATATCACCACAGAATTAGAGGTACATTCAGACCCAGTACACATAGAACTGTAGGAACTACAGTATTGGAAGGGACCTTGAGAGGTTTTCTAGTCCAGTTCCCTACACTCATGGCAGGACTAAGTATTATCTAGATCATCCCTGACAGGTGTTTGTCTAACCTGCTCTTAAAAATCTCCAATGATGGAGATTCCACCACTTCCCTAGGCAGTGGTGCAGAGTGATGCAAATTAGACCAATGGGGGAGGCTGAGTCCCTAAGGATTATTCCCCATGTGACTGCATTCTGGGGGCTTTAGAAGGGCCATTAGTTCTGGACACTTGTCCAGTTGTTTGCTTTATGGATTATTATTAAAATATTTTATATGCATCCACTGAGAACTCCAGATAGGCATATTTCCAATTAGTTGAAATAAATAAAACATCTAATTTGCTTTCTATATTATTAATTATTATTATTAATAATAATAATATTTACATCACAACAGTGACTAAAGGACCCAATCAGGATTGTGGTCCCATTGTGCTCAGCACTGTGCAAATACATATGAAGACACATTCCCTATCACAAAGAGCTTACCGTCCAAGAATCTTCCATAAGTCCTACTGAGTAATACAGATTTTCCTGTGAATAGCTGTGTTTCAGGCATTTTCCCCTGATGCAGTGCATCTCCTCAGCAACACTGGCTAGTGCGAACACATCAAACCTGTCCTCTGCTCTCTACACTGGCTTCCCAGAGAATTTAAAATCAAGTTCAAGGGCTTGGTCCTTATCTTCAAAGTGGCCAGGGCCCAGGATACCTAAAAGATTGTCTAAAACTCTGGGAAGAAGACCATGATTGACAAATCTTCTTCTCTAACACAATGGAACACTCTACAATGAGAGCAAAGCTTCTCTGTGTGGTAGACAAAACTTTTTCCAAGGCTGATCTAAGAGCATGGAATCTCAATCTCTCTCGTTGGCTCTCTCTAAAGCCCCCACCCCCAAAAGCCAAACATAAAAACCGCACAAGCTACCAAAACAAGACACACCACTACACAAGATTCTGCCTCTAGGGAGAAGTTGAGAGAACAAACAACATGTGACAGATGTGTAGTGACCTTGCTTTTGGAAAGTGCTCAGACACTACAGTAATCACCGTTGTATACAAACCTACATAGAATCGAACAGAATAGATGTATTTTTTCTAAATTGAATCTCACGTTCTTTTATTTTAATCACTGGCTTTGTATTCTTTCTTTCTTCCTCGTTAGTGGAAGTATCATCAGCAGATTTTCCTTATGTGCTGTTTACTTCTTCCAGACATTAAACAAGACCAGATCTAAAAATAATTCTCATTGCTGCCCCGTAGACCTCCCACCACAAACTGATACACAGAGCCCAGCAATGTTACACACCTCACCATCACGCACCACAACATTTGGAGAGAAGTGGCATGTCTCTCAGGGAAGAAAAGGGCATTTTGAACACAGTCTACATTTTGAACCAGGATCATTGCTTTGGCTAAAAGATGCATTCAAGGACCTAAAAGTTGAGGTCTGCCTTTTGACAATGCCTCTAGGCATCATGTGCATTCATGCAGAGAGTATATCCCACTGATGAGATGTGAACTCGGCATGGTAATTACATAAAGCAAGCAAGGCCTCAGTTGTGCCTGGTCCTCACAAGTGTGCAGGAGGGTGGGGGGAATGAGAAGGAGGCTGTGAGAAACCTACCCTCTTGGGAGAGTGTAGAGACTGCTCCTTCCTACTGTTACCCAGGGAGACACCCCACCTGAAAGGGGGCAGGGAGAAGGGCATGGCTATGCTTCTTGCACTGGTCCACAAAGCTGGTTGGGCATTCTGGGGGGGATGGTGCAGCATGCACACTCTACCTGCACCTGGGGGAGCTCCGGGAGGGGCTGTGCTTTCTGAGAGGCTATTCGCCCTGAGGCATCTCTTGAGGTAGAGCCGTGACGAAGCTTTGTACTGGACCAAACTCAGTTCTGAGCTTATCTGGTGAATGCCTGGTATGTAGGTATAAAACCTTCCTCTTTCCTTCAAATCCCATTCCATTATGGCACTTTGATGCTGGTGCATTAGATACACAACACTGTCCAAATACGTGCTTTGGGAGATAGGGCTTCCTGGTACTGCATGTTGTGAAGTCTAAATTAGATGAGGAAGTCAAGCAACCCTGGGATCTAAACAGGTAGCTTTGTGTGGAAGCTGCTGCTAGCCCCTGAAATGCATGGCCTATTCTACTTTTGCTCATGCTACATGTTGGAATATATTAGGTCAACATCAACTTTTGAGATGCCCCAGCATGCAATGTATTGGTGACAGCAATAGCACCAGTAATCAGCCCCACGGACAGGGTGTTGGCCTATAAGAAAAAGGGACAAGGTCGGTGAGGGATATTTTTTATTGGATCAACTTCTGTCCAGCTTGTCTCTCTCATCGTAGAAGTTGGTCCAATAAAAGATATTGCTTCACCTGGCTTGTCACTCTAATATCTTGGGACTGACAGGGCTACAACACCGCTGCATGCGTAAGAAAAAGGTAAGTTAACTTTACTTCAATAGTGAGTGGATCTCTGCAGGTCTCAAAATAAGAAAGAGGGACTGGATGACACAAGGAACTAGTTATGGCACATGGAACCTTCAAATGAATGGGTCACCAGATCAAATCCAGCCCATTTTGGTAGGGATGAAAAGTTATCCTCTGAAGGCTGTTCAGTTGCCAAATGTGAAAGAATTGGTGGTCTCATTTTCAGGGAGATTTTCACATCACACAGGCATCACCACAACTGTCTAATTAGAATCCTTGCTGGATGTCTCAGAGATCCCAAAGACTGAATGGAGATTGAATTATTCTTTGATTCCCAGAAGTGACCCCTCCAGGGTAGGGTTGAAGCACATTTGCAAAGCAGTGGGAAGAAGCTTTCACCACTGAGCCTGAGCTATGCCTATTTTGTAGACAAACAAAGGACATCAGCCTCCTAGAACTTCAGGTTGGGGATCTTCTGTAAGCATTTAATTTAAAAAATAAATACAAATGGATTGACAAAGAGATCAGCTCAATATTGAAGAAGGTTGATGTAGCTGTTTATCATAGTGACTAGTGGTGATATGGCCATCTGCGGTCTACTGCATGTTGTGAAGTCTAAATTAGATGAGGAAGTCAAGCAACCCTGGGATCTAAACAGGTAATGTTCTTTGGGTATTGAGTGGATGATATGATTCTTAACCATATCCATATGGCACGCACCAGAGAAGTGATATTTCAGCAGTGGTATGGACATACATCAAATACTCCATTTTCATTGCAGCTTCATGGAACATGGTAAGTGCTGCTGGGGCATTTTAGCCAAAAAAAATACACACTGTCTGGAGCACTCAAGGTGATAAAAATGATCTGTTCATTTTAAGAAGTTTCCTATCAGTGAGTTATAAAGAGTTAACATATTTGTAATTACACTACAAAGCACACTAATGAATAAGCCAGCTATGCAAACGTGTAGAAAATTTACCAGCGCAGGAACAAAAATCTACTCACCCCTCTTTTACTCTGATGGTGACTATAATGTGTGTGTGTGGGTGAGGGGGGAGACATTTTACTCAATTGTGAAAAACAGTTATTCTCTTTGGAAGTAGAATTGTGGAAGGCTGGTATAACTAACCACACAGACACATAATTTACAATGCAGGTAGAGGCAGATCCTGATCCCATTGAAGCCACAGCAGTTTTACCATTAACTTCAGCAGGATTATCATTTGGACCTTAGAGCACTGAACAAATACACTGTATCAACACACACTGCACATACATTTGCTGTATTTGAAGGGTATGTTCACTATAAATAGCTAGTAACATATTATATAACATTTATATTTGCATGCAATTATCACCAAATCCTGCTTGCTATTTTCATGCCCAGTAGTCCCACTAACCCCTACTTTGTCTTACTCCTGCCTTAATTGTTAATTGCTTTCTCCCTTCCATCTCTCAGCATGTAAGTTGCACTGATTTGCATATATTTTCTGACCTACTTACACCTGAGACTTATGCCTCTGTTTATGTTATTGGTGAAATTGACCAGAGACTTCCAAGGGAGATCCACTCACTGACAGCGGGTCTGAATGTTTCTTAGATCTGAATGTCTTCACATCAAAAAATTGCATAGTACTGCCAAAGCTGTTGCTGATATACTGCATAAATGTGTAAAGTAAATAACCATAATTATTACAATGATTTCTAGTCTTCGATCCTAATAACTACATTTTGCAGCTAATAAAGTTTCTGAGCATTAATGTGGAAAAAATAAACCTAGCATCCTGAGGGTATGTCTATACTACCCGCCGGATCGGTGGGCAGCGATCGATCCAGCAGGGGTTGATTTATCGCGTCTAGTCTAGACGTGATAAATCGACTCCCGAGCGCTCTCCCATCGACTCCTGAACTCCACCGACGTGAGACGTGCAGGCAGAGTCGACAGGGGAGCGGCAGCAGTCGACTCACCGCAGTGGAGACACCACAGTGAGTAGATCTAAGTACATGGACTTCAGCTACGTTATTCACATAGCTGAAGTTGCGTAACTTAGATCGATCCCCTCCCCCCAGTGTAGACCAGGCCTAACATTTACAAATAAAAAAACGAACCTGGCAAATTCAATATTCTCACTTAAGTCTCATACATTCAACACATGGATAGGTTGTCCAGAGATTACCAGTTACCGAAATGTCCTGATTAGTGGCTGAGGGTAGGAGATTGAGAAGGAAATCCCACAAGACAGCCTGGGTCTGAAAGACAGGTTATTTTAGGCCTTTAAGCAGGCCTAAAGCAGGCCTATGTAGAAAGGTAGGAGCTTAATTTGAGTTTCACATACTTCATAGGTTAGCCTCATGCTTTGCTTTTGCCTGAAATGCAATCATCAGCTTTCAAAACTTGTACTTACCAAAAATAGAGTAAATTGCAAAGACACAAATCAGATACAAAACACTAACCTCTGCTCTACAGGGTAAGTAGTTTTTCTGTATTTGCTATTTCAATAGGAATTTGTAGACTGAAAGGCTCTTTAGTTGGGTTAAAATATTCATTGAATTAAATGTTAATATTCTTATTTATCCAATTATAGAAACTAATTATGACAAATTGTAGAAACTATTTATTGTTGTAGCAAATTACATTAGAAACTATTTCTAATATCCAACTGAAGATTTACAAAGACCAAAATATCTGACTGATGTAATTCAAGGATTGGAAATATTAATCTTAATTCCATTTCAAGTGACCTTCAAAAAGTAGTTGGCAGAATTTTACACTTATGTATTCTGTCCTCTGAGAAGTAAATACTGTGGATGAGAAATCAATATACAAATCTGCAAAATAGATGCCACTTAGGAAAGGAGAATACTATATGGAATAAGGAGAAGATGTAGTAACTGTCACTATATTATGAAAACAGTTAATCTACTGTAGCCATGAACCTGTAATACTTGATAATTCTCAATAATAATAATTATAATTAGTAATTTAGGCCCTGATCCAGCAAACCACGTACAAAGGAGCTTAGCTTTCAAAATCTGAGTAGTCTCATTGTGAAGACTATGTCTGCACTACCGCGGTAAGTCGACCTAAGTTATGCTACTCCAGCTATGTGAATAAGTAGCTGGAGTCAATGTAGCGTAGGTTGACTTACTGCAGTGTCTACACCACACTGGGTCAATAGGAGATGCTCTCCCATCGACTTACCTTATTCCTCTCATTCCCAGTGGAGTACTGAAGTCGACCGGAGAGCGCTCTGCTGTCGATTTAGCAGGTCTTCACTAGACCGGCTAATTTGACCCCCCAATGCATCAATCACAGCAGCATCGATCCCGCGGTAGTGTAGACACAGCCGAAGTCAAACTACTCATGGTTAAGTGCTTTGCTGGCTGGCGGTTTAGGGCTAGATTGACTTTACTCCTCTGCCCTGAGTATTGGGTGGCATGTAGGTGCATCACCCCAGGTGGAACTCTACAAAGGTATTGCGACTTAGGTCAAAATTTCCCAAGCTGAGCAAGTTATCATAAAGTGTAAGGGGGGGGAGGGGGACGACGTTTTGTCAGCCCATTTCCTGACTCAGCATACTAGCCTCATGCCCTGCCACCTTTACTATCTGGCATGTAGATGGGGTAGAGCCATTGATCCGCCTGCTCTCCACTCCTACATCTCACCTCCTTCTTTCCTGTTCCCCATTCCCCCACTTCACCCCCTGACTCTCCTGCAGGTGGGGGAGCAGCAGCCCACTGGAGCCTACTCTTCCCCCTGCACTTGGACTCCTGATTAGGGCAAGCCCTACCTCATCATCATGCAGGGGAGTGGGGTATGGCCTTGCAGCCCCCTTAAGCATCTGTGAGGCCTTGTAAGGCCATGAACTAAGTGGGCCCTTGTATAGCACAATACATTTACACAGCACTTTACAACAAGCACATCCGGCTTGCTCTCACTAAAAACAACTGGCGTTAGCATTTTTGAGGGGTCCTACAAAACAGTTTTAGGACACCAATGTTCTGTCCCAGACATAACCTCAGTAATTACACCACTATGCAGAAGGCTAGAGTAAGAATTTGTGGAAATTATAGCAGAAAGAGTCTTGGAAGTTCCTTGAAATTTAACTGATTCACTATTTTTAAAAGGAGTGGGGCAGTTTTGCCACCAACTGCTGCAAGAAAAACAGGGCACTGCTTGCTTGTGTTTGGGCCTGTGCAGACTTGCCATCATCTTAATGTGTTTCAAGGAAGGATTTTTTTAAAACTATTTATTTAGGAAGTATTAACAGGTTTACAGATCTTTGCCATGTCAATATCAGAAACAAAACAATAATCAGTACAAAAATGAATTTGTTTAAAGAGACATTGTATAAGGATTATCAGGACTCTATTTAATAGGGTGTTACCATATTACAGAGTGAACATCAGTACATCTATGCCATGTTGTGTCTAGTGATTTTATTATATTGAGTGAAATCTCTGATTACACAGATTTAACAGACCAGGCATGTCTAACAAATGTTAATATTCAAAAACAATTGGACAGGTGTGTTTTTTTGAGTGGGAGGGGCAGATGAATGTACTCTGAGTACTGAATAAATAGTAGCCAAATATCTAAGTATCTATTTGCCCTCTGTCTATTTTGCTGGGTATGTAATTGCTGCATTAATTTTTCCACAGCAACAACTTCCCATATTTTTTTGAACCATTCCTCTATGGTTGGACTATATTTCTTTTTCCAATGAGAGATTATTAATAGCTGAGCAGCTACTAGCAGATGAGAGATTAATTCCTCATGTCCGTTTCTCCTAGGAATCCAGTGGAGAATTACTAAAAGATCATTTGGTAATAAATATCCAGGAATCTGTGATAGCTGGTTACATACTGTATCCCTAATATGAAGAGATAATTATAAAGGCATGTAGAAATTTTTGCAGTTAAAATGTTTTAACTGAAAAATAGGGTTTTGTTGAAAATGAAAATCATTGTGGAAAAAATTAGATAAAATTTTGAATTTGAAAAAAATGATACACAGATTTCAATTTTGTTGATTTAAAAGAAACCAACCTTTATTTCAAAGTAGTAGGAAAAATTCCAATTTATCTCAGGTTTTTTTTTTTACTTTTTCTCCCTTTTTTGATAGGATAAATGGGGGGGGGGGAAAGGAGCTGGTCACAAATTCTTTTTCAATGGAAAATGGCTTTTCAATGGAATAGAATCTTTTGCTAAATAAATAAATAAATTAGTAAATAAAAATAATATAAAAAATCCATTTTAATTGAAAAGTGTTGGAAAAGAAATTAATGAAAATGTTTTCATTTTTTTTCATCCAAATGTTTCATGAAAAAATAATCATTTCCTGACCCAGCCCTTACAATTGCCAGGAAAGATATGAGTCTAGAGGTTACTAGGCCCCTACGTACTGGAGGGCATTGTGTGACTCCAGTGAATTATAGCACATATACAAATAGGAATTACCTTGGGCGCCACTGATACAACTCCTGGTATTTTATATTTTATTTATTTAGTAGACACTCCATACATATGAATTGGCATGGAGCCAGTAAGCTCCCTAAAATAGAGTGCGGAGGGTACCAGTACAAGTTGGAGATAGTGGATTACACCACGAGTATACAGAGATGACCCCTTATGGTCCACAAAACAGTCGGCCCTGGTCCCAGAACTAATGAAGGTGTTCAACCGTGTGGGGATCCTGAAAGAGATCATCATTGACCAGGGCACCATTTCATGTCTCAACTACTGAAGTAGCTGTGTGGACTACTAAAAGTGAAGCCATTAAGGACATTGGTGTACCATCCATGGACTGATGGACTAGTTGAAATGCTTTAATAAGACTTTAAAGTTGATGGTGCGGAAGTTCATAGACATGGAACCCTGCAGTAGGACCAGCTACTCCCACCCCTATTGTTTGCCATCCATGAGGTTCCCCAAGAATTGATGGGGTTTTTCCTATTTGAACAGCTGTATGGCAGTCAACCCTGAGGAATAGTGAACCTATTATGAGAAATCAGGAGACAGCAAGAGTCCAAGGCAGCTGGCACAGTGCAATATGTGGTCTGGCTCCAAGAGAAACTGAAGACCTTGGGTGATTTTGCAAAAGAAAACTCCTGAAGGTGCAAAGGAGACAAGAAAAGATTTCCAGATAGGGAACCGAGTACTACTGTTGTTATACATCATAGAGACCAAATTGATGGCCAGATGGCAGGGCCCTTGGAAGTAATGCAGCACTTGGCCCTATAGACTACGAAATCTGTCAGCCAGGCAAGAGAAAGAATACTAAATTATACCATCTCAAGTTGCTGAAGTAGTTGAAGGATTGGGAAGGATTGTTTGTCATGCTGTTTCCCCCAGAACTAGAAAGATTGGGACACATGGGAGTAGAGAAGTGCCAGGGTAGGGTTGGAAATGATAGTTTTAGCTTGGTATGAATGCTCAAATGGAAGATTTATTTCCACCCTATAAGACAGGTTGGTTCAGGAGGAGACTTGTACCTACACCTAAATTTGGAATGCCTGAATCCAACGGGAAACCAAAAGACATGAGCAATCATTTTATCTGTGCAGATTAGGTGGAAAAACCATCTGAAAGATTAAACCTCTAAATATTTGTTATGAAGTTAATATTTGAATAAAGTTAAGGGACTGTGAAATATTTGGTTAGAGCAAATTTCAATCTATGTTAATGGTCAATTTGATATGTTTTGTTTTCTTCTATAAAAAGGGAAGTGTAAAATTATTGGGAGTCATTAGATGGTTAGAGATAGCCGTGCAGGTTTTGTTTAACTGACCATATAGGCAGTTAGATTCTGGAGAAATGCTTATTTTCAAGTGTGGTGCATTTCTTTTTAGAATTAAGCACGTCACCTGTAAAGCTGGTTCTTTTTGTCTTTTGTCACTTTGATTGGAATAATTTATCAAGTGCAGCTGCTGCCAACAGAATATACACGGCAAGCAAACAAAAACATTACACTGGTGCCAATACAATACAGAGTTGAGATTATGTAGCATCTTGGAAGCGAGAATCTTACATTTTATGTGATCAGAGACAGGAACTCAATGAAGGGAATCCAAAATTGATATCATGTGGTCAGAATGGCAGAAAAGGAAGGTTTTAGCAGAGATATTTTGTGGAACGGGGAGAAGTGAAAAATGAGGAGTCCAGAAGCAAAGGTTAAGGCATTCAAGGCAAGAGAAGACCAAGGTACTAATGAGGTTTTAGAAGGGGGATTGTGATTAAAGATATTGGAGGAAACTGTTGTAGAAGTTTGGAGACAAAAGAGGAGGAAGTATTTATGGGGTTGGGGCAGGTCATTTCAAAATAGAGAACACAAGAATGAGGTTATAGGCAAAGTGCTTGTATCTCTGCTACTAACTCCTGATGACAGTTTCCCCATCTGTAAAACTGAGATAATAATACTTACCTATCTTACAGGGGTGTTGTGAGAATTAATTAGCGAAGGTTTGTGCAGCACTTTGCACATGTAAAGTGTGATATAAGTGCTGTGTATTATTATTAATATGAAGAGAAAGGAGCCAGAGGAGAGCGAGTAAGCTGTTAAATATAAGGAAGAGGGAAGGAAGGAGAGAAGGGGTCATGGAAGACAGCAGGTGATGGGATTAAGGGGACAGTTTGAGAAGTTAGAGGTAGATAGTAGAAGAGAGATTTCAGGATTGGAAACCAAATTGAAGGAGGAGAGGGTGAGAGTGGGGTTGTTAGAATGTAGG
Organism: Malaclemys terrapin pileata; assembly: GCF_027887155.1. NCBI lineage: Eukaryota > Metazoa > Chordata > Testudines > Emydidae > Malaclemys > Malaclemys terrapin. The sequence continues at coordinate 244,471,370 of NC_071505.1, forward strand.
CCAGGGTATTCTTCTTTCCTAATTTTTGCATAAGTTTTACCTGTTTTACAATACATTGGCTTTTCGCTTCATCAGTCTTTAGCTAGAGCAATTATGCATGTAAAATCAATGCAATCAGTCATACTCTAGCTTCAGATATGTGAATGAAATTCCCATTAAAGTCAGTGGGTTGCTTGTCTGAAGCTGGAACATATAAAAAACCTTGCAATGTGAGTTGTCGATGCGAAAACAAACAACTTACCACTTTGCTGTTGAGTCAGAAAGCTATCGTATTTTCACCAGATTCTCAAAAATAAAAATAAGTGTCCCTTTTGCCTGATTTTTCTAATATGGTAAAGTAGCCTTTATAAGTGAAAACTACCTTTCATCTTAGCATATACTTGACTTCCATTTTTTGACAGCAAAATTGTGACATTTGTCTTGAATGTTGCGCAGAATAACACTGGTCTACAATTTTTGAGATGTCGTCTTCTTCAGAGATAAAATGTGCTATTTATTATGTATTTTGATGTGCTGAATTCAAATATGACAATTAAAACAACTGATTGGCTACTGTTTATAAGATATTTAAGTTTTTACATTTTATGTCTATGTATTTTGTGTAGATAGTAGAGTTTTAATCATAAATTGTAAACCTAGGTCTTTTCATGTGTTTATGGTTGCTTTACATGATAATATTTCACCTGTCCTGTTTATGTAACACTTTAAAAATCAGCAAAAGGGTTATATAAATAAAATTGATTATGAAACAAAAGGCAAAAAACTATTATGTAGATAGTTTAGTCCTATTCAGTGTCTACTCGACACTTTTTGGCTTGTCTCTTGTATTCATTAAATGGAGCATCTCTTGTCACTGTCCAGCAATAGTCTGCAAGCATTGATGGGCTCCATTTGCCCTGATAGCATTTCTCCATTGTTGCAATGTCCTGGTGAAATCGCTTGCCGTGCTCGTCGCTCACTGCTCCGCAGTTCGGTGGAAAAAAATCTAGATGAGAGTGCAAAAAATGTATCTTTAGTGACATGTTGCAACCAAGGCTTTTGTATGCCTTGAGGAGGTTTTCCACCAACAACCTGTAGTTGTCTGCCTTGTTGTTTCTGAGAAAATGTATTGCCACTAACTGGAAGGCTTTCCATGCTGTCTTTTCCTTGCCACGCAGTGCATGGTCAAATGCATCATCTTGAAGAAGTTCACGAATCTGAGGACCAACAAAGACACCTTCCTTTACCTTAGCTTCACTTAACCTTGGAAATTTTCCACGGAGGTACTTGAAAGCTGCTTGTGTTTTGTCAATGGCCTTGACAAAGTTCTTCATCAGACCCAGCTTGATATGTAAGGGTGGTAACAAAATCTTCCTTGATTCAACAAGTGGTGGATGCTGAATACTTTTCCTCCCAGGTTCCAATGACTGTCGGAGTGGCCAATCTTTCTTGATGTAGTGGGAATCTCTTGCACGACTATCCCATTCGCAGAGAAAACAGCAGTACTTTGTGTATCCAGTCTGCAGACCAAGCAAGAGAGCAACAACCTTCAAATCGCCACAAAGCTGCCACTGGTATTGGTCATAGTTTATGCACCTCAAAAGTTGTTTCATGTTGTCATAGGTTTCCTTCATATGGACTGCATGACCAACTGGAATTGATGGCAAAACATAGCCATTATGCAGTAAAACAGCTTTAAGACTCATCTTCGATGAATCAACGAACAGTCTCCACTCATCTGGATTGTGAACAATGTTGAGGGCTGCCATCACACCATGGATGTTGTTGCAGGCTACAGGATCACCTTCCATGAAGAAGAATGGGACAAGATCCTTTTGACGGTCACGGAACGTGGAAACCTTAACATCACCTGCCAGGAGATTCCACTGCTGTAGTCTGGAGCCCAACAGCTCTGCCTTACTCTTGGGTAGTTCCAAATCCCTGACAAGGTCATTCAGTTCACCTTGTGTTATGAGGTGTGGTTCAGAGGAGGAGGATGGGAGAAAATGTGGGTCCTGTGACATTGATGGTTCAGGACCAGAAGTTTCATCCTCTTCCTCTTCCTCATCTGATTCAAGTGAGAATGATTCTGGTGCATCAGGAACCGGCAGTCCTTCTCCCTGGGGTACTGGGCGTATAGCTGATGGAATGTTTGGATAATGCACAGTCCACTTTTTCTTCTTTGACACAACTTTCCCAACTGGAGGCACCATGCAGAAGTAACAATTGCTGGTATGATCTGTTGGCTCTCTCCAAATCATTGGCACTGCAAAAGGCATAGATTTCCTTTTCCTGTTCAACCACTGGCGAAGATTTGTTGCACAAGTGTTGCAGCATATGTGTGGGGCCCACCTCTTGTCCTGATCTCCAATTTTGCAGCCAAAAGAAAGGTGATAGGCTTTCTTAACCATAGTGGTTATACTGCGCTTTTGTGATGCAAAAGTCACTTCACCACAAACATAGCAGAAGTTATCTGCACTGTTCACACAAGTACGAGGCATCTCTGCTCACTTTGGCTAAACAGAAATGTGTCCCTTTGCAAAATCAAACACTGACCAATAAGAGAGCACGACACTGTATGATTTCTAGAGCTGATATAGGGCAATTTGTTCAGCAGCGTGATGTGACAAAGTTCCTCCTCTATCTTGGTGGGTCCCGCGCTTATTGGCAGATTTTCTTGCTTCGGAGATTCACCATGTGGGTTGGGAACAGCCCAGAGACCTTCCCCTCTGGAAGAACCCACCGTCCAGGTCAACTGGGAGGTTTGGAGGGAACCCGGGCCCGCCCTCTACTCTGGGCTCCAGCCCAGGGCCCTGTGAACTGCAGCTGTCTATAGTGCCTCCTGTAACAGCTGCATGACAGCTACAATTCCCTGGGCTACTTCTCCATGGCCTCCTCCAAACACCTTCCTTATTCTCACCACAGGACCTTCCTCCTGGTGTCTGATAACGCTTGAGCTCCTCAGTCCTCCAGCAGCACACTCTCTCACTCTCAGCTCCTTGCGCCTCTTGCTCCCAGCTCCTCACACTCGCACCACAAACTGAAGTGAGCTCCTTTTAAAAACCCAGGTGCCCTGATTAGTCTGCCTTAATTGATTCTAGCAGCTTCTTCTTAATTGGCTCCAGGTGTCCTAATTAGCCTGCCTGCCTTAACTGGTTCTAGCAGGTTCCTGATTACTCTAGTGCAGCACCTGCTCTGGTCACTCAGGGAACAGAAAACTCATCCAGTGGCCACTATATTTGCCCTCTACCAGACTCCTGTACCCCACTGGTCTGGGTCTGTCACAGTGGCCAGAGTATAGGATGGCTTTCTATAAGTTGGGCCCTTTAAATCAATCAATCAATCAAACAAACAAACAAAAAAAGCAATCTAAATACCTAAATAAATAGGCTCACATTTCCAAAAGTGACTAGTGATTTTCGTTGCCCAGCTTGCAAAAACTGAAAAGGGCCTGTTTTTCTGAAAATGCTGAGCACCTACCCTTTGAAAATCTGGCTCATTTAAGGGGTCTTAAATTGGGCACCCCGAAACTAAGGCACTCCAAAATCACTAGTCATTTTGGAAAATTTGGGCCTAAGAAAATAATCCACTTGATTGTGACACTGGAAATTAGATGACCTTCACCCTAGAACAAATCTGTGAATCTGTTCTTGAAATTTTGCCCAAATATACATTTCTACCATAAAAAATTAATAAAGCAGGAAAAAGAAAGTGCTTAAGTTCTTTGCTTGTAAATGCTTCTGCTTGCAGAATGGAAATACCCAGTACAATATAGAAATATTTTATTGACAGGACATGAGGGTGTTTGTTTTTTTAAAATGTATCCTTAGTTTAGAACTTCCTTCCCCTGCAGATTCAGATTTTTAGACGTCCTAAGTTCTTTTTATTTCCCTCCCCCCTTAAGTTAGTGATATGCACTTACAAACTTCACCATAACCATGTATTTGCCTCATTGTTTCTTTGTTTTCTTACATTAATAGAAAACAGAAATATACATAATTTACATGAATTCTTGGCTGGGTGAAGCTCAATGGGACAGAGGGGAACAGAATGTCAGGAGTAGACATGTCAATGGAGAATGGGTATCGGGGAGAGGGAAATCTCTGGGACTGGGTGAAGTGGATGTGCTGGTGCTATGCGAGTCTGGGTAGCACTGGGAAAGAGCAATGTCTATGAGGGGATGAGGGGCACTGAGGATATATCTACACGAGAAACACTAGACTGACACAGCTGCAGCGCTGTAGTGTAGACACTATAGCACCGGAAGGGGTTCTTCCATTGTTGTAGTAAATCCACCTCTCCGAGAGACAGTATCTAGGTTGATGTAAGAATTCTTCCATTGACCTAGTGGTGTCTACACCAGGGCATAGGTTGGCTTAACTACATCACACAGGGTGTGAAATATTTTACAGCCCTGAGCAATGTAGTTAGGTTGACCTAACTTAGTAGTGTAGACCAGGCCTTGAATGAGTGAGCTGGATGTGGGAGGATTTAAATAGCACTGTGGATTTGTGTGCCTCTTTGGCAAAGTGAAAAGGGAAGGTTCAGTGTGGCTGAAGGGATGGAGAAAGTACCTGGGAGAGATGGGGAAATAAGAGATGGTTCCTCCATTGATTGATGCTAGAATTGTTATAATGTGCCTGCAGCATTTAGGACCAATGCACTGCGCACTGAGATTACAATGCCCATGAGGGACATCGTAAAAGTTGTGTGCTACATTTACATCTTGAGCCATGCAGTGCTTACAACAATTGCAGTGTATCTCATATGCATCTCACTGCTCAGGTTCACAAAACTGGCTTAACACTAAGATACTATGGGCCAAAAAGACCTCCCTAATATTTTAGTCTTTGTACAAGTCAGCTATAAAAATGAGCTTATTTCACATACAAAAGTATAGCTTTGGAAACACAATTCTCCATCTCACAAATGTTGCCTGTGTGTACACTATGTGTGTGAGTGTTTACAGAATAAGTTGGTGAGGATGGGGAATATACTTGTGTGTGTGTGTGTGTGTGTGTGTGTGTGTGTGTGTGTGTGTGTGTGTGTACCACCTATAGAATTGCTTTGCAAGGCTGAAGTGTATGTGGTGTGAGTGTGTATGTTATGTCTGAGATTTCCAAAGCTGCCTGAGAGATTTCCAAAGCTGCATCTAAATCTCTAAGGCAGCTCTGAAAATCTCAGCCTACACGTGTGTACAGCATGAGTGGGTGAAGATAGTCTCATTATGAGGTTTACATGCACTATTAGTGCATTTCACAAGTGCAAAGGGCAGCACAGCGCCTATACACCACTTAAGCCTGACAAATGCCCTATTTGGAATATTTAAGAAGTTCAGGGGCCTTCTGCACAGGGGTGAATTTAATCCTATGTGCGTGGAGTGTGTGTTCCCAACCATAGGGCTAGGGAGGGTCTCATCTCTGTGTCACTGGGGTAATTCTGTGCCCTCCAGTCCCTTATACTCCCTACCCTTAATGCTAGGGAAGGTTTCATTTCTGTGTTCCTTACACAGTGCATGGAGGCTGATTTTCCCTGAATTTCCCATTCCTAATGCAGCCCTTCAGCCTTCCATCTGTCACCTGTGCCCTTCATTTTACTGCCAGTTTGTACTTCAACTGGCCTAATGTCTGAGAAAACAATGAACATATAGTATACTTTTTGCAAAGTGGACTTGCCATTATTATTAATGCTGCCAGGTCCATCCTGAGGCCTCGGGGGTTTAAAATGTCTTCGCAGTGCTTCAATGACAATAAACAGTCCGGAACATGCTTCGCAGACATTATAAAGTCTGTACAGCACTTCAAGGACATACATTGTAATGTCCACGTGAGACTTCACGTCTCCCCCAACAATTAAAGTTTTAATACTGAATAAGTTAAAAGAAAAAGACCAGAAATTCTTGAAAGTAATCCTGTATAGGAGGTCTTAGCAAGGAGACCTGGCAAGTCAGACTAAGGGCTTGTTTACATGGGGAAACTGACTGGCAGAACTACAGCAGTATAGTTATACCACTATAGCTATGCCAGAGTAACTCCTCATGTGGATACTCCATTCCAGAATAAAAGTGGCTTTTTCGGCATAGACTTGACTTTTTTCCTGACTTCATAGTTTATGGCCATACCGAAAAAAGTCACTTTTATTCTGGAATGGCGTGTCCACATGGGAGTTATATCAGCATAGCTGGAGTAGTATAATTATACCATTATAGTTCTGTTGGCCAGTTTCCCAGGGCAGACAAGCTCTTTTTATAGTTTGCTAGACCCATTGCTTCCAAAATACAAGGAAATGAAAAACGAGGAGGATAATTTTTGAAAAGGAGAACCACCGTTAATTTTTCTAAGTCACGCATCTCAGAAATGGATTGTTGGATTTACTTCAAACTTTCCAATATAACTGTCCTCTGGCCTAAAACTAGGCATAAGTAATTTTAGGCCGCAAGTGACTACACAATGAAATGACACAAAACACAAAGTGGTGATGCCGCATTCTTTCCCTTATGACTATAGCTCTGGCTACTTTCCTAGCTATGACATTATCTTAACAAACTCCATCGCCCAGCCCCTGGCATGCCAGCCTTTCCTCTGCCCCTTAAGCAGCCCTTGTGCAAAGACACCTCCACCAAACTACCCTCTCTCACCATATCCACAACTACTTATTTTGGGAGGAAATGAATCTGGTAAAAGAGTATGCATAGAAAGGTGAAAGAGGGGCAAAGGTGAGGTTGTGGTGTATGGTGCACAGTAGTTGTGGTAGTGGTAAAGGTATGTACTTGTGGGTGGAGGAATATAAGATATGTACTCTTAGGTGGTTTGACTTTTAATGTCTGCTTTTCTGGGTTTTTGTCAGGTATGGTGTGTGGCAAACATAAATGCTCCACAACAAAGTTTTAAGTATTAATTTTAATAGAGAATCAATGGACAGTAAATAAATAAATCAGAGCCAGTTTTACATAATACTTATAAGAAGTGAATTTAGATTTACTTCCAATTTAATATTTCAGTGAATTTATGTAACTGATTTTTGGGAAAACAGATTAGAGTATTAAATAAATTTCACACAAATCATAAAAAGGAACATTTTTTCTGTTCTCTGCTTTATAAATAGCAGACAATTTTAAGTGGAAAGTTTAAAAACATTCCATATAGGATAATGCATAAGCAGATTTGGTTCCACTGGGTAATCTGATGATATAATAACCAAACAAGAATGAAACTTGAGTGGTTTATGTTTGTTATCAGAACCTTTCAATAGAATAACAGCCTTAGTAACAGGATATATTTGTTATGTATACTGTATAGCACCCTGATAAATGTTAATATTAAACTTATCTCCAATTCTCATGCAAATAAATGATGTAAACATAACATATACATGAAGCACTTTAAGTTGGCTTATAGTGACACCAACAAGTTTAGATTGTGTTAGATATCATGAAACCCAGTTTAATCCAAAAATGTGAGTATGACTTTGTGTAAATAATTGATTCTGAGCTAGTAGGTGACACTGGCCACAACACGGACCGGTTCATCAGTGCACAGACGAAAGATAAATATGCTGTGGGCCCACAGCCATTTCTCAAGCAAAACCCTCCTTGATTTCAAGGTTTTCACTGTCATCCCTGTGTGTCAGCAAGAACAGGGAGAATGATGTAAGAGAAAAAAATCAAACCAAATTAAAGCAAAATAATTTTAATTTACATTTTAATGTGAATGCGTTTGCAGATTTTTGCTTGTTTTCTTTCTGTAAATATGCTAGCATATCAATTTACTGGCAGGAACACTCACTGAAACAGCCCTTTAAAAATATAGCAAAATATTTACAGAAAGTGAATTCTGAGCTTGCCATCTCAAGTATTCCTCTGATCTTAAGAGTTGCATTCCTCCTGTCAGGGAATAGAAACGTATCGGTGACCTATATAGCCACTCAAAAGAGCTTGAATTTTGACTTCATAGAGGGCCTGAACAAAACTCACTGAATAAAAACATGGCCAATAGCCCTTTTCATCCAGAGATGTTTTCCCAGGAAGGAAGCATTCATATCTCTATTTTAGAGATGGGAAAACTGAGGCAAAGAGAGGTGAAGCGATCTGCCCAAAGTCACCCAAAAAGCCAGTGGCGCAAGAAGAGTCCTTATCACCTGGTTGCAGTCCAGTACTCAACCCACAATGTCAGTCTTTCTGCCCTGTTGACCCCTATTGATTTCAATGGACTTTGGATCAAGCGCAAACTGAATTCTCATAATGAATAGCTCACAAATAATTTGCTGACCAAGATGATTCAACTAAAGCTAATAGGTGAATAATTTTGAATAATGAAAAAACTTGAGACAATTGCAAACAGAAAAAGAAGCAAAATTCACCATATAATTTAGATTGTATTAATTAATAATCCAGCTCAAATGTTAGCATGGGTTTTATATGCAACATAGTAGCCCAGATCCTGCCCTGTGCTCTGCCAGCCTAGAAGATTACCCAGCCACCTATTGGTTGTAGGCAGTGTAGTGTAGGAGAATCCCAGGTTGGCAAAGAGCTGCAGGAGAAGTAATTCCAACAGGAGAAATCTCCTTTGCTTCAACCTTAGGAGCTGCAAAGCACCCGCCTTCAGAGTCCCTAAACCCACCAGGGCAAGGCACCTGACTTTCATTTTATCTACCTCCCACCCATCTCAGTACGGAGATCACAATGGGAGATTAAAAACCTGGCCAGGTGCGCTTTGCTTGTAAGGTTAAGTGACTGAAGCCAGGCTCCGGTGGAGCGCTAGTCTCAGCCTGTGTGTATCTTGTAAGGTACGTAGCTCAGTTAGTCAGAAAAGTATGCACACAGAGTGGACCTCCTCAGTGTTTATTTCACAGCCTTATTGCTGTTGTTCCAAATTGACTGTCCATTTGCAGAGTATACTATTTAAAGAGCCATAACTCAGCCGGTTTTCACCTAAATACTCAAAGACATTCAACCTTTTTTGAGGACTAGTTCCCTGAAAAATTTCAACTTTCTACCTCCCTCCATCACTGGAATGGACCAAAACCTAGTATCTTTCTTTCTCTCTTTCAATACTGGGAAGATTATTTTAGACTCTTTCTGCTTCCAAACTTCAGACTCACCAAAACAATTCACCCTTGGAATAGATGAATTTTCAGCCTGAAGGTGAAAGCTTCAAGAAAGGCTTCAGCTTCTGAAACAGGACATACCTTGGAATCCTTTATGCAGCCTTAAAATGTAGTGGTTTCTTCCATTCCCAGTGTAATTAGAAACACAGCTAATGGGTCACGTTCTGCCTTCTGTTATAGTCATGGGGTTGTACAGTCTTAAGCAGAAATCTGGCCTATTATAGGTGCAGCTTATGCACACTTTATGTATGTACAGTTTATGGCCCTGATTCCGGAAAGCGTTTAAGGGGATGCCTTAGTGCTTTCAGGAATCGGGATGTGCGATGGGGTTGCTGTTTGCTGAGCACCCCTTTGGGGCAAGAGGTGTCTCTGCAGTGCCCTCTCTTTGCCCCTCTTCTTCCAGCCCCGTAAGAACTCCCCATAGTGTTTCTCGGGATCGTCACCAACCCCCGCCTGAGGCTGAGTTAGTAGCTGAAAGCCATTCAAAATAGTGCTCAATGTCCTGAACATAAAGCCCATCAGAGCAACACAATAGTTCATGCTCCTCTCCAGCTACTCTGCCACACACGGAGTTCTTATTCTGGCCCAGACTGTTCTTCACAAAACTGCTGATCCTGTCTTCCCCAGCAAAAACTCAGCCTTCTGACTCTGGCTTCCTTCTTCCTGTCAGCGCACTGCCTGTTCTTTTTTATTTTGTATCGGGAAGCAGACTGGCCTGAATACTCTATAGCTGCCACCCACTACAGATCCTCCACACTCAGCGTTTTATATTCTCTCGCTCTGCCCTGTGTCTGTCAGGTAATGTAAGAATACCGTTCTAATAGTACCACATGTCCTTGACATTCCTACTAAATAACATAATGTAATTTTTATTACCTTAAGATGTTTGAATTCCTCAGAATTATTTCCCCTTTCTTTAACCAAAGCCTTATGTATCCATAAACGGTGATCAATTGTTTCTTCCCCCTTACAGAGCACACACAGTCCATCTTTTGGCTAACTATTTGAAAAAGATTTTTGTTTAATCCACAATGGCCAGTTAGTATTCTAAATAAAAGCACTTCATTAGTCCTGTCCAGGCCCTGAAGTATGTCCTTATCCTCAACTCCAGGGCACAATTCAAAAATTCTTCTTCCTCTTTCTTCATTAATCCAATTTTTTTGCCACTCCTCTTTTAAATTTTTCTGTTCTAGGCTTTTGAATTCTTGTTTAATCAGTGGTATTCCTATGTCAATCCTTCCATTTCTTACAGTGGTTTTTTAGCTGCTTTGTCCAATCTTTTGTTCCCTGTTATCCCACTATGCACTGGGATCCAAGTGAATGCTACATGTCTCCCCATCTGTACTCACTCTGTTATTAGAAATATAATTTCATTGATTAAATCACTTCTACATACTGAGACAATCTTTTTTTTATCACCACAAGGCATGAGATTGAATTAAAAAAAGTGACCACCACTGCTGGGCATACATCCCAGATCCAATTTAATGCTAGCATTATTGCTACTAGTTTGGCTGTCATGACAGCTACTTAATCAGATATTCTTTTAGATATACTAATTCCCGGTGTTGGTGTTCCCAATATGCTGTCCCTCCTCCTGTTTTTTGTTTATTGGATCCATCTGTGTACATTTGACAAAACGGACTCCACTTTTCATCTATATATAGGTATACTTCTTTTTTTAATACCCACTGTCTTTTTTTTACCCTTAAGTTTCTAAACTAAATCTAAATCCACATTTGGACATGCAACTTTCCATCCATAACTAATTTCCCCATGACTGAAAGTTTTGACTTCATTCAGCTTTTCCTTGTCTTTCAACTGCTGCATCCACACTTTACCTTGAACGGTGTGGGGAGTTCTAACATTGTGTGCTATAGTTCTCCTATCAAATTCCCAACAAACCTCATATATTTGTTTGGTGCTTTCATCATGGCAGTTCCCATTAACTTTGGCCCAGAAAGTTAGGCCCAGTACTTTCATTCTAAATGTAACTGCATTTCACTAGAACAGGGATCGGCAACCTTTGGCAAGCGGACCATCAGGGAAAGCCCCTGGTGGCCCGGGCCGGTTTGTTTACCTGCCGCATCCGCAGGTTCGGCCGATCGCGGCTCCCACTTGCCACGGTTTGCCGTCCCAGGCCAATGGGGGCTGCGGGAAGTGGCGCAGGCCGAGGGATGTGCTGGCCGCCGCTTCCCGCAGCCCCCATTGGCCTGGGACGGCGAACCAGGGCCAGTGGGAGCCGCGATCGGTCGAACCTGCAGATGCGGCAGGTAAACAAACCGGCCCGGGCCGCCAGGGGCTTTCCCTGGCGGGCCACGTGCCAAACGTTGCTGATCCCTGCACTAGAAGCTGTCTGTAGTGCACATAGAGGTGTTGTGATAAATGCACTGCACACAATAGTGCCTATGATTGCATTAAAGCTAATTTTTTAAGATCTGATTTTAAGGCTGACCCAAAAACTTGGCAGCTGTACTCAATAACTGGTCTGATTAAGGCTCTGTATACCATCAATTGTTTTCTCATCCACCCCCAAGCAGTTCCCGCGAGGCTTTTAAGCAGGTTAATCCTTCCTGTACATTGATCTTTAACATAGTTTATATGGTCTTTCTAAAGTAATTTAGTATCAAATATAACAATTAAGAATTTAAACCTTTTAACTATATCTCTTTGTTCCCCATACATATAGAGTTTCATTCCCTTTGCAACTTTCCTTTTTGTAAAGATTGATCCTTTGGTTTTAGCAATGGAGAACTTGAAACCCCATGCACTTCCCTTGTCAGAGGTCTCTTGTAACACTTTGTTAACTCTCTTCTCTGCCACCTCAATATTCCTGCTCCTAATCCATGAGCACAATCCTCTGCGAGTAGAGTAACATCTACCCTGGCACTTATTTGTTTTAGGACATCGTTTATCATTATATTAAATAACGTTGGGCTGATAACACTTTCCTGTAGTGTACCATTTTAAATATTATATACATTCAAAATAACTTTCCCAACTCTGACCTGTAGGTCCTTTTACTCAAAAATTCTCTAATCTGCTCATACATTTGTTGTTTGGCTGCATGTGTTCCCTCTGTATGTCATCCCAGCTCCGCACAGGTAGCTGGCATAGCAAACCTTGAGCAAACCACCCAATGATCACAAGATCTGCTAAGGTACAAAGGCACCCGGCCAGGTTTATTGTTGATGTATTGTTGATGATGTACTAGTATCCCACAGACTCTACCGGACGACTAATACATGTATGCCCATAACAATGGACCAGCTCAGTGAATGGCGGGACTTTCCGTTCCCCCCAGGCCAGACAAAAACACTTCCTTTGAGGCTTCATTTTGTACATCAATACAAACAAGTTATGTATTGCCCCTCTGATGTGGTTAGTTCCTGCCCCCTGACATTGGTTGTTATCACCCATTACTTTGTACATGTTGGTTCGATCAAAGCATCTCTTTCCATCACACTGTCATCCTGACCTTATCTTTAGCCTCTGATGCAAGGGCTTATGTCTCTGGCTCTCTTCCTACTACAACATTCTTCCCCTTATCCCTTGTGAACCTACTTTGTACAACAAGCCTTCCCTCTATACCATGTCATACACCTTTTCAATATCTAGAAAGACAGCTATCACAAAACCTTTGTGCCTCACTTTTTTGTATTTCAATTTCTATTTTAACAATAAAAAGTAACAGAGGGTCCTGTGGCACCTTTAAGACTAACAGAAGTATTGGGAGCATAAGCTTTCGTGGGTAAGACTGAAGAAGTGAGGTTCTTACCCACGAAAGCTTATGCTCCCAATACTTCTGTTAGTCTTAAAGGTGCCACAGGACCCTCTGTTACTTTTTACAGATTCAGACTAACACGGCTACCCCTCTGTTACTATTTTAACAATGTGATCAATGGTGCATCTTCCCCTCCTACAACAGCTCTGCATCTTATCTATAAAGCCATTGTTTTCCAAATAGGCAACCATTCTTTCATTCACCATTCTCTCCATAATTTTATCCAGACAGGACATAAAAACAATTGGTCTTTAGGCATTCTCTTTTGTGGATAATTTGCGTGGTTTTCATATTGGATTTACAACTGCAGGTTTCCATCTTACAGCTATTACTCCTTGCCCCCATATTGTGTTATACAATTCCAAGAGACCCATCAAACTGCCCTCAGAGAGATATTTAAACATTATGTTACATATATTATTTTTACCTGGGGATGTATTCTTGCTGCTATCAATAGCTTTCTCAAGTTCCTGCATAGAAAACCATTAATTCAATATAGTATCTTCATGTTTATCCCAACATCATACTAGAACATGACCCTCTTCAATGAATTGTTTTTAATCTTGCGGAAAACTTCATTTTGATTTTCCTCATTACTTACTCTTTAGAAATTTATGCTAAAACTTCTGCTTTTCTTATTATCAGAATTTCTAACTATGTTGTCAGTCCCAGTTGGACCTGGGATGTGACGAATCAGTCTGAATTTCCTTGGTTCTTCTTATTTGCTCTATATTTCTCTTGTCTTGGTATCTTTATTTATCTGACCTCCAGCTCTGTTTATTTTAATTTTAAATAATTCTTTGTGCTATTGTCTTACTTCTTTTATATTTCATTAGATTGTCACTATTTTGCTTTTTAATAGGCTTTGTTCCTTTTTTTCTCAAAAGTGAGTTTTTAGTTCTGCGGCATTTCAATATCTTTGGTATGTCTCCAGTAGCTGCTGCTATTAATCCCTTTATTACATTGTCACTGAAATTCTCTGTGAATCCAGCACATCCTTTGTGCTTCCCGCAGCCGCTTCCCGCAACCACCATTGACCTGGAACGGCGAACTGCAGCCAGTGGGAGCCGCGATCGGCCAAACCTGTGGACACTGCTGGTTAACAAACCATCCCGGCCCGCCAGTGAGTTTCCCTGACGGGCTACGTGCCAAAGGTTGCCGACCCCTAATGTATAATGAGTTCCCATTTAGATTTCTTAAAATTCCAGGAGGGTAATTTTCCATTACCTTCAACCTTACATTGCCCTTGAAAAGTAATAAGTATAAGGAAATGATCACTCCCCATTCCTTCTTCCTTATATATCTCCTAGTTGAATTTACTTGCAATATCTACTGTTATAATGCCCAAGTCTAAGCAGGAAAAACTACCATCTGCTGCACTAAATCTAGTTGGGGTGCCATCATTTAAAACCATAGATTGTTTTCATCAATTAACTTTTCGAAGCATGCACCATTTTTATAAGTTGTCTTACTCCCCTCAATTTATTATAATTATTTAGGTAACCACATATAAGATATGGTCTTTTAGCACTCTTCACTATTTCTTGTAGCTCCGAGCTTTCTAAATTTCCCACATGGGTTATAGATATTATAAAGCCTTAAAGAAATATTTCTCTTCTGCACTGATCTCAACAGCATTATATTCTAGGCTTACTTTTTAATTTTCTACTGTTATATACTTTAATCTTTACCTTATGAAAGTACAAATGACTCCTCCTCTTCCTAGTTTTTGGTCTTGCCTAAAGGCAAAATATCCTGGAATTTTAAAAACAAGCTTTTTAACCAACCGTGTTTCCTGGATACCTATGATATCTGGTTTAGTTTTTATTTCCAGGATGTTTATTTTTATTCTTGATCATGTGCTATCAAGCTGTGCACATTCCAACAAAAGATTATGATTCCTATAGTAGTCATATTTCACTATTAACCTCAATCAAAATCACAAGAAGATGGCCTATTGACAAATTGCTAACATACAAGTATTTTTCTGCTGCCTTTGCTATAATTTTCATTTTTTCTGATATTTTCTCTGTTTGTGGTGTAGAATTTCTCTCTTCTGTCATAAATGCAATAAACCTTTTTTTCACTACTAAGTATATCATCGCCTATTCCTTCTACAGTGTTTACCATATGCTTTATAGAATAAGGCTGTGTCTGCAGTTCCCCTTTTCCTGTGCTGATTGTCTCTTCCTTCTCTGCCTGATGCTTTGAATCTCTTTATAGCTTCTGCACAGATATGTTATTAATATTTTTTGGGGGGGTTTTGTATCTCCTTAGCTTATCATGCCACAATATACCTTCAATATGCTGGGCTGTGATTACTATTGTAGTTACTATATTTGACCTCTGTCCCTTCTATGTGATTTTCACAGGAATTCTCTCTCCCTCATTTACCACATCTTATTGTCCCTTTACAAAAAGTTGCTACATGCCCATACTGTTGGCACTTATAACACCTTAGGGGAGCGGGATATGTGGCCTAATGTGGCTTTCTCAGCTGGAATCCCTCCCTGAAATGTAATCAGCACTGCTGTTGATGGCTTGCTTTAACTCCTCATTTACTAATTAGTCAGGTTTCAGAGTAACAGCCGTGTTAGTCTGTATCCACAAAAAGAAGAACAGGAGTACTCCTGTTCTTCTTTTTACTAATTAGTCACTTACTTACTAACACTTTATCTCATCATTGGTCAGTTCTAATATATTACCCCCTTTCAGTCAAATACTTTGGTAGTTGGCAACTTATTTTAACTTTCTCTAATGTTTTAGTTTTTAGCAGCTTATCAGCTTGTTCTTTGTTTTTATGTTCAACTCAGGCCTGGTCCACACTAACCCCCCACTTCGAACTAACGTACGCAAATTCAGCAATTCGAAGTACCTTAGTTCGAACTTACCGGGGGTCCAGACGCGGCAGGCAGGCTCCCCTGTCGATGCCGCGTACTCCTCTCGCCGAGCTGGAGTACTGGCGTCGACGCCGAGCACTTCTGGGATCGATCCGGGATCGATTTATCGCTTCTAGACAAGACGCGATAAATCGATCCCAGAAGATCGATTGCTTACCGCCGGACCCGGAGGTAAGTGTAGACCTACCCTTAAAAGATCCTCATCTTGCAGCCTCCTTGGCTCTTATTGTATCTCCTACACCTTTTGAAATCCAGTCAGCTATTTTCACTGGGTTAATGTCACCCTAGGCTTATTTCTTTGGCTAGGGACCTTACAATTATAACATTTTGATGTCTTTCTTTTCTTGGCTTTGCTTTTTCGCTGATAGCATCATTAACTGGAGAACAAGGGAGGAGCAAGGTTTGAGAGATCCAGAAACTGGCTCCACTTCAGAGAATGATCTGTCTGCCCATCAGTGGGACCTTCCTATTCTGAGTACTATTCTACTACATGCAGATAGCTAAGAAGGGCTCTGGGGTGAATTAAGACCTGGCCAGTGTGTGTGCGCAGACAGGTGAAGGCTCACATGGAGTTGAAGAGATGTGTCAATGTCATCAGCAGGCCCGTCAAGCCATGGACAGCCCTTGCAAGATGTTCTTGATTATTCATTGTAAATTTCCTTTACTTCAGTCAGCCCTAGAGAGCTCAAGTGCCAGGAACAATGTGCATACACCAGCCACACGAACAATTATGAAAACTGGCTCACACAGTCAAGCTATAAATCAATAGCATGGTGTCATGTGTGAAAAGCTACAGGGGGATGAGAGGATGGAGGGAATTGGGTTGGTTTTTTTGCAAGGGGAACTCTGTTTCCCTCTCACTCAATCTAAGTACAAAGATCTGAGTAAAAACTGATCCTGCCATTTTTTGGCCCTAGCCCTCCAAATTCCACTTCTAAATGGAGAACAAACCTAGCTGCTGCAACTGAATCCCTCCAATTCTGACACAACCCAGCACAAAAGCACCACATACCCCCAGAGCCAGCACCTGCCCTTTGAAGTTCAGTGGTTTTATAATTAGAACAAAGTCTGAGTTTGGATAAAAAGGGTGAATGACTGTACTTTGGCTCCTTTTACTATGGAGGGGAAAATAAAAATGTTATATTGGAGGTGGAGAAGCACTGGTGTGTTTCCTTCTGATTTCTTGTATTATGATTGCTAGAGGCTAGCAGTGCACAGTTTGGGTGGCTGCAACTATCAATGTTTATGTCCATGATGCACTCACTCACCCTCGACAAGTTCTGATTTTTTTAATGTCATGATATTATTTAAATTTATTATTTTAATCCAAAAGAGCGGCCAGCGATCAGTGAGGGCATGGTTTTATCTTAATCATTGATCCCATATTCATAAATATGCAGATTTTCAGCTTTCTAGTAGCTCTGGCAATGATTTTTTTTATGCCTGATGACAATGGAGAGAAGTAATTTCACCTTAACTACTATAAAGCTGGTAGGCATGTTATATTAATATCAGAACAGCATATTACTGCTTGTGCCTGTTTAGAAGTTGTGGGAGTGCTTCAGTACATAGACAGTGCCCAGGTCTTTCTACTGATGTTTAGACATGCTGTAGCGCAACATTCAACTGTCTATAATCAAATACCCTGTTCCTCAGAAGGCAGTGACATTGATATGATGTCATTTTTTTAGAAAAACACATTTTCTTAGCTCAAATCTGATAACTAGGTTTGGCAGTCTCAGATGGCCTTCATTTCTCCCAACTGGAACTTCAGATCCGAAGTGACTGTTTCCATGAAGAAATTAATAGCATTTCTATAGACCGTTACCCCATATGGTGTGCAAAGGCACTTGTTGAAATCTGATCAAAGCAAAACAATGACATTTGGTTGCTTATGATGCAAAGATTTAATTTCACTTCTTTTTTTGGGGGTGGGGGGAGGGCAGGGAAGGTGTTGTTTTGTTTTTGTTTTGTTCCTTTATCCAGTAAATGAATAGAACAGATTTCAAGACGGTGGCTCCATGGAAACATGGAAGTTACATGTGTCAGTCATTTTGTTACAAGGACCTGTATTTTAGGTGGTGTTTGTTTTTTGTACTTCATTGTATTATATGTTTTATTCAATAAAAATAATTATCACAGAGGTACCAACCAATAAAAGTAAAGAATTCCAAAGTGGTAACTCTGTCTCTACCTGCCCTTTTCCTGCTTTTATCGTGCCCCTTTGTCACTGAATATTACAGTGTATATAATACATATCATGATGTGCTAACACCAAACTGTCATGCCAAAGATGAGATTAATTGGTCTCAATACAATAAGAACTGAGCTGAACATTTGCTCAAAACATGGTCTAGTTTGAGGTTCAGATATATTTAACTTGCTTTCTCTTTTTTGAATTCTGTATTGTACTGGCTAATATAATATTGCCCTCCACTGGATAGAATGGCAAACCATCTGAAGTGTCAGTGATTATGTTGCCCTCTAGTGACTCACCCACAAAGAACATAAAAATTCTTATGGTACAAGGGCCAGAGGGAATTCTGCTTTAGCCCACGTAGCAGAGTCTTGTGTTTTGCAGAAATGAATATCCCAAGTTGTTTACTTTAACTGTTCACTTGTGTGACATTTACAAGTTACTATATAAGTAAATATATATGTAAAATGCATAAATAGATATAAAGATTTTAGGGTGTGGTATTATTATATACCTTTATGAACACTGGCACATAGGTCCAGGGTGTGGTATTGTTCTATATAAGAATATATGTAGGTAGTTGGTGCGTCAGTGCTATATACAACTATATACATATTGTTTGGTGCATTATTGATTCCCAGTGAGAGGTCCACAAGTAGCTGGTATAGAACTTTTCTACCTAGGTAGGTACATGGGAGTCTGGTGAAGAGTTCTTATACTTGAGTAAGTATGGAGGTGTTTTTTGTTCAATATATCAGTGAGAGGTTGACATCTTTATAAATATTGCACAATGCAGTATGGCATAATTGCTGTTTGGTTTTGTTGCTTTTGCATTACAAGTAGCTCAGTGCTTCTGTAAACTGATTCTGGCACTGTCTAATCTGAGCTATGATCTGTTCCATATCTGATAGTTCTTGTCTTTTGTTTAGCTACATTGTAACTGTAGAATTTTCTCTTGTGAGCCATAGTTTTTCTTCTGCTTTTTTTTAATCATTTTTTCGATAAATATCTTTGTTTTGGAGGATCTTTGTAGATGTGGGGAAGGGCTTTCCAGAATATACTAAAATAGGTTTTTATCAAAATGGGTGTCAGAGATTTTCTGAGCGCTTTTAGGTGCATGCGAGCAACATATTTGGATCTGTGGGTATTCCCAGAAAAAATTATAGATAGGTAGATAGATAGATATAGATATATAGAGATATATAGAGGTGTGGATAGATATAGATATATAGAGATATATCTTCCACAAAATGTACTCAAATACTCAACATTGGCGGTAGGCCAATAAGTCACCCCCCCCACCCACACACACTATGTGTGTGTGTGTGTGTGTGTGTGTGGTGACTTATAGTGTATGTGTGGTGACTTATTGGCCTACAGCCAATGTTGAGTATTTGAGTACATTTTGTTGAAGATATATTGAGTGGAGAAGAAACATGGTTACTTACCACAGAAATTCTTTCCATGAGGAGGTGAGGGTGTGTGTAGTTTGGAGGATATCTACTCAAAGGTAGTCATCTATAATACTCTGAAATTCTGCTTCCTATTTTTCTGTTATGTGCTGTGACTTACCTATTTCAGCACTATTCCGTGCTCCACAGAGAATGGCAATTTGTCCTTTTGATTAGTTCTTGTTTGCTTTGTGATTCATTTTTGAATTTGGACATGGATTTGCTGTATATCTGCCCAGTCAGTTCAGGTGTGCTGAAGTTGGAGATATTTTAAAAAATCTATCACTGACAGTTGTATTAATTGGCTACTTCATCAGTTTTCAAATTTTTTGAGCTGAGCCCCCTCCCTCCCTTTGACTTACAATTTTTGGTTGTGCCCCCACCAACCCAAACCCAGAAAAAAAAAAGGTGAGTCGGGGGTGGAGGTAGGGCTCCCTCTCTGAGCCCCGCCACCTGGGGCTGACCTGAGCTGCCTGGCGTCACCACTCCCCCACCCCCGAATGTTCCTCGCACCCCCCTACAGGGACGTGCCCCACAATTTGAAAACCTTTGAGCTAGTTGTTCAAAGCTTCCAAATCAGTATGGGCTGTTGTAGCTAATTCTGTTTATTTCGCTTCCATCTAATTATGGTGTCATGGCAGACTCCAGGGATACGGTTTAGGACAACCTTTACTGCAGCCTGCACCCCTTTGGTTCTCAAAATATGTTCTCACACCCCTTATAAAAAATCAAAATATGTCTCACACCCCTTAAACCTAGATATATTTTTTGTTTGTATATTACAGTAATCGTTAAAACATGTATAATGTTAATAAATACAAAGGTTTGATGAAACAAAGTAGTTGTACTTACGTGCCTGTGCTTAATTTGTGTTTTCGATGATTTACCTTCTAAAAAAATCTGGCATGTCTCGCACCTCCCGAAAGGGCGTCTCGCACCCCAGGTTAAGAACCACTGGTCTAGGATGTTAGAATTTATTATCTGTATTACAGTAACACCAAGAAGCCCTATTATTAAGGCTCTTCAACAATTGCTTTCTTTTTTTTTTAAATTCATGGCAGTGTCATTGGTAAGTGCTTGAATTTCATGCGATATGCCTGGTCACTGAATCCTTCCCCTCCCCCCAGTTCCCAATGTGCTGCAATTTTCCCAACAGCAGGCATTCCCGCTTCTGCCTCCCTGCTGAGGCTGCTGCTATTCGTGGGGGTTAGCGGGCCAGTCCTATCCCACCGAGGGGTGGGGAAGTGGTGGCCCGGACCTATTCCAGGAAGTAGGGAATGTGGCAGGCTGAGCGGCTCAGCCCCACACACGGGGTAAGGGTTCGGGGCCCGGCTCACTCTGTGCTGAGCTCCAGCCCAGGCTGCTGCTGCTTCCAGTCTGGCCGGCTTGGCGAGGCAGGTGGCAATTAGAGCCCTGGCCCAGCCTGCCCTGCAGCAGCCCCTGGCAGCTCCAGGGCAGACACCTCAGTGCTGGCTGTTGTGGAGCTGACCCTGAGATCTGCTGCATGGAGCACGAGCAGGTGTGTGAGCGGGTGGATCTATCCCATCCTCCAATCCTGATCCCCCCCACCAAGGCAGGGCCACCTCACACCCCAGTCCTCACACCGGGGGGGCAACAGCAGTGACGTGAGCCAGAGCTCAGTGCAGATGGAGCCAGGCCCTGATCCCTGACCTGGCCTGGGTCAGCTGATCAGCAGTGTGTCTCGAGACACACAGTCCTTACCCAGGGCCGGCGCAACCCATTAGGCGACCTAGGCAGTTGCCTAGGGCGCTGTGATTTGGGGGGCGGCGACCGCGGCGGTATTTCCGCGGCGGGACCTTCCACCACCTCTGTGGGGGGGTGGCATTTTGGGGGCGGGACCTTCCGCCGCCCTAGGGCGGCAGAAAAGCTGGCGGCGCTCCTGTCCTTACCCCCCTGCCCTGGCCTGCCACTGTCCCATTTACTCCCCAATAAGAAACCGAATTAGTCCAATACTGTGATTATTTTGAGGAGTGGGGAGGCGGAAGCAGGGATTCCCATTTCTGCCTCTCCAGGATTGGAATAAATCACAGTATAGGGCTAATTTAATTATTTTCGTACAATGTGTGAAACTGTGATTTACATGGGGCCTTACTCATTGTGCTAGGCATTGTACATACAGATAGCATGAGAGAATTCTTTCCCCAAAGATTTTACAGTTTAAATAGATGAGACAGACAAAGGAAGGTCTTGTTCCTGTCTTTTGAATGGGGACTTGAAGCACAGAGAAAGATTAAGTAACTTGCCCAAAGTCACACAGGAAGTCTGTGACAGAGCAGGGCATTGAACCCAGATCTCCTGGTGTGCAGGCTGCTGCCTTAACCACAAGACAATCCTCCTTCTAGATAGTAGGTGGGACAGGAATGTTTTCACACCCCATATTTTTTGCTATGTTTCCGAACAGTTCTGGTGTTTTTGATCCATACGTTAATCTGGATTTGTGTTTTGTCTTTGTGGGGACTATAAAGAGAGTTGATTTCAGTGGTGTAGCTTTAAGGACTGATTTTCCATGTACGTCCAATCTGTGTGGGTATGATTCCTCTATATCCCGTCTATTAAATATTTATTTCAAGTGCAAGTCTGGAGGAACGAGTGTTTTCCTTCCCTGTAGCTTTCAGCTATACCTAAGTGCTCAATGGATTTAACCTTAATCAAGAATTCAATGTAACACCTGGCTGTAAGAAAAATAAATCTAAGAACGAAGTCTTTTCTCCCTCAGGTATCTAGGATCTTAAGGCAGGTAAATCACATAGTGGGTTTCCAACAGCTGAACAATAGTACACCCAAGCATAAATACCCTATATGACAAAAACTTGCTCAAATGATTTAAACCGTTTAAAAACACTTCACAGAAGATCAATTCTACTATTAATCCTAGGAGGCAGGCGAGATTCTGGAAATCAATAAGATAAACATCCAACCAAGTTTCTTGTTCCTTTCCATGTACTCCCCCCTTGATATTTTCAAAAAGTTTGTTGTCGTTTCTGATTAGATGTTTTCAGGTTTGTTTGAGGTATGAAAGAGAACAGAATAAATCCTGAGTTCTGTACCCACCTCAGATCACAATCTGCAGCCACTATGTGCCATATAGCTGACAACTGTGGAGTCCTCTACCACCATGGAAGTTGAATTATTAGAGTGCCTCTGAATTTTCTGGTTCCAGCTAGAGGTGAAAATACCAACATCCCATATAAGAGACTATTCTGTAGGATTTCTTACCCATCCAGCACTGAGAAATACCAGGAGTCTTGTGAAAAATCCTGTTCCAAAGCAAACTCTGTTCTGTTAGCATTTAACCTGTGCCTAATTATACCCTGCAATTCCTATGTACAATGGAGCACGTTTAGCACAAAGTTAAATCTTAAACTTTAAAATTCCCAACCTTTGTTAATCTGTGTCAAGACTCTTAATGGTACATAAAGGGTTGGGGGTTTTGCCTATGGATTTCTTTCATTTCTAGGCAGGTTTGACATCCAAGTTTACACTGTTATTTGTAGCAATAGCAACAGTAGCAATTTAAGTTCAGCAAATTTCAGCCAGAGGTGCCACATTTGCATTTCATGAGCAGCACATGGTGAATGCAGTTTATACATTCCCTCCTCAATGAAAACAGCGGTGGTCGCAGCAGTATTAAAGTGGTTAGTAAGGATGCCTCTGCCTAGGCCAGCACATAGCAACCACTATGTTTCTAAGGACAAATAGCTCCTGCCTACCCTAAGCAACTAGATGAGAACATCAAAACATGCCTTGTACGAGACCTCTAATACCCATTAGTGTTAGAAACTGTTACCTCAATCATGAATGACACAGCCCTAATTATTAAGGTAATTAGAAGTTATAACACTGGCAATATTAAAGGGAGAACTTCTAAAGCCCATTAACAACGTTACTTTAAGTGATCTAGCTGTGAACTGTTCAAATCTCTAATTACATTATACGTCTGTCTTAAAGGGTGATGTAATTAAGTGATGGGAGAGCGAATTAATGTATAGTGACTACTGTGCAACACTTGTAAGTACTATTTTCACAGAAACCAGCTTCAGTAATGTCATTATGTCAGTTCAGGTTTTTTCAGTTAACTGTATACAGTATGTAGCTAAATAAAACCCCTTTCCTCAAAATAGCTATAAATGGATACATGGCAGTGTGGTATAAGGGTTTTATCAACATGCGTGTGGGATGGCTACATTACTCAGGCATGGCAAAGCCATGTGTAAGATGTGTGGGTCATCTCAGACAAGTGCTATCTTTATACTGCAGCTCACCACCTGTGTTACAGGAGAATCCTGTTTCAGGCATGATTCAGAGTATTAAACATTTTTCTAGGATTGTATCTTGTAGTATTATTTTTTATTATTTGCATTATTGTAGCGCCTAGGAGCCCTAGTCATGGGCCAGGAGCCCATCGTGCTGGGTGCTACACAAACACTGAAGAAAAAGACAGTCCCTGCCTTTCCTCCACTTAGTTACTGTAAGTCCCATTGACCAGGACAAACAGGCAGATGAGTGACAGACACACAGGATGGGGTTAAATGGCAGGCCACAACTTTATTAATGATACCTTGGGGAGGGGCCCAACCCCTGCTCTCCCATGCCATAGGGCTTTTACCACCAACCAAACAATAACTTGGGTAGATGCTCCCCAGGGTACCCCAACTGGGACTCAACTCTGTTGTGAAACCTTCCCTCCCCCAACCCCCCACACATTAAGGGAGTGGAGTGACAGAGACCACAAAGCTGGGAGGATGACCCTCAGTCTGCAAAGACTTCAAGCTTCTCTCCCTCCTCCCATGAGTGCAAGGTCCAACAGTGCAATCCCAGGCCTCATTTACCTCTGAGAGCTGCCCCAGTGAATAACCAGGACATTAGGTCTCTGAAGCTCAGCCATCAATAAGTGCATCAGAGGCATGAGCTGGTCGCAGCATATACCCCATCTGCCACACCATGGAAGGGAAATGGCTTCAACTTTGAAGCTCAGTTTTGATCTCCTTGCTGACCTGGCCACCTGCTTGCAGGCCCAGTGCACAATACAATAGCCACAGATCCAGACATCAACCTTCCTTCTAATGTCACCTGCTGTCATGATTTACAAGGTTAATGTGAACTCTGGTGTGCTCGGTGATGGCCAAGGCCAGAAACACCCACTAGGCTGCAACGAAAAGTTAAGCCTCCAAGGCGCCCCCAGACACTCAAGGATGGACCATAAAGCTTTGAAGTCCTTCTCGAACTCTGAATTCTACAAATTTGACCAAACCAGACATTAAACTAAAAAGCCTGGGGAGTGATGGAGGATTTCAGGGGTGGTGAGTATAGGGAGGTTGGCCAATTCTAAAGCTGTCATGAGCCAAGACTCCACAATTGGTCTGTGGGTCACAGCTAGCGAATGGAACAAACTCCTGGAATTTAATCTCCTAAAATTGAGATAGAGGGTCGGCAATATCATTATCTACACTGGAACATGAACTAACAGAATAGGATGTTAAAATGAAAACCAAGGTAAAATAAATGCTCTCACCAGCTTCATTCCCTGGGCCGACTTTGCTGACTGTCAATTGTTGACATGAACCAGGGTCTGGCTGTCACACCAGAAACAAACCTGCTTATTTCTGAATTCCTCACCCTAGATAATGACCACAACCAATTTAGAAAAACATCCCAGAAAAGCAATATCCCTGATTATACCTAGGGTTGCCAGGCATCCGATTTTCAACCGTAACACTCGGTCGAAAAGGGACCCTGGCAGCTCTGGTCAGCAGCCTTTAAAAGTCCGGTTGGCGGCACAGCAGAGGCCCGGGGCTAAGGCAGGCTTCCTGCCTGCCCTAGATTTGCGAGGCTCCCGGAAGCAGCAGCCAGATCTTTGTGGCCCCATGACACACGGGCAGCCAGGGAGGCTCCACGGGCTGCCCCCGCCCCTAGTGTTGGCTCCGCAGCTCCCATTAGCCAGGACCGCGACCAATGGGAGCAGTTGGGGCGGTGCCTGGAGGCGTGAGGGCAGTGCACAAAGCCTCCCTGGACACCCATGCACCTAGGAGCTGCAGGGACCTGGCGGCCTCAGAGAAGGGGTGGTGCAGAGGTCTTCAGTTTTGTGCAATTAGAAAGTTGGCAACTCTACTTATAACCTGTGATGTCCAATCTGCTGACCAGCTCTGTGCACCATTTCCCTTGAAAATATGCTTCAAAACCGATTCCCCCGGGGGCATCAGATTGTATCTAAAGCTCAGTTCCCATTATCCAAACAATCTCTGGAAAGATACTTTACTAAATTGATTGAGAATTCTCTCCCAGACCCCTAAGTCAGTCTTCATTTCCCTGGCTATCCTGATAAAATGATGAGGCTCCCTGATCCCAGCAGTAGAGGAAGCAAGCAGGGCATAAAAGGCTCTGCGTGGAGCACCCACCTTACAAGCAAAATTCAGATGCCCTAAGATCACCTGCCACTGCCTAAATGTTGTTTTTCTACCACCCCAAGTTATCCATATCAACACCCTTAGATTAGCCAGTTTCTCCCTAAGTAGCCATGATAAATCCTGCATTGTGTCTAACTCAGTTCCCAAATACATCAACTTCTGCATTGGGCCTTCTGCCTTTCCAGAGGCCAGTGGGATACCCAAGCACTCACCTGTGATGCTTTGGGGTTCAACCCAGACCAGTATGTTATGTTACCACCTGCCCTAGAAAACTGCTGTCTCTGTGATGTGCAGCTTTGGTTCCGAGCTCTGACACCAGCAGCATGCTCACAGCACAGCAGCCTCATCCTGGCTTCCACCAGCCTGAGCTACTCTTTGCATGGTGACCCCAACACCCTCCCAGTCCCAAATATCTCCCAAACGGTCTGCCCTGCAGTGTCCAGCCCTCTCACTGAACACTTACAGAAGTTATTGAGTTCACTGCTCCCTTAAAGAGACAGTGCCCAGCAGTTTGTTACCTTCACTGGGGTTAACAATTACACTATTTTAATCAAAGTACAGAAGTAGTTGATAGTCAAAGTAAAACAAGTTTACTACACAAAAAGGTGCAAGTGTAAGTGATACCACATATAAAGATAGAAAGGTTAAAAGCAAACAAAAGGAAACAAAATGTTTTAAAGACTAAAACCTGATTTAATAAACTAGAGTCTTTTGTTCAAAGAAGTCTTTCTTACTAAGTTGCTTTTTCAGCCTGGCTGACAGACTCTCGGGTCTCACAAAGCTCAAAGTGCTTGGTGCCTTTGTCTCCTCAGGTGAAGAATGCCAAACTGGCGTTTTCTCCCTGCTTATATGTTCCCAAAGTTCATTGACCCTGCTGCAAGAGGCAGGAAGGCTTTCTATTGGTGCAGTCGCAAGCCCCTATCAAGATTGTTGAGTGATCCCTTTCCTCACTTGCTCTCCTGATAGCTTTGTTCACCTTGCATGTAAATGGCTTGTCTTTGGCCACATCTTGCTTAATTTACATCAGAGAGTCATATTTGAGCAGGGAGAAATACAGTCCTATGTCTGGAACAGGCATGGCTTAGGCACTGCTTGCTAAATATATTTTAAGAACATATTTCCAGCACAGATCTATAAAGACCTTTGTGCGTTTACTATACATACATCACAAAAGAATATTAATGATCTGTGCATTATTAGTTTCCCAGTGATATATTTGGGTATATATCATGACAACAGTGTGCTAATTGGCATTGGGATGCTCTTAAGGTCATACCGCCTATTCTCTGAAAGTCACCTGTCCCCAAATCTTCCTGAAAAGAGGAACTCACCAAGATAATGAACTGCGTATTCTTAGGCCTGGTATACAGTACAAACTTAGGTCGACGGAAGCTGCCTTATGTTGACCTAATAATGTATGCGTCTACTCTACCAGGACCTTCCGCCAACCTAACTTGCCTGCAACGTTGACTTAATTACTCCATCTCTGTGCTTAATTCGCAAGAGACATAGCGTTTAATTCGATTTTGATGGGTCAACAGAGAGGTAGTGTAGACACAGTATTGTATAAGTCTTTGGCAGATGCAATGAAGGGGATGGGATGGAAAGGCACAATATAGATAGGTTGCACACATTACTGTGCCTCATTACTGAAATGGGTTTTCAAAGTCTCTCGGAGATGCAGAACCCCTTGCTGGGCTCTTCTTATTGCCCTGGTCCCTTGCTGCTCAAAATTAGCTGCCAGCCTATCTGCCTCCATGCCCCACCCCAGCGGAAACTTCTGTCCCTTTGCCTCACAGATATTATGGAGCACACAGCAGGCACCAATAACAATGGATTTTAGAGTAGCAGCCGTGTTAGTCTGGATCCGCAAAAAGAACAGGAGTACTTGTGGCACCTTAGAGACTAACAAATTTATTAGAGAATAAGCTTTCGTGGGCTACAGCCCACTTCTTCGGATGCGTGTAGAATGGAACATATATTGAGGAGATATATATACACACATAACAATGGAGATATTGCTTTCACTGAGGTCTAACCTAGGAAGCAAACTGCGCCAGCAACCCTTTAAATGTCCAAAGGCACATTCCACCACCATTCTGCACTTGCTCAGCCAATATCATTTAAAAGTATCCCTTACAGTTTATGTACTCTTTGGCAAGGTGGTCTGGTGCCAAGATAGGGTTATGCATGCCATCTATTGCCCCACTGCAGTTAGGGAACCCCATGGCAGCAAAACCATCCATTATGTCCTGTACGTTGCCTAGAGTCACTACCCTTCTTAGCAGAAGTCGATTAATGTCCCTGCACACTTGGATCACAACAGCTCCCATGGTGGATTTACCAACTCCGAATTGATTCCCCACTGACCAGTAGCAGTCTGGCATTGCGAGCTTCCACAGAGCGATCACCACTTACTTCTCCACTGTCAGAGCAGATCTCATTTTAGTGTTGCTGCACTTCAGGACTGGGGAAAGCTCTGCACAAAGTTCCTGGAAAGAGACCTTCCACATTCAAAAGTTTTGCAGCCACTGCTCGTCATCCTGTAACTGCATAATGATGCGATCCCACCAGTCAGTGCTTGTTTCCCGTGACCAAAAATGGTGGTCCACTGCTGTGCGACTGCCAGCAGCAACCAGGAATTGTTTCGTTCTATGGCTTGTGGCAGGACTGTTTGAATGACATCACAATTGTTCCACATGGCAGCTCTGGTCTTGGATCTGGAAATACTGCAGGATAAGGCACAAGGTGTTTGTAATGCTCACAACAACAGTGCACAGCTGAGTGGGGTCCATGCGACTCAGGCTATGGCCAGGCTTTTGAAAAAAGGTGCAAAAATATATGGGTTGTTTGCCGTTGATATCGGGGAGGGAAGGAGGGAGGGAGGAAACTGCATCATGGGAAGTCGAAGCCATGCTTTCATTCCCCCTGCTACAATGTTTTGGTCCCATGAGGCATGGCAAGCCCATCCCCAAACCCCCTGCAGCTAGTTGCATTGTGGGATAGTTACCAAGGTGCACTGCTCTGTGCATTGATGCCAGCACTGCTAGTGAGGACGCACTCCACTGACACAATGAGCATGATGTGGAGGTGCTCGACAGACTTAATTACTGCGGTGACTGGATGTCGATTTAAATTAAGTCATCTTAACTTTGTAGTGTAGATATGCCCATGAGTGAACATTGCTCGAAATAGTAGTGCCCTTCAGGCTGGAGACCCAACAATTAAAAATCCTTGGGATGGATAGTAAGCAACCAAAATCCAGACTTAATGTTGCACTTTAGCGGTGCTTGTTGGCCACACCTCTTTATCATAGCTACTGCTGTACCAAATGAGGAATATCAAATTAACCATAGATTAGGATCAATATTATTATTAACAGTGGAACCCCAGAAGGTAAGAAAAATGGTGTATAATACTGTACTTCCCTCTAGTTTTTATTAGGAAACAAACTCAGGAGGGAAAGGTGCAAGTCCAGCATTGGTAAACTCATACAGAGGCCAGCCCGTCTTTTAGAAACTACTTCTGCCTGTATTTGTTTTTAAACTATATGGTTCAAATCCTTTAAGGGATTTTAAATTCTTTGCCAGGACATGAAATATCTCTCCTTCATACGGGGTCAGAAAACCAACTAAAAATCTAGTCTGAATATAATCCCTATCTTTTTTGTTAGGGTACTCCAACATCTGGGTCCTTAATACATCCAATTTAATTGGAGATGGTGCCTTAGTCTGCACTGGCACCTTCACCCACTGCCCCAGCTGAAGTCCCAGGCCCCTGGTAACTACCCCTCCTTTCCCCTTCTTTGGTAACAGATGTGTGCGCTGTGTTGCCCCCCACACGTCCTACATATATGCTTGTATTTACAATAGGAGAGAAAGCATTTTTCTACATTAAAATCAAAACATACATTAAACTTGACATCCCCTCTTGTTAGCTGAGATTTCAGTATAGGTAGCCCATTGTCTGTAAAAACCTGTGGGACTGGACGCAATGGGGTCATGCATTCAAGCCACAAATCCTGGTCCTTCTCACCCCATAACACAATGCTGCTTTCTTTTTAAATTTCTTTTTGTATCTTAGCCATGCCTTACCCCATATCCAGGCCTTGTGCCCACACTATCAGGTCCATATATTTGAGAAGGTGAATACATTGCTCTGGACTGCATTTGTATATCACACCCGTGAATATGCAAAAAGCCAAGGTCCAATTATCTATAGATTTGGCCACCTTTCACTTTTTATTCTTTTTTTAACATCCATTTTCTCGTCATCTTCATCATCCTTGTCGTTATTTTTAAATAGGAGGGTGAAGATTTTAACATATTCTCCCTCTCAGATCTTTTCTTTAATCACCTTTACAAATGTGCCTAGGGTGACCAGACAGCAAATGTGAAAAATCGGGACGGAGGGTGGGGGGTAATAAGAGCCTATATAAGAAAAAGACCCCAAAATCGGGACTGTCCCTATAAAATCAGGACATCTGGTCACCCTAAAATGTGCCCCGCATGGTTTGTCAGGTCCTGCATGGGACAGGACACTGCTATCTAGAGTTGGTGGTGGTGTCACTGTAATCTGGTCTACCCCATGCCTTTGTGCTTCAGGGGCCTGCTGTGGGACCCTGTCCCTGCCCCACACTTGTACTAAAAGTGCTCTTTTCTCAGAAGCAGGGTTACCTGTGCCCAACATGGTCCCTAGCCTTTCGGCTTTGAGAGGAGCCAGAGAGTCAGCTAATTCTACCAACCCACCCCAGAGCTATATGTCCACTGGCATTGGCCGGTACGTAGCCCATACTACTCTTGACATGATTCCATGAGCCACCCCGCTGGCCACTTGCCTTGGGTTCCCAATGCTGTGTTGCAGGGGTCCTGTTGGTCTACAAGCATGCTCCTGGTGGGAGGTTCTGATCCAGCCACCCCTTGACTGTTACTGTCCTCAGACTCATCCCCAGAGTCTGGGGTCCAATGTTGGGACCCAGGACCAACCCCATTGGGAATTTGCCCCTGCTAGTGCCTTCGGGGTTCGTTAGCACACTCCATTTCATTCCAGCCATCTGAAGCCTCCTGGATGAGGGTCACTGACTCACCACCTGAAGCGAGGCTCCTATTCTTGGACAGCCTGTGTCCTTCATTTGCCATTATCTGTGGCATGTGGTAGCTGCTTCTCACCCTGGATCCCTGAACCAGGACTTAGTAGAAGATGTTCCCTTGCAATCACAGGTGGCCAGAGCCCACTCAGGGGTTAGGGTCTCCATACGTGTCTGCCAGCCTGTGGGTATAAAAACTCTGCCCCCTCCAAGAGGGCTTGTCAGAAGCCTGATATACCTTCACACCGATACACGAAGAAAAAGCCCTATGCAATCACTACTCTCAGGGCTTCCAGGAGAGCTTGGGTGGGCCCCTTTTTAGCTCTGGAACCCCTGGCCCCTATTTCCTATCCTAGCTACCCAGCCCCCATCACCTCTTGTGTAAGGCACTGTTCCCTATGCCACAGAAGTAGCAGCACCTGTTCCTCTCTGCCCTTTCACGGCAGCCATCAGAACAACTGGTAGCCAACTGGAGAGTAAGAGGCTTTTGAAAAGTCTGGGACAGCTTAAATAGCCCAGGGCAGGGGGGCAGGCATCCAGCAATCCAACTGGCTGATCCCGTCCCCCCTTGCCCAGCTGATGACTAAGCAGTGTTTTGGGCTTCTCTGCTTCAGTGCCGTCCAGTGAAAGGTCTTTCCCTGCTAAAGGCGGTGAGAAGCTATTGTGCAAGGCTCAGAGGAGAGAGGGAAAAAAACATCAAATATATTTACAGCGATTACAAAAATGACCTGAAGTCATTAAAAGTCAATTGGAGTTTTGGTTGAGATGGGGCTGCATAAACACTAAGGAAGGACTTCCAAATTTGGCCTTCAGGTATAGATATTGGAGATTTTTGCAGACTGGCCTGGAAACCAGGCCAGGTGCTGGATCTAGGGTTGCAGGGGGATGTGGCAGCACCTCCTGGCTTGAAGTGGTTTCCAACATACACAGGGTTTACAGTTTGGTTCAATGGCTCTCAGCACCCCCACTATACAAATTGTTCCAGCATCACTGGAGACTAGTCTTCAGTGAGGAAACCAGAATTCTCCTGTTTTTAGTTAAGTGTTGCACACACAAAACCAGAGGGGTAGCTAAGACCAAAGAGCTGATGGAGGGGTCGAGGGAGTTGAGTATGCTTTGTGCCAACAAGTTTACAAGTTAAGAGAGGGTGCTTCTCATTTACATCTTTAGTGACGTTTCCTAATTCTTTCTGATGGAGCAAGGAAATTTCCTGCTCTCCTCAACATTTGAGGTTTTGGAGTGAAATCCTGGCCCCACTGAAGTCATTAACTTAAATGGGATCAGGATTTCACCCTTAGGGTTTATCTCTCTCTGACATTCCCCTGGTGTTATCTGGACCTTTGATCTGCTAGGTCACTCCAATCCTCGACTCAGGGAGCCAGCCTTACCCTGCTCTGCTGTGAGAACCCCCATTCCCGGGCTGTTCACGCTCAGCCTCTAGCATGTAAGCTGCTCCCAGCTATGTGAGTGAGCACATTTGGCCAGATGCTGCTTGGATTGTGCAACCGAAGGACACTAGCCAATATCTTCGGTCCCAGACACAACCCTAGGAACCTCCATCTTGCAGTGTCCAGTTATGCTGAAAGCTTATATGAGTTCATCAATTTAACAAAGAAATTGATATGTACCAGGCTTATTACCCCAAAGGGAGTCTCTGACACGCTTCAAACCAAATGCACTGCCTCAGGTAGAATAAACAAACAAATTTATTAACTACAAAAAGATAGATTTTAAGTGATTATAAGTCAAAGCACAACAAGTCAGATTTGGTCAAATGAAATAAAAGCAAAATGCATTCTAAGCTGATCTTAACACTTTCAATGCCCTTACAAATTTAACTATTTCTCACCACAGGATGGCTGGTTGCCCTTCAGCCAGGCTCTCCCCTTTGATCAGTGCTTCAGTCGCTTGGTGTGGTGTCTGTAGATGGAGGTGGAAGAGAGAGAACATGGCAAACATCTCTCCCTTTTATCATGTTCTTTCTTCCCCTCTTGGCTTTGCTCTCCCACCCAACCGTTCAGAGTCAGGTGAGCATTACCTCATCGTAGTCCCAAACTGACCAAGGGAAAGGGGGTGACTCGCTCGAGAGATCCTTTGTTGCTCCCTAGTCCAGTGTCCTTTGTTCCTGTGAAGCTGGGCTGGGTTTGTCCCATACATGCCCTAATCAGGTGTGAACTGCCCCTCTGCTCCTGGAGAGTTTTGCCTGGGCTTGTTTTAAGCCATGAGGACACATTTTCAGCCTCATAACTTTATACATGAAATTACACCTATAACATTATTATTACATTACTGCAACAACAATGCTCAGTGCATCATGAGTCTTCCGAAGACACCCGACATGACAAACTTTGCATTGGATACCACACAATCATATTATAAGGATGAACATGGGGGTGCAGGGTGTTCCCCCAAGGTTCAGAGCATCACACTCTCACATTCTGGAAGGGCACAAGGACGAGCAGGAACATTATCTCCACATTGATGAAGCGTTGTGCATGTTACCAAAAGTCTCTATGCTCTTGCTGTGCAATCTGAGTGCTTGTGTTGTCAGGAGCATTAATAATGGCTGTATCCAAATGTTCCAGATCCAACACAAAGAGGAATGGAGGAAGACATGAAACACACACTGACTTACATTTTTCAAGATGGATATGATTACTTATAACCCTGGGTGACAAGCCCATATTGAATAGAGTTTTTGCCTCTTACCAAGAGCTGTTATGGGCCTATGTGTAAGTGCACATTTAAAATAGGGCTAAGCATATGCCTTGGCATACTTTTTACTTGGTAGCCCACAATGGCCCTATTAAAATTACTGACATATTCACTGAATATGTATTTTGCTTTCCATACCTATTTTTATAGATTATAATCTTTTACCTCTATGCCACTGGTTCTAATTCGGAGCTGATCAGTAATTCCCTGCAGTTGTTATTATCTGATGGTTTCTTGATGGCTAATGTGAAGCCAGCTGGTGGTCTTCGTTCAGTTCCTAACAGAGAAAAGCCATCTTCATTCTGGAAATCAGTCATGCGCAGAGCTCTCTCTCAGAGTAGCTAGGCCCAAGTGACAGCTCAGGCTGCATGGACTTCCAGACCTCCCATACCCCTACTGGACCTGTCTCAAGTACTGGTCCTGTCTCAAATACTGTAGCTTTCCTTCATCCCATCTTCATCTATGCAGGGTTCAATTCAAGCTCTTAGCAGGAGTTTTCAGGGGAAATCTTCAGATCTCTGGGGCTTCTTCCCCACAGTTACTGGCCACAGCTGCTGCCGAGGGCATGGGGGGTGGGTAACTCAGGGTCTTTCGTCTTTGCCACAGTGTGGTCCTGTCACAGGACCCCAAGAAACCCACACAGGACATTAAGTCTGACAGCCTCTCCTTCCTACTCCATGCAGGGAACAGCATCTAAAGCCAGATGGGGGAGTCAAGCCTCCTGAGATCACAATTACCTCAACCCAGAAGGCCAAATTCTCCAACGCATTTGATTTCATGTTACAATTGTGTAAAAATGGTATAACGTGGTGGAGAATCAAGTCCTGAAACTTGGACTCTGGATTCTCTCTGCCTCCCCTACCAGTTACCAGTTTTGGTTCCCACTCATCTCATCCCTCTCCTACCTCGGCAACCTTTCAGCTGCCCCTCTTCACTCTCTCTTCCCATCACTCCCCTCTCACTTTTCCCCTTTCTAGCTTTCCCCTGTGCAGTTACTCTCTCCTTTTACCTTCTCCCGTATCGTACTCCAGCCTTCCCTTCCTCTTTCCCACCTCAACTCTGAGAATCCCAACAACTCCCCTCTACCCCCCGTCTCCAAAATAAAAAATCAAACTATGGAAATAAGATGTCTGTCAGTCATTACCTTGACCATTTAGCTTGTGTGTTGTATCCCTTTCCTTTTTGAGACTTGGACTACAATACAAATAAGGGCCATCTGAAATAATAATTAGAGCTGGTCAAAAAATGGCAAAAATTGGTAAAAATGTCATAGGATTTTTTTGAAATGTTTTTATTGTTTTGAAAAATGACAACATTTTGCATACTTTTGTCCATTATAGAAAAGTGTCAAACAGTTCTATAGTCAGTCAACCCCACCCTAACATTTTCCATTAAAAGTTTTGAGGGAATTTTAATGAAAATTGGAAATTTTTGACAAAAAATGATTGAAAACTCACAATTCAGGAAATTTTGACCAAGCCTAACAATAAAAATATACAACGTTGTACATTCAGGCATCTCTACAAAAAAATAATTTTGCCTCAAAACCACCCTATGAGGTAGAGGACCTTATTACCCCCATTATATTGGCAGGACTTTTAGGTATAGAAATCCAGGAGTTTTACAAGTGACTATTGATTTTGGGTTCTTCAGTTTTTGGGGGCCTAATCTGAGCCATTTTACAGAGCCTTGATTATCAGAAGGTAGGTGCTCAGCACTTTCTGAAAATTAAGCCCCTTTAAGCTATCTCATTTGGGCACCCAAAATCAATAGTCACCTTTGAAAATCTTGGCCCAAGGGAAAAACTCAGGTCACACAGGTAGTACGTGTTAGAGCTCAGAATAAAATCCAGGTCTTCTGACTTGTGACAAGGTGCCTTAAGCCAGTGGTTCTCAAACTAGGGCCGCCGCTTGTTCAGGGAAAGCCCCTGGCGGGCCGGGCCGGTTTGTTTACTTGCTGCATCCGCAGGTTCGGCCGATCGCGGCTGGCCGCGGGTTGGCCACTCCAAGCCAATGAGGGCTGCAGGAAGCGGCATGGGCTGAGGGACGTGCTGGCCACCCTTCCTGAAGCCCCCATTGGCCTGGAGCGGTGAACCACGGCCAGTGGGAGCCACGATCGGCCGAACCTGCGGATGCGGCAGGTAAACAAACTGGCCCGGCCCACCAGGGGCTTTCCCTGAACAAACGGTGGTCCTCGTTTGAGAACCACTGCCTTAAGCAAAATAACATCATTCCTTATTGCAGTTGTCCACATCATGAAAACCATCACCACAAATATACCTTGTCAGATGTCTCAATTAGGAAGCCAACTGTTCAGCAGATATGAAGAGGGAACTACTTTCGTAACCCTCCTGCCCTTTTTCCAGATGGATGCTGAAGTGCAAAGGAAGCAGTGTGGGGAATTTCCTTGCCACTTCCCAGGCTGTACTTGTTCTGAAGAAGACTTCAGTTTTCAGGGAAGTATAGGTGCTGAACAAACAAGCACTAACTGCACTTTGAAAATGGGGGGCAGAGAGGAATTAAATGTACATTATACAATTGATAGATTATAATGTCTCTGCTATTGGAAATGGTTCTTCAGGGTCTTTCTGGAGAGTGAATGAGGGAGTATGTGTGTGTGTGTGTGTGTGTAGGAACACACGTGGTCTACGACATGATTAGCACAGCGTACCTGGTTATACTGACTGATTAAACTATCCTCTCTAAAATGGTATGGAAAAGATAACAATTACATAATCAATAGACAAAAAACAAAACTGTGTGTGGGCCAGAGCTTCGGACAAATTTTTACAATAATTTTCATGGAAATGTCTTTTGTTGTTGTCAAAACTTGAAAATTTTCAACCATCTCTAGTGTCTGCGTGTGCATTTGCGAGGTGGAGGCAGCGCTTAATTTGTGCCAGGGCTGAACCCCGGCACCTCTGGGCTTGGCAGTTCCTAGCCCCGGCACCTCTGGGCTTGCTGCATCAGTTATGAAAGTAAAAAAATTGCTTGATCCCCGACACCTATTTGCTTGAGCCCCGGCACCTCTTTCAGTACAAATTTAGCACTAGGTGTCCGCATTTTCTGTTGTGGATCCCCAAAGTCTGAGATCATCCTCATTCATTGGTAAGTGACCCAACAGAATGTCCTATCAGAGTGCTATTATGTCGTCGCATCTGCCAGGGAACTGCACCAAGAGTTGGATCCCTTACGCATGGTGAGCAGGACATTACTCTGTAAGCAGTCTCATATAAATCAATAAGACTATTCAGGGAATCAAGTACCATTTAATGTGAGTAAAGATACGTCTACACTGCACACTCCTTTCCACAGTGTGTCGAGTACACACACTACACACCTACCTAGCACAGGTAGAACAGCAGCGTAGATGGTGAGGCACTGCTTAGGTTAGCAAAGACACACCTGAACCCTGTGGGTATGTATCCTACACAGCTCTCTAGATGCCCAAGCAGTGCCTCTCCTGTCTACACTGCTCCCCTGCTGCCTCCCCACTGCTGGAGTCTTTCCCTCCCACAGGGAAAGGCTCCAGCAGCAGGGAAAGTCCAGCAGAGGAGGCAGTGGGGAAAAGCTCTGGCATGGCAGTTCCCTGCTTCAGGAGCCTTTCCCAGCTGCAGTGAGCTGAGGTAAAGACTGACAGAGGGGAAAGGCTCCAGCAGCTCCCCACTGCCGAGCCTTTCTCTGACACGCGTAGCTACACACTGAAGTGTGGACGCAGCCTCCTCTTTCCTGCGGTGCGTAGCTATACATACCCGACACACTGGAACAAGAGGTGCGCAGTATAGACATAGCCTTAGAGTGGCAAATTCAGTCCTTACATTTGCATGAGAAAGATTCTGATTCCTGGCTATTTTAAAAAACAACAGCCTGGAATTCAGTCATATCACTTTACAGCCAAATTTCATTTTCATAAACCAAAGCTATTTTGTAATCCATAAGTGGCCAAAAGCATTTTGGGGTTTTAGCCACAGAATTTCATTGATATTAATAGGAACTGGTTGGCTAAAATCCCATTTAGTTCTCAGTTGCGTGGTGGCAACTCCTCATGGATTTCAATGGGAGTTACACCTAGTGACTAAAGTAAATTGAAAGAGGAAGGGGAGTTCTCAAATCACCGGCCAAGATGGGAGGGATGGGGGAGGAGCTGAGAGGGGAGCTCTGCTTACCCAAGCCAGGGAGAGGAGGGGGAGGTCTCCTCCTACTCTTATTGGTTATGCTCCTGGAAGTGGGGGCAGAATTAGGCTCTCAAGTTTATCCCTATGGGCTGGATCTTGCATTTCTTGTCACCCAAGTCTTCTGTTGAACTCAGAGGCAGTTTGGCTCATAAGTAGGGCCCTACAAAATTCACGGTCCATTTAGGCCAATTTCACAATCATAGGATTTTTAAAATTGTAAATTTCATGTCAGCTATTTAAATCTGAAATTTCAGGTGTTGTAATTGTAGGTGTCCTGACCCAAAAAGAAGTTTGGGGTGGGGGGTCACAAGGTTATTGTAGGGGAGGTTGTGGTACTTGCTACTCTTACTTCTGTGATGCTGCTGGCAGCGACACTGCCTTCAAAGCTGGCCAGCTGGAGAGCAGTGGCTGTTGGCCAGGAGCCCAGGTCTAAAGGCAGAGCTGCCACTAGCATGCATTTTTCATGGCTGTGAATTTGGCAGGGCCCTGCTCATAAGCAATGCAGGACCAGACCCTAACTTGCAAATATCAATTTCAAAGGGTACAAGGCTGACAGGAAAAATTCCAATTAGTTTTGGTGAGAAATTTTGAAAAAAAATCCAAATCACTTCCCCCAAAGTTTTGGTTTTCAAAAACCAAACCCCAAAATGTATTTAGAAAAAAAAATAGAAAATTTGAATTTGTCTTTTGGCCAAAAAGTCTTTTTTCACTGAAAACAGGAAATTCTTTTTCCTAAAATGGGCAACTAGACTGTGGAACTCATTGCTACAGGAAGTCATTGAGGCCAGAAATGTAGTGACATTCAAAAAAGGGTGCAGATATTTATACGGATGTCAAAAATGTCTAGAATTATAACTAATGATAACAGGAAAAATTGGAGGGGATATTGAATCTCCTGCTTCAGGGTTTAAACTAATCTCTTAACTATGAGGAGATCAGGATGAGATCTGATGTGGGGGAGCAAATTATTTCACATCTACCTACTGTAGGGTTCTTACAACTTCCTCTGAAGCATCTGGATCTGGCTATTCTCAGGGACAGGATACTGGACTAAATGGACCTTGGATCTGATCCAGCCTAACAATTCCCATGTTCCTAAAATGTTTTGACAAAAGAATTTCAACCAGCTCTAATGGGGGTTAGGGGAAGGGACTCATCCAGTCTCCTCTTGAAACATTACATATCCTTCTGTTTTCTCCCCTTACATATGCAGGACTCACAATGCACGTACCCTCCTTCCATGAGGAGGGCTTCAGCAGTTCCCTCTGGAGCTCACCAATGCTTGTGCCTCCATTTGACCAGAAGGATTCGTTAGAAAATAACTCATGGTGTTCTGTCCCCTAGTGGTTAAGCAAGCACCAAGTGTGCATCACCACGTTCCTGATTTAATAACTGATATTTAAATGTGACCAAAATAATTGTTTTAAGAATGGCTACAAACAACACAGCCCATGGAACCAACTTTTAGATCCAAGTTATAAATGTGGTAAAATGTGAGTTATCGTGAATGCTGACACAGCTTTAACTATAGGGTTGTGACTGCACTAATCATAACCCTCTGTTACAACACAAATACAGGGGGAGCAAAAGGTATCAACCTGTTGTCTCTCATATATTTCTACTGTCAGCTGTTTTGAGCAGCAATTGCCTTTTCATTATAAGTGTGTACAGTGCATAGAACAATGGCAATCAGTCCCTGACCAGGGCTTTTAGGCACAACTGCAGTACCTACAAATAAGTAAATAAATAAGTTACTACTACTACTAATGTGATAAGCAGCATTATAATAGTGGCAAAAATTCACCTAATTCCAGGCAGTTCTAGTTATACTAGAAAGCAGTAGGTATGGAATTGTTGTTATTGCACTTTTTTGTTTCAATATGTTGTGTATTTATGTAGAGAATGGGACTAAAATTATTTGGGTAGCTATTGTTTACATAAAATGTAATAGTCTGAAAACTGGCTGGGAGAAAACTTAGATTTTATATCTGTGTATATACATACATACACCCACACGCTGAATAGGAAGTACCATGACTGGATCAGAACCAGAAGCAATGAAAAGCAAGCTATGCACTAATTTATCAAGCTACAGTGCTTTCTGTTTGACTGACATTGTTCTGTGTTTCAGGAAGTCAATGGAGCAGTTGCACCAGTTTAGGATCTGGCTTTACATCCAGACACTTTAATCGATTCAGAGAGAGATTGCACCAACTCACTTAGGGCCCAATCCCGAGAAGATACTGTGTGCCAAGTACAGACATCCATAGCAGTTGAGCGTGCTTGCTACTCACCATGTCAGAAGAGGTGCTCAGTAATTTGCAGAATTGGGCCCTTAGTGGGTGCTTTTGCAGGGTGCTCTACTCCAAACTCAGCTTCAGTATGCAGACTGAAAAAGTGGTTTGAGAGCTACTCCAGAGTAAATGGTGCTGAAAAACACTTTTTTTTTTCTTTTTGGTAGTCGGTCTTTGGATTTTACAAAACTGGTTGTACAATTTAGTAGGTTGATGGAACTGGATCCTTCTCCTGATTCAATGAAATGACGCAAATTGTGGCTCCATTTTTCTTTGTGGTTACATCAATAATGCCTAGTTTTAGCATCTTAATCTGTGCAGTACAATCTTTATAAAGATCAAGGAGAGTTCATCCTAACGTTGGGGATTTGTCCTGCTTTGAGCAGGGGGTTGGACTAGATGACCTCCTGAGGTCCCTTCTAACCCTGGTATTCTATGATTCCCATCCTAAGACTATGAAAGCCTTAAGTAAATGATTGCCACTCATGTTTAGGGGTGAGAAATGCAAAAGACTCACATACAGAAGTTACCAGTAACATTTCCCATTTGATTACCAAGATTATGATTAACAAATGTTGTCACTGTAGACAGAGAGCAAGATGACATGATGTCATATGAGATGACATGTCCGCAAACATACCTGTAATGGAAGCTTTGAGAAATAGTCTATCTTTTAATAGGAAGTGTAGCTCACATGAATGAAAATGCAATATTCCCTGGGGGTTTTGAATTAAATACAGACCTTAATAATTACTCTAATTACTTCTGTTGTGATTCTACCTTTGAGTCTACATGAAACAAACATATAACAATTAGTTACACTTTCATTTAATCAACCAATTTTAGGATAACTGGCTATTAGTATTCCTTTTTACAAACCTGCTCTTTAAGAACAGGCCAAAGATAAAATTGTTTGTTGAAATTTAGCACTAGTATGTAACAACTCATTTATTTTTGGCCCAGAGACTCAAGTCCTCTGTCTATGCATAGAAGAAATAACCCGCAAGCAGCAGCAAAAAGGTGGCACATGCTGCTTGGTAATCTCAAACAGAATCTGGACAAACCGCCTCTGGGAATAAAAAAGATACATCATAGTTCAGCTTCTCTTTACTGAGCATGTCAATTCAGCCTTGATCCAGCAAGGCACTGAAGCACGGATGTAACCTTAAGCATCTGAGTAGCCCCTCTGCCTTAATGTGGACATCCGATCACTAGGAAATGGAATGAGGCCACCCGATCATTTTCACATATAGGCAATTACAGTGAATTTTAAAATATTTCTATTAATAAATAAAATACTGAAAAACTGTAGCATGTGTCACTTCCCCTTCCTTCTCCATGCAAAGGCCCCAGTTCAGAGTAATAGAGGGCTCCTGTCTTTTCTGTTCATCTCATTTGGTAGGTAGAAAGATGCTAAAGACTATTGTGTCTCACATGCTTGTGTATTTTTCATCTTAAAATTATCTGTGAAATCACCTGTTTTTCTAGAGTGCTTTTTTGTGTAGAGTGACATCCACACCTATGGTGTTATATAAATAATAATATATTTCTCTATACCTTATGTATTGTATTGGCATTTTATCTTCAGTGTTTGACTTTTCAGTAAAATGGACAGGACACCAGACCGGTGTTTGCCT
Source organism: Malaclemys terrapin pileata (assembly GCF_027887155.1). Classification (NCBI taxonomy): domain Eukaryota; kingdom Metazoa; phylum Chordata; order Testudines; family Emydidae; genus Malaclemys; species Malaclemys terrapin. Next base: position 244,513,117 of record NC_071505.1, read on the forward strand.
CTGCCATTGACTTGCTGTGACACCTTGGCCAAATCACTTACTTTTCTGTGCCTCGGTTTGCCCATCTGTAAAATGGAGAGAATGAACCCCACCTTTACAAAGTGCTTTGAGAGGTACTATAGAAGTGCTATGTATTTACTATGGTTGTTACATGCACACATACACACAAGGGTAGGTTCTGAGATTGGTCAGCAGCAAATCACCTACTCATCAGTTAAGGAATCACACAGCATGCCAAGCTGCAACTGAGCTATTACTAGCTGAAACTGAGTTGACATCCCTTCATTCATTTTTCCCTGCAGGCCTCCAGTTGGACCCAGCAACACTGTAGCTCCTGGAACTCTTTCTCATTAACGAAAACAAAGATGTACCCATACAAATGTCACATTTAAAATTTCTGATATTTTCAGAATTGCCACACTCCCCCCACCACCCACAGCTATTTCATGTTTTCTAAAAGTTACCTTAGAACTCACCACAATTTGGCAGTGGTAACAAAGCCAATGCTGGCTTCACCTCAGTGCCAGCCAACTGAGCAATAAAAAGCCATGGAAATATTGATATACCATGTTACTCCCCGTTGAGCGATCCTTTAGCCAAAACTATTAACACAGACATAGTGTGATGATTTTGGTCTCTGATAAAATGATGCCACAAAGAATCTAAAACTAAGACCCAGGTCTTTGTTACAGTCAGATCTGGGGGCAGCACAAATGTCGATACTCAGGGCTTTCCCAGCAATTGTCATGAGCGAAAAGGACTCAATCCTGCTCCCACTGAAGTCAGTCGCAAAGCTTAAATGGGAGCAAGATCAGACCGAAAGTTTGCACTAATGTTAAAACTGCTAAGTCAATGACCAGTGATAGTCATGGGTAAACTACCAGAAAATAATTCTGAATCCTTATGATAAATGAACTCTAGTAACAAAACCCTTGCTTCCAGTACACTGTATGTGTTGTCAGAATAATACATAAAACAAAATGGTATGACATAAATATGACTTAACTGCACTCTGGTTTTTGATCCTTATATGAAACTGCACAGCAGGTCCAGATCTTTTATACAAGGAAACTCATTACATATTTCATGAGCACCCTATCATTATAGATTAGATAGACCTCAGAGAATTTAAGTATGAATTTATTTTTGTTAGCCTTGGAAAACGGCTACAAAATGCATGTGTATTTCTTTTTAGAAAAATGGAGTTTAATTTTTTTTTAAACAAAACCCTTTTCTGTCCAGGGTGTCTGTCTGTCTGCTCACTCACACGATGCTCCAACCCATCCAAACATTTTTCATCTACTTGTTTTATCTGCTGAACAAAAGACTCTGTCAACATTCCCCGATTAAACCAGAAGAAAACACACCAAGAAAGTTACATATTATCCACCACCCGGGAAAGCCACTAAGATCGAAAACAATCCTCAAATGTGTACAGTGCTACAACAGTTAAATCTCAAAGCCACTAAGAAATTGCTTGGATGCTCTGAGCAAAAAGTGTGGTTCCAGAGTATAATCCTAGCGATACACTATGTTCTTTGCAAAAGGTTGTGAGGCCTTGGCCTAATAAGCATAATCTCATTACACTGCAAATAAAAGTTTCCTATTTATCTCCAGATTTCAAATGAATCTAATAAGGCTTATGATACAGTCACCCAATACCCTAATCATATTTCTGCCTATCTAAAAGCAATCAGTAATTGTGTTATAGCAGAACGTGCTGACAATACCTCTGACACAGAAAGGAGAATGAGAGCCCAGCTGTACTAATTAAATTAAATGCTAGGCTGATGGAATACATTTGCTGAAGCTTGGAGAGTATGGGTGCAGAATTAATAAGCATTACAGCTTAGAGCAGGAGATGATATCATAATGGATGCAAGGTTTTGATGTGGAGAGCCTCATTCAGATTCAATGTACCATAATGTACGGATGTGACAGCTGCTTAGAGAGGTGCAGAACCTTGAACAAAGTACACAGGAACTTTTTCCCCCCCTTTCCTTTTTGTTTGTTTGTTACATGGTTAGGAACAGTATATTTTAAAATTACCCCAGCAGCTCAAAAACTACTCAATCAGGGCTGCAATTTGTAGTTTATTATAACCTTATTTATTTGCTTTATCATTAATTTCCCCCCTCTGGGATTTGTGCTTTAAATTTGACGACTCTGTACGTTAAAAAGACATGCTTTGAAAACTATAGATGTGTGTGTGTATATATATATATAAAACACACACATGTCTATCTATCTAATCTATCTATCTATAAAACACACACACACACACATCTATATATATATATATAGATGTAGATGTGTGTGTGTTTTATATATAAACATATATAAAACACACACACATCTATAGTTATATATATAGATGTGTGTGTGTGTGTTTTATAGATAGATAGATTAGATAGATAGACGTGTGTGTTTATATATATATATATATATATAAAACACACACACATCTATATACACACATGATTCTTTCTTATTTTTAATGCCAGAATTCGAGAATGACTCCCATATGCAGCCCACACTTACAACACAGGGAGAGGAAAAACAAACATGTCATTTCAGCTAGGAAGATTTTGGAATGAATAAGAATCACTTAAAACGATCCAGATCTGTGTATTTTCCCCCAGCTTAGTGGTTATTGCAGAGCCAAAAAAAAATAAAAAAAAGCCCCCCCCGCGAGCCTCTCTCATTTGACCAGTTCTGCTCATGCCAGCACAGCACAATTTCTTGCTCATAAATTAGGAGCGCTATCTCGCAAGCTGCAGCGCCGAGGCTGCTGTGCCAACTCAGCCAGCGAGGCCAGCCAGGATTCATTATCATGAGAATTTTGACAGGATATTAAATTTACTAATCCTGAACTTTCCGGACTGACCCCTAAACTCGTGAACAGACAATGCCTGCAAAGCACTTTCCCCGGCCTCTCTGGGTGTGTGCCTGTTCTCTCTCCCTCACACCACGTGCAAAGTGTGCTTGGCACGGAGCAGAAACACTCGTTTTCCACTGCCTGGCTCATCAGCCGCCCCCTCCTCACCGGGCATGTGTTTTGATAGCAAAAGCGTTACTCGCCGTTTGCTCGCCCTCTGAGTGAATCATGTGTGGCAAGTTTACATTGGTTTTAAGCAGCATATTGCCCGATCGCTCCTTGGCAAGTGCAAAAATTCTAGCAAGGCACATTTCCCACTGCTCTGCTGCCAGCTAACGCCTTTGCGCTCGGTTGGGTAGGAAGAGCCGCTCAGCTATCCCACCTAACTCGAAATCAACTCCTGGAAACACAGAGCCAATTAAGTTGCTGAAAACAGCAGATCTCCACTGATAGTATCCAGATAAAGCTGACCATTAAATCGCAATTTAACATCCCCAGGCAGCAGTAGCTGCTGACAACCTCTAAAGCTTGTAATCTCATTTAACCCCCTCCTGTCACGAGCAGGCCCACCCCTTTAGCATAATGCAGCCCAAATTAGACCTGACATGGCAACAAGAGAAATAAAAACCTCTTTAGCTTAAAAGTCATGCCACAGTGGGTAACCCTGACCTTCAGCTTCCCCCCACCCTGCCCCGCTCTCTGCTCTAGGGACCCCATAGACATTGACGTTTGGAGCAAGAGGGAGGGTTTTTTCACAAGGCAGTTGGATTTCCCTTGGGGCAAATTACAGAGATTTTTTCCTAGACAATAGAAGAAAATTTCACCTGAGCTTTATTTCTTTCTTTCTTTTTTTTTTTAGTCTTTCTTTGGTAATAAAAGATGAACCCTCGGCGCTCTGTTCAAACCGCTTTGGTTCAATATTCCCCTTTGCCTGCGGCGCGCTCTGACTTAGAAGCCCAGGGCCAGCGCTGCTGGAACTCAGCGGCCCCCAGGCCCTGCCTTAGCCGCCTCGCATCCCAAATGAGGTCACTGGAGCTGGTGGCTGAAGTCTTCAAAGCCCAGCGCCTGGAACTGGCATTTCCTGGAGTTCTGGTTTCAGAAGGAATCTGACTGCTTCTAAGGTCCCTTAAAAACAACACGGCTCCCTGACTCTCCGACGCCCACCCATCAGCTATTCGCTTTGTTAAGGACAGGCAGGGAAAGGCACGGGGTAGAGACACATCCTACATTATTTACACGCCATGACTCCAGGCGCGGTTGGAAGAGCTTTGCAAACCTAACCCGGGCGCTTTATGTTCATTACTCAGAGCCTCGCTAGGTAAAATGATGAATTCGTCAATGGATGATATTTCTCAGACTACTAATATGCACACACATCATCATTCCAACAAGCCCCATCCCCGCCAGGTAACTGTTTGCAAGCACATTGTCCGGCACTTCATACTTAATCTGTGACTATCACGAGATGTCCTTAGGGGCTTTTTGTTTGTTTGTTTTTTGTTTTGCCTGCTAAAAGCAAGGGTGCTCCCACAGTCAAAGTCAGACAAGCATCACGACAAAGTTAAGGGTCATATATTACAGTCCTGTGTTTATTTTTCTCTGAGCACACAGCTCTCCCTCCGCCTGCGGTGCAATGTGAATATCTATGCTGGTTAACGAGATACCAATCAATAGCTTTTTTTTTTTTTTGGAAGAAAGACTTGCCCCGATCCCACACACCTTTAGAGAACGAGCTTGTGGCTAATATGCCTTAAAAAATACAGACGTGCCAGCGGCCGGAGAACCCACCCGAAACTTTGCTGCTTAATGTTGCAGTTTGCGCAAGTCTGTAGCTAGACTGCTAATCGGCTCCTGTTTGCACCAGATCATTCTGTATGTAACTCACCCATTCACGCTCCCAGAGGCCTCACAGCGGGAAGAAACTTTCTGTGCTTGTAGAAAGTGGAGCACTAAAAAAGTAGGCTCATTACCTGGACACTTGGCTTTTCATCACCTCCAGATCTCTTGGTGCTGCAGATCAACTCAAAATTTCGAAGCACTCCTCTCTGTCTATCAATTTTTTTTAAAAAAAAAGATGTTTGACTAAAGTTAGCTTTAAATGGCTACGAATAAAAACGGCATAAATGTTTATTTCAACTTCCCAGTGCGGCAGTGTACTGAAGCCCAGGCTGCGCAAGCCTCTGTAGCAATGGAGTGGTTTATTTAATTTGTCAGTATAATAGAAGCAGCTGAATGAGAGACAGAGAATGCAGTGTGGTATAAAAGAAACAAAGGCTAAAAGTACCACTATTTTGATTCCCTTTTTAAAATTACTTCCAAAGTGTGGTATCTATTGTGAAGAATAATGCTGAACAAAGCACAGTGTCTTGGCAATATTCACAGACCTCATTCACAGAGCCAGTTCTGTCTGTACATTCAGAGGTAGAATACACTTATAAATGATGCATTGGAAGGACTATAGTTTCTATTGTATTCCCAGTGTAAACAAAAAGACAGACAGAAGCTGAATGGCATATGGGCAGCTAGGCCACACTTGATTCATCCATTCCAGCAGCATTGTGAAGGTAAAATGTAACGCTTTATAAACTTTAAATCAGGTAAACAGTTTTTTTTCCCCCCAAAGTAACTCGACAGAGTTTATGATTGTGTACGTCGAAATGGTTCATTAAAAAAAAATAAATAAAAGGAACACGATTTAGATCCGCAAAAGAATCTCACAGGGGAGATCTGGTCCGGGGGTCCGGCAGATCTATTTCCTCTTTTGCATTGCTCCTCACTACAACACCCCACGTTATGGGAAAGTGGAAGCCTGGGTCCCCCAAGTTTGGTAGCGATCACAGACTGCTGCCTGAGAATAAAAATAAGAGATCAGCAACCTTGCCAGCTAAACATAAACTGCCTATAGACAGTGTGCTACAAACCAGGCTATGTCCCTCATTGTTTATTGCCAGAGAAAACAGCTTTACAATGTTTCTGAGGGAGTGAGAACCACTCACGTGGAAGAAAGCTTAAAAAATAGGTACATCCCCTTCACTTATTTTCCTTCCTTGCTCAGCTTAATTCAGGAAGTTCTAGTTTACCTCTCCCTGTTACACTTGATGCTATTACATAGAAGTGCACGTGCCGAAATTCTGCTCACTGGACAGAATCTTGCAGAAGAAGATAAGACTATATTATACTCCATGTAATATATAGTATGCTTTATACTACACCGTGCAGTGGAATTCAGAGGGATCCTTGCAGTGATAATGAATCAAGTCTGACTTTCCAAAAGCCTTTTCTGTATTAGCACTGATATGTTGCTTCCTCCCTTACCATGATCACTGTGGATTTGATTCTAAGGATCAGATTAGAAATTATTTATTAATTTTGTTTGATATTTTGCTTACAGCAGAGTACCCCTCAAAGAAAATTTCAAACCTGTTTGATAGTACTAAGCTGTAAGCAAAGACTTGTAGTTTGGGGGTGCCAGTTGGAGTTGGAGCCACTTAGAGCTAATTATAGCTTGCCTGACCTACCATAGCACTACAACCTCTGGCAGAATGTACTTACTCCAGACATCATGGAGATTCTGCTCCTCTGATGTTCCTGGTGTAGATAAGTCACCGTTTTATGGATCTGGATAGAGTGGTTGTTGGAGTATAATGATCAAAGTGGAAGTTACTCAAATTGATCATCAAAACAGAATTTTACTGTGTGATATTCTAATAGCTATGTCTAATGTATATCTTTAATATTTTTTTAAATATCTCTCACAAACTATATGTCTCTAAGTAAATTTGTAAATTATCCTAATAGATGCAGGAGAATAGGGTTCTGTTTTTCAGTAACCAAAACAATGCTCTGTATTTCCAGGTACAAATAAATAAATGGATAATTAATTATTTTGTTTAGTTATCAGTAGTGATTACAAATGTGTGTGTCCAACCACTAAGACTGACCTTCATAGTGAAAAAATACCAGAGAGGAGAATCTGAAAAAAATGTCTAAAATGGGTATAGTACAGTAGTTAGGACTTGATCCAAAGAAAGTCTATAGAAAGACTTCCATGGATTTCAGTGGGCCCTGAATGAAACCCTTTTGGAGATATATGAGCTAAAGAAAAGATCATCAAGGGAGGCCAGAATACTTTAGGCCACTGCATGTGGGAAAGGAAACAAAGTTTGTGCCAAAAAATATCAATATGTTAGTGAATACCAGAAGAGATTATGGGACTTGAAAAAAAGTCATAGACCTGATATTAAAAGGCATAAGGACACAGACAGACCCATTGTTATTTGGAAAGCTGTCAATTGTACACCACTGAAGCTATATTTGAGGTATGATTTTTTTATTTTTACCTGACTGCACCATTTTTCTAATATGAATTTTAGATGTAGAATGACAAGTATTGCTTATAAGGAATCCAGTAAAAAACAAAGTGTTTAAAATACATACCCATATAATGGCGTACAAGTGTGACTTAATCAATTGTTTTCCGTATTTGACTGTATTTCAAATATAGGCACAAGAACTTTAATTTATGTGACATTATAAAAGATTTTTATGCTTTTTATGTAAACTGGGCATCGTTATTTATTGAGTGCCACTACTTTGTTTGAAGAAGATATGGTCCGGATCATTCTGCCAGCCACTTATAGCTTAAACTGGACAGACAATGCAGTTTGGACACAAACACAATAGCTGATCAGAGATAGAAAGATCTAGTCTCAAAGTGATGCATGATGGCCAACATTTTGAAACTCGTGTGTTAAAAGGTAGACTGCTAAATACATACTTAGACATCTAAATAAAAGCAGACTGATTTTCAGAAGTGTTGAGCACCCATTCATTCAACCTATGTCACCGGGAGCTACATACACACACAATTTGTTTCACTGGAGGCTTTCATAGGAAAAGGTGAAAACAGCTGTAAGAAATTATTCATTCTGATCCTTCTTTTCCTCAAAAGCTGTCACCTCTTTTTCCCTCTAGTGCTGCGTCACACGCTCAAAGAATAAAATAAAAGGCCTGCACATGACGAAGGTCTGTTTCAGTTCTCAAAAGCCAAAGTAGTTCAGAAGTTCTTAACGGGAGTTTCAGATAATGGAGGTGCAGGATCCTGAACTACCATGAAATGTTGTATAAGACATGCATTGCAATTCAAAAAAAAAAAAAAAAAAAGGCTGAAGAAAAAACTGAAAAAGAAAACATTCAAAATATTTTCTGAATCAAAACTTTTCTGTCCAGAAACTGGAGAAATTGCTCACAATAAGTTATTATGTAAAGATTACCACTGTATCTTTGTAAAGTCAGCAGCTATTAGAGTCAAAGGCTGCTATGGGAAAGTGTGTGTAAGTTAAAATACAACTTTACTTTGTGCACCTGACCTCATTAACAAGATTTGCATTTGAAAATCATTACAGACACTCAGTACAGGTTGTTTCTGTCATGCAACTCATGGAAACTATCACTATCAGTTTTCCTACTGTCTTATTGGGGCCCTAATTTCCTGCCACTGGATATGAGTAACTCCCATAGAAATCAGTGGGACTTACTTGTGCCTGGGGGAAGGGGAGTGAATAAGGATCCTGTGGCCCAATCACCTTGGTAGCTGCACTAGTGCAACTCCCATTGACCTCACTGGGAGTTGCTTGGGTGCGATTGACAGGATGAGCCAGACCTTTCATGCATTACTGGATAAATCAGTGCTAACATACTTCTGTGAAATGATATCCTTTTTTGGAAGTGCTTGCAGAAAGAGTCTCACAATAGGAATGATCCAAAAGCTCCTACAGTATCTAAAATGTTTAGCGGTAGAGATGGTGACAGCTCACCAGATGGAAAAACACAGAGGGAGTAAAGAGTATTTGTTAGTCTGAGGATGACAGGATTCTGGGAGTGAAAGAGAGTGATTATATTTCCTTTTTGAGGTCTAGGACCCTATTCTCCCACCAGAGAATATAAGTAACTCCCACTGAGATCAAGAGGAGTTATTCATATCCTCTAGCAGGAAAATAGGACAGCTGATACATTTATTTAGCCATAGCATTTGCCATTTTACTAAGCAGCCTCTTTGTAACTTTTGTGCTTTTAAATTCTTCTAGGCATTGATTAGAACAGGATAAACACCTCAATTTTTTTCGGGGACTATGTGCTTACATAAAAAAATGAAATTAACTTCAGAAGTGGCCATGCCCCTTTGGTTTTCATTTTCTGAGACTATTGCAGGGCATTGAGTATACTGGCTTGGATGTTAGTGGAAATAGTATATTTTAATTAAATGTTAGTGAATTTTCATGAAAAGCAAATTTTGAACTTATAAGGATAAAACCACATTGGAAACCTGATTCTAAGTTATGTTCCTCTGGTAACATATGCTTTATTAAAACATGCTTTATTAAAACAAACCAACACAACACAGATTTCAGATACTGAATACTCTGTACAAGCAGCTCAAGAACAGTTTACAGAGCAAGAATTATTTGGAAAAAATTGTATGGTGAGTAATTTTGAATTACAAAAAACAGCCAAGACAACTGCCAGGGTAATTCATTAATGAAAAAGTCTGAAGTAATGAACTATGTTATTCACTACAAATTATTCTCTCAGCTTCACTGGTGATGACCCCTGGTTAACATTTTTTAAAAAGTATGAGGGAAGATACTTACACACGACCAAGGATTTGTGACTTGGCTGAAGTACTAATACATAGACATCATTCTACAATTTAAGCATTCTTTTATCTTTTGCCTGATTAGATTAAGAGACTTTGTTGTCCAATTCTGAACTCATTAGAGCTACTCCAGATTTACACTAGTGTGGTTGAGATCAGAAACTGGCGCTTTGAAACCACAGCCAATTTCTTGTCATATTGTTATAATGTCCATCTTTTTCTTTTTTAATGCAGACAAGGCCTAATTGTTGAAGCTATCCTCTCTTACTTCATTCCAGATATGTACCACATTGTGCTGCAGTAGAGGACATAGAAGAATATCAGTGCATTTTCATCATGGGTATCACACCTCCATACAAAACATGCTCACTCAATAACTGGTGTATGTTGGGTTTTTTTTTAAATCAAACTCACACTCTAGCAACCATCCTCTCAAAACACTGATCTGACTAGCTGAATACGTATTAAAATGAATGCTCTTTAATTGGATTTAGTTTTTATCAATGGAGTTGCCATGTGTGCTGAGATGGGTTGTGGTTGGGCCAACCTATTCAGTGAAGGAACGTTATTTCAGTTATACTCTGGAGTTCTTGCTTCCATTTGTCAAATGTTACACTGACAATTATATGAGCAAAGCTTTTTCGTGCTTCCAAAGCTTCCAAAACGGTCTCTCACACTTTTCTTGTTTTAGTAGCTTACCAAAATTTATTCCTCCATAGTTGGTTTCATTTTTAAATAAAGCTAAATATAATATATATAATTATAATTTCAGACTTTGTCTCCGAATCAACCAATAAAAGCCCTCCAGAGTTCAGACACTCATGGTTTTCTTATCTATAACCTCTTCCATTTCAAACACATCCAAACACGCCACCCTTGAGGGACTGGGTGGGTGAGAAGATATAGAGCCTTTCACCTCTAGATGATTTATATGAATGTAACCATGTCAGTGTGAACAAAAGTAATTACCAGCTGATGGCTGTTTGGTGGCCTATGTCAAATGAGGTGGTGCTCTCAGCATAACAGAAAAATACCATCACATACCCTTGCTGATATAGTCTCAGCAAACAGATGAAGGGTGAAATCCTTGCCCTGCTAAAGTCAATGGCAAAACTCACATTGACTTCCAGGGAGCCAGGATTTCACCCAAGTACTGAATGTACATAGAGGCTAAATCATGATCTCACCCGAGAAGATGTATCTCCAGGCCTGGGGCAAGGAATATTAGTGGGGCAGTGTGGGGACAGCTCACACTGCGACTGCCTCTGCCAAACCTTATCTGGGGATAAAAAAAAGGCTTCTGCATCCAGAACCTTTAATGTAATAGAGCCTTCTTGCCTCCTCTCAACCCAAAAATGACCAAGATCAAACTATCTAATCTTTTTTCACTCAATGATTTGTCAAATGCATGAAGCCAATATTCTAATATCAAGCAAGACACTTAAGATTGTGAACACTTTATTCAGCAGAGAAACAGCAGACAATGAAAGGCCTGGAGTAGCTTCTCCATGGACCGACAGGTTTATATTTTTATTTTTAAGTTTGGTTAGTCGAATAAGAATCTAGGACTGGGGAACAACTACTGGGGAAAGCGCTGCTTGAAAACTGAGCAAAGCTGCATTGTGGTGATAGAAACATCTCTGAAGACCACCTAGAAGTGAGTTATAGTACAGGAATCATGCTCTTACATAAAATATTTTGAGATGTGGGATTTAATACCTTCATATTCACCGAATAACCCCATTATAAGCAGTAGGAAAAAATAGACTGGCAGACTGATATAAACAATTCTTTGAGACTATTAACCATAGTGATTGGTCTATTCAGTTGTTTCTAACTTCATTTCACATCAGCATGACTCCTGTATCTGGGCTGTCAATTTCTGGGCATCTAGTAATACAGAAGAACAGTGAAGGAGAACTCCATCTTATTTGCAGTCTGGGTACCCATTCCTTCACTGGACTGCATAGTATACATATACTTGTCATCCATTTTCTTTTTTTATTTTTCAGTTCTTTTTTCCCTTTCCTCCAGCTTCCTTCTCTCTTTATATGCTGTACAGTTCTTTAGTCTTCCTTCCCAACTGCGTAATATTAAAGCCTCTCTGTTCTAATCCTCTCCCTTGCTGCCTCAATTAATCACTTCTTTATTACAGAACTTGGCTTCTTGCCCTTTGATTCACTAACTAGCTATTACCTTCTTTTCACTTTGCTTCCTTGAAAAGCCATCTTCCCCTTTATCACCTAGCCTGCCCCATCACTTCCATTCCCCCCCCCAATCTTTCATTCCTGTTATCTTTCTTTCCCCATTATCCATCATCTTTCTGGATTCTCTTCACACCACATAACCCTATTCTCCGCTTATTGAAGAGCTCACCACTAAAACATTCTTGATACCGGTGGCAGGACAGACTCACTCCTACCTATTTTCTAACCCCACAAATGGCTCAGAGACCTTCTAGTAAAACACTTTGTGCAATTTATTCAGTGTTCTTTTCCATTACCTTCACAGACTATGCCACTACATACCAACAGTAACATGAAGCCCTCAGCTCCTGGGGCAAGGAGAATGATCTCTCATGGCTTGGGCCCTGGGCCTGGGCCCATCCATTCTACTACCCTCGCCCTCCCTGTCACAATTCTTTCCTGTGCCTTTTGCACCATCTAGGCTAATAAATTGATTACCCTTTTAACTCCCTTCAGCCCATCCCAGTCTAGCACTGAGAGCAGTTCCCATAGTCAGGTGTTCTGTGATGCAACTACTTGGAGGGAGGGATAGCTCAGTGGTTTGAGCATTAGCCTGCTTAAACCCAGGATTGTGAGTTCAATCCTTGAGGGGGCCATTTAGGGATTGGGGGCAAAAATCTGTCAGGGATATGGTACTTGGTCCTGCTGTGAAAGCAGGGGACTGGACTCAATAACCTTTCAAGGTCCCTTCCAGCTCTATGAGATCAGTATATCTCCATATAATAATAGTCTGAGTGCTGGCTCAGCTTTAGGTGCCCAGCACTCTGTCACAATACCTAGCTACTATCATTGCTGAGTACTTGTTTGAGAGAACACTAGCTTTGTTTCCAAAATGTGCAAACAATACCTATTATTGGATGAACATGAGTAGGTTTTCAAAGCTCTCTCTTCAACAAGCCAGTTGACTGCTTAATTCCTGGAATATAGTAGTAAAGTAAATTAACAGTAATAAAAACTAAACCCAGCAACATTTTGCACTTATAGAACACCTTTCACCCAAGGATCTTACATAGGTGGGTAAGTATTAAAGTATTACTATCACCAGTATACTGATGTGGAAACTAAGGTTATACAACAGTGAATCAGTGACAGAGGTAGAAATACAAATGCAGTCTCTTCATTCCTAGATCCCTGCTCCAACCACTATTCTAAATCAAACATAACTTCTAAAAAACTTCTTGAAGAATCTAACTCAACAACAAGAAACTGTGGGCCAGCTCCTTAGTGTATACATCAGTGTAGCTGTACTGACTTTAGTGAAGCTACCCAATTTATACCAGCTGAGATTTTGGCCCTATGTTTGCTATTTAAGGACTATATAGAACTGCTGTTCTGGGTAGGATAGATAAGATGTGGACTTACAAGTAGACCATACTTAAACTTAAATCCAGTTACCTTGTTTTTCCATAATTTTCCTTGACACTTTTGCTAACTATCTTTGTTTTTAGACTAGTATTTCTCTCTTGTAGATCATCTTCTTTCCGGAAGTAAATTTGTGACAATCATTTTTATGGCAATAGCTGCTGACTTTCTCATTCTTGATCCCCCAAACCTAGACCAAATCTGGTGAAGAAAGTCATTGTACAATGTCAGAAACACTGTGAACGTGGACAGTTTTCTATGTTGCGCTGAAAAATTAGACAAGGGTTTGCTGGAACAATGTCCCACTCTGCTGCATCAGGGTTATAACAGAACTCATTTGTGAATGGCAGGTAGGATTTTTTTCCCATTGGTCACAATCAATATACATAGTGAAACGAAAAATCATTGTACAAGAAGACAGTCCTGCTTGATTCTGAAGCCTGTTTATACAATACTGTAGCTGAGACGTTGCTGTCAGTTAATCCCTATGTTGAGATTGAATCATAATGTTGATGAAGTATCAGAGGGGTAGCTGTGTTAGTCTGGATCTGTAAAAAGCAACAGAGTCCTGTGGCATCTTTAAGACTAACAGATGTTGATGAAGTTAGTGAGACCTTGTGTTGTCTGCTACGCTGATGTGGCATGTGCATGATAAGGCCTTCTGGGGTAGATTTAAATTGAGCTTAAAGTTTATGAGTCTATGAACTTGCTCACTGCGAACCTGCCGTGCAGAGAGCTTGGCCTTATCTTCCTGCACACAATCTCATCTTCCGACTCCTCCTCTGCCCTGAATTCAGCAGCCTCCATTCCCCCAGTCCTGCCATCTGCTCCAGCTTACCTTCTATATACAACAGCCCCAGCCTGGGGCTCACCCTCATTGCTCCAAGGGATAGTAGATGAGTGTGAGGGGAAATAGTGAATGAATGAAAGACTAAATAAATGAGGTTGCCCCAGTTTAATGTCAACTGGTTTAAATCACACCTTTTGTTAAACCAGTGTGACTTTGTTTGTGGATACTTTTATATTGGTTTAAACCTGCTGTATATTGGCTTTGCTTGCACTGGTCAATAAAAGATGCAAGCTACACCAATAAAAACCAGTGTCCACACACAATTGGCTTAACTAAATCAGTGCAACATCACATCTTTAATTAAACCAGTGCAACTTCTTTGTGTAGACAAGCCCTGGGTGAAGGAAAGAGGAGAGAATGTGTGAGTGAGAAGAGAAAATGAATGAAAGTGTGAATAGGTCAGAGAGAGAGAGAGAGAATTAATAAATAAGTGACTGTTTGTATGGCTTTGTCTATATTACAAGTTGTACCTGTTTAACTAAAGATGTGTTTTTAAATCAATGTAGTTAAACTGTGTGGATACTCTTAAATTGCTTTAATCCTGGTTTACATATAAACATGGGCTTGCACCAGTTTAACAACATCATTTTAAAAACACAACTTTAGCTAAACTTTTACAACTTGTAATATGAGGAAAAAAGAGGTGAGAATGTAATGGAAAAGGGATTAAAATGGCAGAAAGTAAAAAGTGAGTGATATGAAGATGAATTGCAGATAGGAAAAGCAAGGAATGATGCACAACTTCTCTGACCCTCCTAATCTCTGGTTCCTCCTCTTCCCTGAAATCCCATGCTGGGCCCTACTACTGGGCCTCCCATTTTCCCTTAATCTGCTAGGTAAAAAAATAAGGCAAAGTGGTTCATTTAATTTTTATTATTATTATTCATGCAAAACCATAAATTGGCCCACATTTGCTTGAAGCTACACTCAGGGTCACGTGAAAGGTTTGCAAACCTGACTAACCCTTTCCACAAGCCTGGGCTGAACTTCATATTTGCGACAAAATCAGAAACAAGGCAAGTATATGTATTTTGAGGGTTTCACAAAACTCTACTTCAATACAATACCCAAAGGCGAAGGCATTATTTCAGTTTCAAGGTGTTTTTTTCTATTTCTTGAGCAATGGCGGTGCAAATTATTTCTCTCAACTAATACTTTAGATCTGAGCAAGTACACTAATCTGTGGGCTAACTTTTCAGGTGCCAGCAATAATGCAGAATATAAATGATCATATGACAGTCACACATGAGCCTGAGTGTCAGGAGAGTCAGGAGTATCTATTGCTGGCTCTGAAAGCCACCTGCTGGGTGACCTTGGGCAAGTTACCCAGCCTCTCCGTGCCTCCTTCCCCACCCCTTGCCATCCATAAAAACAGGAATAACTACGCTTACTCTTCTTAGCAAATCACTTTGAGATCTTTAGATAAAACATGGTAAATATAATTAATTATCCATATAAGGCCATATTCTGCCCCTTCTTAGGTGGCTGCTGAGGGCCTGACCAGGTGTAATCAA
This sequence comes from Malaclemys terrapin pileata, assembly GCF_027887155.1. Classification (NCBI taxonomy): domain Eukaryota; kingdom Metazoa; phylum Chordata; order Testudines; family Emydidae; genus Malaclemys; species Malaclemys terrapin. Next base: position 244,528,622 of record NC_071505.1, read on the forward strand.
TTTGATTCCATTAGCAAAAGCCTGTAGGTCCACAAATCTTCATGTTCTGTAACATTCTTGGCTAAACTTTGAATAAATTTATCATTTTTACTGTGTTCCTTTGATACAGAATTAGAAGTTGAACTATTTTATCTCATTGTACATCCTGGTTTTCCATGCTGCTAGATAATTAGCTAACAGATTGATTTCAGAGGAAAAGAAGACAAAATGAAATACAACACAGTCCAAACAAACTGCTATAGTAAGTAAAATAAAGCCTATGTTTGTAAAACACACTGATCAACAAGCTGCTTTCAAATCATGGTGCTAGCCAGCTGTAGTATGCTTGGACTTTAATGTGTATGTTCTTTATTTAAGTGATGCTCTCTATACAAATTCAAGAAAATTGCTTTTTTAAGGTTTGCTTTATTGCTGAGATAAACTATCAAATGGAGAAAGACACCTCATACAGTGAGTGTATGCATTATAGCACTACTTACGCCCTGTCTTCATGAGGAAGTTCCACCAATTTGCCAAAATGTGTGTTTTAAACTGATTTGACGAAGCTCTATGTGTAGATACATTTAATTTGGTTTAAACCAGGATTATTTTTGTTTAGTTTAAATTAATTTGGAAGCTAAACTGAAACCAGATACTCCACCTGGTAAGACCAGAAACACCCAAAGCAGGGATCTTTAGAGCGCTGGACATTCTACCTGTGGAACGTTCTGACTGTTTCTGCCCTGTGCTGATTGGATGATTGCTCCAACCCCCGCCCTCCCTTCTCACAGTCTCTTCCCCGCTCAGCTTCACTCCACACCTGCCCCTTCTAACCTCTCCTCCCTTGCCCTGTCCCCCTCATTCCCCACCCCCAAAACTATCATTTGCTGCCATTGTTCTGTCCACTCTGCTTGTGTGGGCTATTTAGACCAGGGGTGGGCAAACTTTTTGGCCTGAGGGCCGCGTCAGGTTTCGTAAATTGTATGGAGGGCCGGTTAGGGGAGGGGATCGTGGCCTGGCCCCCACCTCCTATCTGCCTGCCACCCCCCCGGGACTATTGCCCCATCCAACCACCCCTGTTCCCTGATGGCCCCTCTGGGATTCCTGCCCCATCTACACACACCCTGCTCCCTGTCCCCTGACTGCCCCCGGACCCTCACTGCCCCATCCAACCCCTCCTCTCATTCCTGACAGCCCCCCCCAGGGCCCCTGCCCCATTCAACCACCCCTTCTCCCTGTCCCCTGACCGCCCTCGGAACCCCTGCCCCTGACTGCCCCCTACCGCCCCATCCAACCCCCCCTCCTCACTGACTGCCCCCGGGACCCCTACCCCCATTCAACTCCCTGTTTCCCTCGTGACTGCCCCAACACCTATCCACATTCCTGCCCCCGACCACCCCCCCGAACTCCCCTGCCCTCTATCCAACCCCCCCTGCTCCCTGCCCCTTACTGCACTGCCTGGAGCACCGGTGGCTGGTGGCGCTACAACTGCGCCGCCCGGCTGGAGCTGGGCCATCCTGTTGCCGTTGGCACCATGCAGCTCAGAGCACTGGATCAGACTGGGTTCTGCAGCTGCGCTGCCCCAGGTGCTCACAGCCCTGCCGCCCAGAGCATTGCACTGGCGGCGGAGTGAGCGAGCTGAGGCTGCGGGGGAGGGGGGAAAGCAGGGTAGGGGCCGGGGGCTAGCCTCCCAGGCCAGGAGCTCGGGGGCCGGGCAGGATGGTCCAACGGGCCAGATGTGGCCCGCGGGCTGTAGTTTGCCCACCCCTGCCCTACACAGTGTGATGGGCCAGATCGTCAGCTGACGTAAATTGATGTAACTCCACTGAAGTTAATAGACCTTTGCCAATTCACACTAGCCAAGGCCGATATTTGGAATAAACACTAAAGGGCTGATCCAAAGCCTATTGAAGTCAATAGGAACCATTCCATTGGCTTGAATGGGTTTGGGATTGGACCCTAGGGGATGATTGTAGCTGTTCCACCTGCAGAAATTCCACTGAAGTCAATGAGAATTCTGTGCAACAGCTGGTTTGGGCCCCCATATGCATCTATACAAATATATTCGTACAAAGGGGCCCAGTGTTGTAGCCTTTAACACACGAGTAACTCCAGCAAAATCAATGGGATGGCTCACATTGGCCCTTACCCAGCAAAGCATGTGTTTAACATGAAGCATGTAAGTAGTCCCATGGAGGCAATCAGGACTGAACTCACATACATAAATTAATCATGTGATTAAGTGCTTTGCTGGAGCAGGGCTAGTGTCTGCAGCAGCAGGCCTACAATGAGGGTCCTGTCCTATGAGGGGCTGCATGACCTCAACTCCTAGTACAGTGCCACCGAATAAACCCGCACAGGGGTTGTTCATTCAACTAACCTCCAGTCAAGTATTACCAGCCATGAAATTGCCATCTCTTCAATTAATAAGGATTGAGGAAATTAAACTGGCTGTTTTCGGAGCATCTGATTGGACCATTCATATTTGATAAAAGTATATTATACTGGAAAATATTGCACATTCTTGGTATGTTTAAAAACAACAGGGAAAATCTGCAGTCCCTACACCACACGTGGAGCTGCTGTATGATTGGGGCATATTCTCATCAACCCACCACACCATCACAAAAAGCTAGTAACCCAAATAATCGAATTGTCAAATAAACAAAAGTAAAGAGCTAAGCGCATGATGCTGCTGTAAGCTGCTTGATAGAATAACCCTCCCACTCCAAGAAAGTGGAGAAAAAAACCCAGTCTCTTTATAGAGTACATCAAATCTAATTTTGTTTTAATGTGTTAAAGTGCACACCAAAAAAGGCAGAGTTGACTCCTGGGAAAATAATGTTAAATCAGTTTGGGAAACTGAAGTTTAGAAAAATACCTCCATTTTCTCTTCAGTATTACGACACATGTATTCATCTGCCTAGATAACCTGGCATTTTAAATAACTTCACACTTAAGCTCTGTCAATTTGATCTCCCAAGGTTAATTGATTATTTCTACAACAGTCCTGCCGGAAAAGATCAGAGTGCTTACATCTTTTCATTAATCCTTGCTGTACTGTCAGAGGGTGTAAAATAAGAGTGCTATGATTGGTTTAACTATTCCCAGGTCTATTTTTCCCCAAGTTGTTTCATGTCTGATTAGTTTCATGTCATGGCATTTCATTTCATTAGTTTCACTGCATGGCATTTCAAATATGGCCTAACGATGGCAACATCAGATATACTTTATAAGCAACTACCACGAACGACAACAAAACTAAAAGTATTAAAACAGGGTGTCACATTCAAATTAGGAAAGGAACAGCAAATAGCAAAAGATCTGCCTGATTTCCAAAAAAAAAAAAAGTTTCCGAACATCCCTTTCCTAAACCAGTTATTCAGCATTTTCCCTCAGTAAATGACCATCAACATTTGACAAAGCCCCTCAGGGGTTTTCTAGAAGAGATGAGCATTATCAGCAATTGCATATTTGTTATTGACATCACTCTTTGCAGTGGCATAGACAACACAATGGGGGATTAACCCTCACGCAAGGCAGTGTGACAATTCATCAGTTGAAAAACAGAACCTGGTCAAATGTCAGTTTTCAACCTGCATTAAAACTGCTGGCATAGAGAATCCCTTAAAAACAAAACAAAACAAAACAAAAGCCCTGCTGTGGTTGTGGGGAACCTACATTTATTTTAAATTATGCCAAATTGGGTATTTTTGTTTGGGAACAAAAATATTTCCTCATATAAGAAAGGCTGGAAATGAGTAAAGATAGCAGGATTGTTTTCTTTTATCGCTGTTATTTGTTCGCAATGAAATTCACACAGTGGCTTCCAATTATTGGGGTCTCTTCCTTTTCTTTATAGAAAAACTGAGGGTCAAACTAGTTTTAAAAGAGGCTGTGTTTAAAATGTGTCTATACACTTGGGGCATTGCTGTAAATCCAGAGTTACTCCCTTGGCTTCAATGGAGTTAAATGTGATGTTACAGATGTGTAACTGAGAACAGAATTTGGCCCTTGGAATCTATGTTAAGGCTGGCAAACACTCTCAGACCTTCCCCTGCTGCTCAGTTCCAACTGAAAGCAGCACCACCCTGATATTGGAAGGAAAAGGCCACAGTTTTATTTCCATAACATAGCAGATGTAATAATAAACAAGGATTAATCATGATCATTACACCAAATCATACAAAATAATACTGTTGACCGATTCTGCTTGCATTGATTATTTTCCCTTTCCCTCTCAGAAAGGGGATGGCAAAGTCATTCAAAAAGATCCAGGGCACCAAAATTAAAACGTGTTATAAATTAAACACGTGTAGTGCACAATATGTGGCAAATTAGTACGGAAAATACTGAGAAACGTGCATCTTCAGAGTTTGCCTGCACACCATGATGTGACAGGTATTATTGCACTTTGTACAATTATTTAAACCCTGTAGGAATTCCCAGTGTCAGGGTATGTCAGCATACTGTTATTAGACAAGTTTAATTAGGATCTACCCTGCTGCTCCTAACAAGTATTTAATTAACTTCCAGGCAGGGTAATTAGCTTTAGATTGCAGCTGATTCTCTGCCTCACCTTCTGTTGACACTTGGCCTACAGTAAGGCAGCTTGCTTTGCTGACACTGTAATGGATAGTATCTTCGGGAAGCCTAATATCAAGCTTGACTAGTCTAATAAAAAAAAAAGAGAGATAAAGATAAAAGACAAAATAATGACTGTCAGGTCATGGTCCGAGGGTGCAACAAAAGGCCATACATCAGACAGGCAGACACAAAAGCCTACTCGCAGGAGAGGAGGGAAGGAACAATTTGACTGTAAGTACTTCAGGAAAATTGAAATAATAGGACATTAAAACAACAAAAACAAAAGAGGAAGATTAAGAAGTGTACAGTATTTACTCCATGTATTTCCTTCAACTGGATGAACTCTGAACAGGAATTCTTATTATTCTATGCTTTACCAACCAAGCTTTTAGTAACACTGCTCTACAGCCAAAATGCTTCTGAAATAAATGTAGTCAAACTTTACTAATTCTGGGTCACTGAGAACGAAAATGATGCTTAAAATTGTTGATTGGCTCTAGTTTTCAAGATATGCTATTGGGTCAGTATATACGACCCTTGACCTGGGAATGGCGGAGGAGAAGAAAGTTATAAAGGGAAGGGATCTCAATTTAAACCAGAAATGACTAAAATACATCTTTGACTGGATCTATGAATAAATCTATGACTGGGTTTGGACAGTACTTGCTTTTTAGGCAAAACAATGAATGATGCAATCTGAAGCTGGTATTGCGTCATACATGATATGAATTGCATCATGTTATTCCTAGAAGTCATGGATGACGCAATCATAACGAAGCTTACATCACTCTGCTGAACAAATTGCCCTATATCAGCTCTAGAAATCATACAGTGTCATGCTCTCTTATTGGTCAGTGTTTGATTTTGCAAAGGGACACATTTCTGTTTAGCCAAAGTGAGCAGAGATGCCTCGTACTTCTGTGAACAGTGCAGATAACTTCTGCTATGTTTGTGGTGAAGTGACTATTGCATCACAAAAGCGCAGTATAACCACTATGGTTAAGAAAGCCTGTCACCTTTCTTTTGGCTGCAAAATTGGAGATCAGGACAAGAGGTGGGCCCCACACATATGCTGCAACACTTGTGCAACAAATCTTCGCCAGTGGTTGAACAGAAAAAGGAAATCTATGTCTTTTGCAGTGCCAATGATTTGGAGAGAGCCAACAGATCATACCAGCAATTGTTACTTCTGCATAGTGCCTCCAGTTGGGAAAGGTGTGTCAAAGAAGAAAAAGTGGACTGTGCATTATCCAAACATTCCATCAGCTATACGCCCAGTACCCCACGGAGAAGGACTGCCGGTTCCTGATGCACCAGAATCATTCTCACTTGAGTCAGACGAGGAAGAGGATGAAACTTCTGGTCCTGAACCATCAATGTCACAGGACCCACATTTTCTCCCATCCTCCTCCTCTGAACCACACCTCATAACACAAGGTGAACTGAATGACCTTGTCAGGGATTTGGAACTACCCAAGAGTAAGGCAGAGCTGTTGGACTCCAGACTACAGCAGTGGAATCTCCTGGCAGGTGATGGTAGGGTTTCCATGTTCCGTGACCGTCAAAAGGATCTTGTCCCATTCTTCTTCATGGAAGGTGATCTTGTAGCCTGCAACAACATAGATGGTGTGATGGCAGCCCTCAACATCGTTCACGATCCAGATGAGTGGAGACTGTTCATTGATTCATCGAAGACGAGTCTTAAAGCTGTTTTACTACATAATGGCAATGTTTTGCCATCAATTCCAGTTGGTCATGCAGTCCATATGAAGGAAACCTATGACAACATGAAACAACTTTTGAGGTGCATAAACTATGACCAACATCAGTGGCAGCTTTGTGGTGATTTGAAGGTTGTTGCTCTCTTGCTTGGTCTGCAGACTGGATACACAAAGTACTGCTGTTTTCTCTGCAAATGGGATAGTCGTGCAAGAGATTCCCACTACATCAAGAAAGATTGGCCACTCCGACAGTTATTGGAGCCTGGGAGGAAAAGTGTTCAGCATCCACCACTTATTGAATCAAGGAAGATTTTGTTACCACCCTTAAACATCAAGCTGGGTCTGATGAAGAACTTTGTCAAGGCCATTGACAAAACACAAGCAGCTTTCAAGTACCTCCGTGGTAATTTTCCAAGGTTAAGTGAAGCTAAGATAAAGGAAGGTGTCTTTGTTGGTCCTCAGATTCGTGAACTTCTTCGAGATGATGCATTTGACCATGCACTGCGTGGCAAGGAAAAGACGGCATGGAAAGCCTTCCAGTTAGCGGCAATAAATTTTCTCGGAAACAACAAGGCAGACAACTACAGGTTGTTGGTGGAAAACCTCCTCAAGGCATACAAAAGCCTTGGTTGCAACATGTCACTAAAGATACATTTTTTGCACTCTCATCTAGATTTTTTTCCATCGAACTGCGGAGCAGTGAGCGACGAACTCGGCGAGCGATTTCACCAGGACATTGCAACAATGGAGAAACGCTATCAGGGCAAATGGAGCCCATCAATGCTTGCAGACTATTGCTGGACAGCGACAAGAGATGCTCCATTTAATGAATACAAGAGACAAGCCAAGAAGCGCCGAGTAGACACTGAATAGGACTAAATTATGTACACAATAGTTTTTTGCCTTTTATTTCATAATCAATTTTATTTATATAACCCTTTTGCTGATTTTTAAAGTGTTACATAAACAGGACAGGTGAAATACTATCATGTAAAGCAACCATAAACACATGAAAAGACCTAGGTTTACAATTTATGATTAAAACTCTACTATCGACATAATATACATAGACATAAAATGTAAAAACTTAAATATCTTAGAAACAGTAGCCAATCAGTTGTTTTAATTGTCATATTTGAATTCAGCACATCAAAATACATAATAAATAGCACATTTTATCTCTGAAGAGGACGACTTCTCAAAAATTGTAGACCAGTGTCATCAAATGGGGCTTTGAAACCTTTGCCTTCAGCACAGCACAGAATATAACCCAAAGTGAGCATTTTAAAAAAATGTACATAGTAGAAATGAACCCAATCAATTTGGTCAGATCACTGTTTAACCCTTTAATGGCTCCTGGAAGTGCTGTGTGATTTCTAAGTGCATAGCTTTTGGCAAACCATATGCTATTCTTCTAGCCATTCCTGATATATGATTAAAAATAATGGGACTGCATTCAATGCCGCAAGCACAAAAATTTGGGGGTTAGAGGGAGGGAGTGCTCAGGAGTTTAAAAACCTTTCCCTATCATTAGGACAAAAGGGTTGTAATTCTCTTTTGTATTGAAAGGAGGATAATTTTTTAAGAAGTCTTTTAATTTTTGCCGAGTGCCCCAGGTATCTGATAATTGGTTCTCCCCAAGCTTCCTTAGTAACAGAAATACCACAGTATTGGTCCAAAACACTACCACTCACAAAAGCATTACTGCTTTGATTCAAACATTATTATAAAATATTACTCTGAAACTTATAAAATATGGGAATATTCTTCCTGGGAGGGTCAACCTGACCCTGGCCATGACATCTATAAAGAAGGACTTCTGATCGTCAATTAGGAGCTGTTCAAACAAGCAGTCAAATGTTTGCCACCCATGCTTTTATTTTAGGTTAGCTTCCCCACCTCCCACCCCCATATATGTCTATGTTCCTTTCACATTTCAACAGCAACTGTGTGCCACAGTATTGCAGCACCCACCCTAGGATCTGGGAGGGGAGACAACCACCTTTAAGGACCTGCAGTGCTTTTCCATAGACAAATCCCTCCCCTGCAAAAACGTCAAAGCCTCAGCTCCATAAAAATGCCAGCCCTCTGCAGGCTAAGGATTGAGAACTGTACTGAAATTGTAGTGGGGCTTTCTAGGCAGTTATGCTATTATACCTCCATTTCATTGTTACCAGCTTGGCGGGTGTGGGGGGAGGTGTTAACTAACTCCTTCTCTTTCCGTTGTGAGCACTGACCGAGAATCCAGAGGTCCATAAGAACCCCACCAGAACCTGGGGTTTCAAACATGGCACGCAGTTGTGGTACCCACTGAGCAGTCAGAGCTGGTGGCCATTCCTTACTATGAAGAATCCTGTCCATTTTTTAATTGAATGCAGAAATTAAAATAAATGCTGAAAGCATTAGTCGTTATCGGGTTTTTTTATTACACTGCAAGGGCAAGACACATACCAGCAACTGAGAAATCAGATCTTTCATAGCAAGATGTGGTTAACAGATACACACCTCGGCTGATTGATCAATGAGGACACACTAAAAACACAGGGTCTGGTTCTGATTTCATTTACACTAGTATATCTCAGGAATAATTCCATGTACAGCAAGGGAGTGCCACTAGTGTGTGGAATTAGAGCCAGTCCCATTATGGAGTCCTGTATCCTTGGCGGATGCCCACATGGAGTTAAAGAGGTCTCTATGGAATAAGTCATAATCCCTTCTTCACCCCTCATACACAGTCAGTAAAAGAAAGATAGATGGGAGCATAAGCAAAAGGTCTGAAAGGGCAGAAAAAAACAGGAGGCCAGTGGGGCTAACCTTCGTTCCCAGTCCCTTGCCGAATAAATAGCATTTGAGAAGCTCTACATAGTAAGGTTTGACAGGTGTCAGGTGAACTTTGGAAGCAGAATTTTCCATGGCATTTGGGAGACCTCTAACATCTGCAGTCCTATTTTCCTCTCCCAAGGACTGACCAGAGTCCCAAGGCCCAGAAGGGGGAACATGATGGCTGAAAACACCCACCAAGTTGTCTAAAGCCATCATCAGAAAGCTGTGTAAATGGCTCAGTGCAAAGTTCTGAAAGAACTGACCTCTCTAGATTTCCATATGCCAAGCCCACCATCTAAGCAGTTTGATCCACTTCCCTATCAGAACAGGTTTCCCTAACAGAACAGGTTTTTACAGCTCCAGTATATGCTGACAGTGTCAAGGTTCCTTCCCCACTCTGAACTTTAGGGTACAGATGTGGGGACCTGCATGAAAACGTCTAAGCTTAACTACCAGCTTAGATCTAGTTTTGCTGCCACCACTCCCAAGTGCTAACTCCCTTCCCTGGGTAGCCTTGGGAGACTCCTCCACCAATTCCCTGGTGAACACCGATCCAAATCCCCTTGGATCTTAAAACAAGGAGGAATTAATCATTCCCCCTCTTCCCTTTCCCCCCACCAATTCCTGGTGAGTCCAGATCCAATCCCCTTGGATCTTAAAACAAGGAAAAAGTCAACCAGGTTCTTAAAAAGAAGGCTTTTAATTAAAGAAAGAAAGGTAAAAATCATCTCTGTAAAATCAGGATGGAAAATAACTTTACAGGGTAATCAAATTCAAAGAGCCCAGAGGAACCCCCTCTAGCCTTAGGTTCAAAGTTACAGCAAACAGAGGTAAACCCTCTAGCAAAAGGTAGATTTACAAGTTGAGAAAACAAAGATAAACCTAACACGCCTTGCCTGGCTGTTACTTACAAGTTTGAAATATGAGAGACTTGTTCAGAAGATTTGGAGAGCATGGATTGATGTCTGGTCCCTCTTAGTCCCAAGAGCGAACAATCTCCAAAACAAAGAGCACAAACAAAAGCCTTCCCCCCACCAAGATTTGAAAGTATCTTGTCCCCTTATTGGTCCTTTGGATCAGGTGTCAGCCAGGTTACCTGAGCTTCTTAACCCTTTACAGGTAAAAGGATTTTGGAGTCTCTGGCCAGGAGGGATTTTATAGTATTGTACACAGGAGGGCTGTTACCCTTCCCTTTATAGTTATGACTGACAGCATGAATAAAAAGGGAATGGAAGCTTGATCTGGGGATGGGGCAATGTGATAAGGATATTTTTCACGATTTTTTTGGACCCTTTACCTATGCTGTACCCTTCTCCTTTTCAACCTGAACTTTAAAATCTTTTTTGTCACCCCAAATAAACTATCCTGTCTCTCAGAAACAGGTATTGTACCCACAGTACTGCTAGTGTTTTAGAATTCCCTGGAGGAAGCACCCATTTCTGTGCAATCAGAAGAGGATCTGCAGAGTGGGGCACCATTATATCAATCAAGAATTCAGAGGAAGGAGAAGAAACCAGTAAGTGCTACCCTTGGCCCACAATGACCCAGGTTCTTGCTCACACTGGAGCCACTGTTCCTGACATTGTTGGTTTAAGCTTAAGAATGGTATTAAAAATGAATTTGAATAATACAGACAGTAGAAGTTGTGGGATCCCTATGCCTAGAGGTTTTTAAGAACAGGTCAGACAAACACCTGTCAGGGTGGTCTAGGTATACTTGGCCTGCCTCAGCACAGGGGGATGGAGTAGATGACCTCTTGAGATCCCTTTCAGCCCTACATTTCTATGATTCATGATAACATGCCCTTCAGTTGTCCTTTTAAAATAAAACACTGTTCTTCCAGGAGTCTTTTAAAGCTCAACAGGAGGAAGTGCTAGAAAACATACTCAAAGAAACAGGGAGGGACAGGATAATCTAATCTGGGGAAGTGGGGTGTGATTCCGTAATTTTTGTGGTCTGTGCTATAATTCTTTGCTTGCCAAATATCAGTTGTGTGGTCTCTAGAAAAAGCATAAGATAGATGACAGATAAACCCTCAACAAAATTGATTAGCAGGGACACATCCAAACAAACGAGAAATGTGCAGTTGCTGTATTTTTGGGACCTGATTATTTTACAAGGCTCTTCATATAGGCACTCAGATACTACAGTAATGGTCCTGCATACGAAGATTTGAAACAGACTGATATTCACCAGATATTTTAAGTACAGAAAAATTCTGGCACTCAGTGGCTATTCTGACTGGCTGGTTCTAAAGAAGCAAAATGTATATGGATTCACATTGTATCTATAATCAAGATGAAATTACAGAACTCAGCTGAGATTTTAACATTCAACTTTAATTCTTTTTCTAGTACACAAAATGCACAATTTATCTCATAACCCCCTTGGCTATAGTTATCAGGAGCACTAATCACACTCCTGTGGGATTAGACAGAATTGGCTGTTTCTCCTGCCTTGTAAGACCCCAGAGGTGTGATTATCTCATAGTTACCACACCCCTGTTGTGTCTCTCTCCTTCAATGAAGTAAATGAACTGTTAAATTGACAGTTATAAATGAACTGGCCAGCTGACTCTCTGGGATCTTGTAAAAATAAATAAATAAATAAAAATGACAGAGATACCACAACAGAGTTGTTTTTTAAAATTCTTTTGTAGTTCGTTTTATAATTCAGTTCCTCCTAAACTGGTGATAAACTAGTACCACAGAGAGCTGTCCCCTTGCCCAGTATTCCTTACTGAAAAGTCTAATATCTAACAAGCCAGGGCTGAAAGAAGTCAGAAAGCTCAGCATGAACCAGCAGAAAAACTAAGCAGAAAATATGACGGCTAGCTGTCGGGAAAGGCATTTATATAGAGTGTATTAGTAGTTCAAATGTGTCACTCACCTGAGACTGTTTGTCAGGTTACATCTCACCCAGAGCCATGTATTTGGCTTTTATCCTTGTGACAAATGATTTCTCAACTTTGGGTACCACTGGCAACCAGCCAAGAGAATAACGTGAAAGCTTTAATGTTCCATCCCCTTCTGCCACTGTCTAACCTAACAGCACCTCTCACGACTAGAACTAATTCCCTTTCCCTAATACATCCACACAAGTAAGCAATCCTTTCCTCTCGCTCTTCCCTACTTCCTTGTTGCCTCACTTGTATTGGAATATATGCTACAGAGTGTCAAGCAACAGAATAGCAGGCTCCACAAGAATCCTTCAGCTATTTGGCTTTCAAAAATTCCAAAAAAATGTCAAGCTTTCGAAAATTCTGAGTCAGGCCCCCCAAAACCATTGGATTGGCTTAAAATCATTAAGCTTTTTAAAAAAGAATAATAATAATAAATTGGGGATATTTTTATTTGCCTTCTGTTTTTTGAGCCTTTGGGGTCACGCCTCCAAGCTTTTCTGTGCAACCATGAGGGCTAGAAACTTACTTTTCAGGTAATCGCAGGACTCCAAGAGCTGGGGCTATCAGAAAAACACCAGATATCGCCAGACTCACAATAAAATTAGTGACACTGAGTTAATGTGGAATGCCAGCATTAACTCCAGTGGAGCTGTCTGATGGAAATTCTATTGCTTTGCCTGAAGAAGATGCCAGGTACAATGCCTCCGTCCTCCTCTTTCCTCCTTTCTGCTGGCTGGTCACTTCCCCCACAAAAAATAGATGAGTCCAACCATACATTTGCATGAAAAGAAATTCTGGGGCTTGGGAAAGGAGGAGATAATATTGCTTGGCTTCACTCCCTCTTCCAATATTTCCCCTCTGTTCCCAGAATGAGATGTGGCCATGGGGGACTGATAGAGCTTCAAGTCTGAATTGGCACATTAAAAATATCAGTGCTAAAACAAAGGCAATGACTTTTCTGTAAGAGTTGTCATGCATCTGTGCGAAGGTATGCGCGTGTGCGCGTAGGCACTATATTTAATCTATTTCAAGCACGCCAGGATTTAAATCTTCAAATGCGAAACTGGAACAGTTTACAGCAGCAGAAGGCTCTCGGCCAGTTTATTTTTTGCAGTGATGATAGTGAATTCTCTGCTGAACGTTAGGTTTTTGTGTGTTTTCCCTGTGGAAGCAATAATCTCTTCCCTTGCCAGGGAGGGTGACTGCCAAGCAGCTGATGGATGCGACTGACAGGTAGAAACACACCTAACTCCCATATTGCTGATCTCTGAGCAGCTCATCCAGAGATTGAAATTGTGAATACTACAGGATGCCTCTCTTGAATCAGTGGAAGAAAACTGGCAGGGAAATTGTCAAGCCTGCCAACCTCTTTGGGGCTTATCAACTGGTGGAAAGAAGCAGTTCACACAAAGGCACGTACAAATAAATAAATAAATAAACAAATAAAAGGGAGCCTCCCCCAGCTTACAAAAAAGTCTCCTTGATTAAAGCTAGCTCCACAGGACAACAAGAAAAATGTATTCCGCTGTGCTTTGGCAATGAACGGTCATCAAGATATTTTCACAAGTTTGAATTTCAAATACACACACACACATACACACGGGGACTGTTTAACAGTGAAATTATAATAATGATCATAGTGAGAACAATAGTACAGCCCTTCTCTCTTCTCTTCAGAATTCTGCAGTATTACACTAGGGATGGCATTTTACAGCCACTGTATGCAGATGGGAATGAGTACAGCACACACTGAAAGGCAGTGGAGAATCAGACTACAGCATTTTAGCCAATCTCTGACTGTGAGGCTGGTACCCCGAGCCATCAAACCTGTGAGGTCATGATGAAGAAATTCCACCACTCTGGGGAAGTTTCATTCTGACTGAGGTGAGAATGCACAGTCAACCTGTGGAATTCTTTGCCAGAGGATGTTGTGATGGCCAAGACTATAACAGGGTTCAAAAAATAACTAGATAAATTCATGGAGGATAGGTCCATCAATGGCTATTAGCCAGGATGGGCAGGGATGGTCCCTAACCTCTGCCAGAAGCTGGGAATGGGTGACAGGGAATTTATCACTTGATGATTACCTGTTCTGTTCATTCCCTCTGGGACACCTGGCATTGGCCACTGGTGGAAGACAGGATACTGGGCTAGATGGACCTTTGGTCTGACTCAGTATGGCCGTTCTTATATAGGGGCCAGCAGAGAAGGGGAAGTGTGTGCAGTGAGTAGCTGTGAGAGTCCTCTCTTTTTGCTGATGAAGACAGGTTCCTCTGTCAGGATTTGATTAGTAGGCCCAGAGGGCAGGCTGAATCATGTGACTCCTATTAATTCTATTCCCACATAATTCCAGAGATAGGATTTGTCTAGAACAGAGGAAAATCAGGAGGAGGGGTCTGATTCTGATTCCATGTACACCTGTTTCAGAACAAGCGTCACTTCATATTATTCATGTGAATTACTCTTTGTTTACACCAGTGTAAGGGGCTAACCCTTCATACCCGTACACATGTGCATAGTCTGGTTAACCCTGAGAATCAGTAGCGGGAAGGAAGAACCAGAAATTCATACACAACTCTTGATGAATTTGCTTTCTTCAGCGAGATACCATAAATGCAAGATAATCCAACCCTTCAAAAAATCCAAGCTAAAAATAATAAAAGTTGTAAAACCCTAGGTGAAATCCCTAGCCTCATGGAAGTCACCAGGAGTTTTACCATTGACTTTAATGGGTTTGGGAGTTCCCCTCTAATGTAGACAGGGCTAGTTGTAGTTTTACCTCAATTTACCTCATCGAGATGAACCCTATGATTATCTGAGGTAAAACTCCAATTTACCCCACCTACACTAGGATTTTAGCTCGCGTTAACTACAAAAACATACCCTTTTTTCCTAGGGCAGACATGCCCTTAGGGAACTAATTGGAATAGGTTACCCCAAACACATATGTATCTCGGCAATCCCCAGCTAAATTGGGTTTTTCAGTACCTACTTTTCCTTCCTTTATACCACACAGCACAACAGTGCGTAGTGCACATGCACATGCTTGAGAGAGAGCTGAAAAAGCGATTTATTTTTAAAAGCAAGCCAGGAACCTTTCAAAGCTTCCCAAAGTTGTCAAAATATTTGACTGGTATCTCATGTGTTGTCTATTAAGTGCTGAAACGTAAACGGCTTATGTGAAAATGTGAGGTACTTTTTAGATTTGGAGTGACCTCGCAGATAAAATAATTTGCAAGGGAGGTTTTTCCTTTCACATGGCAACACCTCCACTGAGGGCTGCCAGAAAACTTTCAAGGCTGGTATCTCACAGCAAGGGGACTGTGGAATAGGCATGATGGGTTTGATTTACACCCCAGGAAACTATTAATGCCTATGGGTGCCTTAGGGTGAAAGTCAGGGTCGAATTTGGACAGAAATGTTTAAGACAATAAAAATATAATCTGTAAAACTTATTTTCTTATTCAGAAATAGAGTTCACTTTAAAATTCCTCATTGGACAACACCAACCTTATCCTGCTTGTCTTCTATGTGTGAAACTCCCCAGATGATGATTCCAAAAGGAATCAACCTGCACACTAAACTCATGGTTCTCCTGATTTGGATATTGCAGCCCTGGGAAAATTAAACTACAATTAAATGTATAAATTTCTATAACCATCCATTTCAAATTGTGCATTGCAAATTGATGTATTCTACATAAATAAAAGGACCTGATTTTGTGCTTGGAAATCAGTCCTTTGCCTTCTGTGTGCTGCACAATGCCATCTGACTTCTTACAAAACGGCTGTTCCTTTTTTCCCCATCTGCACCTGCTCTGCTTCAGAAATATCAGTGAGTGAAATGTTGGACTGTTTTTGTCTGCTCTGATGTTACCGCCTACTACGGAATCAAGGAAAATATGAAGTCAGAAAAGAAGAAAAAGTGTGAAGGGCAACAAGGGGAAGAAAAGAAAAAAGGTGCATCTAAATAACTTGCACATTTTAATAGCATTTGCAAGAAGAATGGAAAAAACCTCCTAGACAATGATATTGGCAAATTTCTCCCAGACAGATATCAGAAAGGATGCAGTAATGCTATATAGGTTAAGGCTTGATCCAGCAAAACACTTAAGCATGTGACTAACTTTAAGCAAATGAATAATTCTATTGACTTCAGTGCGATGATTCACATGGTTAGAGTTAAGGACATGCTTAATTGCTTTGCTGGATTGGAGCCTTATAAAAAGAGAGGGATTGTTTTCTAACAGTGATACTCAACCATAGCCAACCATAACCTTGCATTCCCACCTTCAGTTTGAACAAGGTCTCCATACGACAGTTGACCCAAGTTAAAACTGGCAATTATAAAACCATTGAGTGTAAAGGACAGAGACACACAGAGATGTAGATGTACACGGGCACTTGGACACTTATTTACATTGAAAGCCAACTATGGTAAGAGAAAATTCCTGTTTGGATGTCTTAACTGAGAAAGTTGTGCTAATTTAACAAAATGCATTACTATAAACAGTAAGAATACCTCTTAGTGTGTAAAACATTTGCTGCATACATTTCTGCATTTTAATTGAGCTAAATTCAACCTGTTGTAAGGTTATTGGCTTAAAACATAAACCAGGGTTGAAGTTATTTGGCCCACTACATTTACTATAAATCTTTTATGGATTTCTGCAACTGCATTTGATGACAGGTAGATCTTCAGCTACTGTAGAGTGATAATTTCCCCCCTGCAGTACAAGAGTCATCCACGATACATTTTTCTGGGCTGCCAGAAACGGCAGTTTATTGTGTCTTATGTTTATCCTTTATTTCCTTGAACAACTCCAGTGAGGGTGTCTGAGTCCAGGTGGGTTTCATGCAGCAAACGTGAAGAAAAATCAAAACTTTTACTGCTCTTGTAGGCTAAGTGTGTGTGAGTGAATATTTATTTTTATTTTGTTACTTCTTTGGATCTATACAAAAAGCACCTTGGCTTGGGGAGGACCAGTTGGAACACTTCATTACAGAAGAAATAGCGGGGGCAAGATTTTGGTTTCCTAGCTGAAAGGTAAAGTTGCAGGCAGCAAGGGAGTCTGGGCTTTTTTGTTTTCTCTTAATGAGGGCTGGTCTACACTGAAAAGTTAGGTCAACCCAACTACATCGCTCAGGGGTATGAAAAAAACACACCTCTGAGCGATGTAGTTAAGCCAACCTAACACCCAGTGTAGACAGCGCTAGGTCAACAGAAAAATTCTTCTGTCAACCTAGCTACCACCTCTCAGGAAGATGGGGTGTTGTTCTGATTTTTAAGTGCAGGTACTCTGCCCCATCGGCCGCCCAGCAGTGTGACCCTGCCCTGCCAGCGTGACCCTGCCCTGCCAGCGTGACTCCCTCCAGTCCATTTCTGTATAAATGGCATCCTCTATGTAGTGTGACCTTTCACATACAGCACATGTGAGGTCAAAAGTGCTCTCGCAGGTTCCTGCCCCACTATCTTACTGTCAGGGAGGTGGATTAATTATAGTGACGGGAAAACCCCGCCCATCTCTGCAGTGAATGTCGACACTGAAGCGTATAGCAGCATAGCTGCAGTTGTACCGCAGAAGCGTTTTGAGTACGGACCTAGCTGGAGATCTCAAATATCTCAACTTCCAGCCTTGCAAGGTGCTCAGACCCAGCCAACAGCTGCCCTCAGCCTCACGTGGCTCAGATCAAACCAGGACCGGCTTCTCTGGGACCACGCCTCCATATGTAAGATGAGGATGCCCATAGTCTGCTCCATTTTACATTAATCAGGTCTGGCCTGGCCAATTTCCAGTGGAGCCAGTGCCTGGGCAATATTAGGGTGTCTGTGGTCTATAGGCAGAGACCAGTTCCAGAATTTCACCCTGAGAGCATCATAGGGCAGCCCGAGTAGCAAGTTAAGTGACCCAGGATTCAATAATGTTGTGTAACTAGTTTTTCCATTTCTGTACAGTGTGATAGGCTAAAGGGGCTCCGTCAAAAAAAACTATCCTTCTGCTGGGAAATCTTGCACCGTTATTGAGCCACGATGACTGTCTGTGAAAGAGATTAGAGGTTGAACGGATTTCTCTGTGCTCTTTCCTTAACGTTGTGCAGTTAGTTGGCAGCACTTTGTGTATAGATAGTTTCACACGCCTGCCCTGCTCAGGCCAGGGAGCTCACACTCCCACACTTTCTGAGGCCCTGCAAGAAGGTGCTGAATAGTAACAGCAGGAGAGCTGCTGCTATTTCAGCCAAGAGGGTGTCTCTTCTTCCCAGGACCCCTGTACAGAGATGGGGAGCAACTGGAGCTTGGTGGGGGCAGAGGGGCAGAGACCCCTCTTTTGCTCCCCAACCCCTCCACCAGGCCCCAATATCTGATAGCAGTGTGGGGAAGGTGACCCCAACCCATGAGACACACATGAAAGAGGAGACACCAGCTTGGAAGGGTCGGAAGCCACTTCCTCAGCAACTGAAGCTCCCCAAGGTAGCAGGAGAGGGGCAAGAGGCACTTGCAAAGGACAGAAATGCCTCCAGGCCTTCCCCAGGACCTGGGAAACCCAGAGGCAGTGAAGATCTTCAGCTCTTCCATGGAAGCTGGGGGAGAGAAAAAAGAAGAGCTGGGAGGGAGCAGGCCTCAGGCTGGGGCTCTGTGGGAGCTAGGAGAAGGCAGGCTGGGAGGTAGCCAGGACAATGGGAATCCCCTGCCACATCCCTGCAATAAAGGAGAAGTAGCGCTAGCAGGCAGTGAGAGTCCCCATCTCTGGGATTCAGGAAAATCCAGGCTGGGAGGTAGCAGGGATTTTGCCATCTGTGAGAGATGGGAGCCAAGAGAAGCTGGACTGGGCGACAGAGAGACAGGGGATGCATTAACAGGTGTGTTGTGAGCAAGACACGAGAAGTCATTCTTCCGCTCTACTCTGCGCTGGTTAGGCCTCAGCTGGAGTATTGTGTCCAGTTCTGGGCACCGCATTTCAAGAAAGATGTGGAGAAATTGGAGAGGGTCCAGAGAAGAGCAACAAGAATGATTAAAGGTCTAGAGAACTTGACCTATGAAGGAAGGCTGAAAGAATTGGGTTTGTTTAGTTTGGAAAAGAGAAGACTGAGAGGGGACATGATAGCAGTTTTCAGGTATCTAAAAGGGTGTCATAAGGAGGAGGGAGAAAACTTGTTCACCTTAGCCTCTAAGGATAGAACAAGAAGCAATGGGCTTAAACTGCAGCAAGGGAGATTTAGGTTGGACATTAGGAAAAAGTTCTTAACTGTCAGGGTGGTTAAACATTGGAATAAACTGCCTAGGGAGGTTGTGGAATCTCCATCTCTGGAGATATTTAAGAGTAGGTTAGATAAATGTCTATCAGGGATGGTCTAGACAGTATTTGGTCCTGCCATGAGGGCAGGGGACTGGATTCGATGACTTCTCAAGGTCCCTTCCAGTCCTAGAGTCTATGAATCTATGAATCTATGGGGCAGTAGGCATTCCCCACCCTGTCCCCCTAGGAAGAGAAGCCATGCTCGGGGATAGCTGCCTTACAGAGGCATGTGGCCAACAGGGCACTCTGAGCTGTCGTGCATGTGCACACACTCCTCTGTTCATGTGGGTCATTCATACAGTAACAGAGAAGAAAAACTTTTAGATGAGCCAGGGAAACCTGAAAAACAATTGGGAAAAAGAATCACAAGGGAATGTAGGGGCGGATCAATTTAATCCACATGACCCGTGTCTCTTTAAGGATGGCCTTGCGAGCTGCAAATAGGAAATATGATATTCACTTTTTAACCTTATTATTTTAATATAGACTTTGTGGTGTGGATTTTTTTTCTATTTTGTTTTTGGAATATATTCTCCACATTTTTGCAGGATCCATGAAGATGCCACATTTCCCATGCTTTCCTTGAGGCTCTTTATCATGGCCTCCATTCTTCCAGCCAAAGAGGAATGAATGGGACTCTCTTCACAGCCTGGTGTCACTGCTCCTCCAATCTGCAAGCAGGCACTCCCTTCCCTTTCATTGGGCAGAACTGCTCTCTCAGCAATGCTCCTCACGCCTCCTGGCAGAGACCAGCCCAGTATCTTCCCCATAAAGAGGGAAAGCACTGCCACGCCGTTGTAAAACTGATTTCACTTGAAAAGTGTGAAATTACATCTAATTACAAAGTTAATGTAAATGAATGTAATCAGATAATTACAATGGGTAATGACACGATATTTACAACTTGTAATGATGTTGTTATTATACTGCATATAATGATATGATCAAAATTCTTACTGAAGTTTTTTCCCCCTTTAATTACCTTGGTTCACGCAAAATACATTATTTAAATGTTTCACTGTTTCATGGTCAAATCTTTTTCATTTTAAAACACTGTGAAGTGCTTCGCTAAAATTATGGACTTTTTGCAAAATATGGTCTTAAAAAGAAAATGAAACAACTTTATAGTTAGTGGGGTGCAAGAAAGCCTTTATCCAAATTTCCCTTCCCTTTTCTTCATGTAGCTCAAAGAATAGGAGCATAGACTTTTTAAATAGGAGGCAGGGCATGGGCAGAGTGCTAGACTAGCAACCAGGAAACCTGGGTTCTAGTCTCTCGGCAAAGCCATTTAACTCTCTGTGGCTCAGTTTCCTCATCTGTAAAAAGGGGACAGTAACATTTAATCTAGTTTGTAAAAAACTTTGAGCCCCACAGATAAAACATGTCAAATATTATTATTATTATTTTAATAAATGAATGAAAATAAGGATTCCTAAAAGAAATGCAGAGAGACTTTCATTGTAACTAAGGGTATGTCTACACTGGCAAGACTCTGCACCACAAGTTATAGCACTTTTATTAAAATGCTGGAATTAAACCGCTGTTGCGTGTCCACACACTGTGCTCCTGGTGATGCTGGAGCACATCCACATTAGCAGCTCTTGCAATGGCAAAGACAGCAGTGCACTGTGGTAGCTATCCCACAGTGCAACTGGCCACAGGGTGCTTTGGGAAAGGTTTGCAATGCTCATGAGGCAGGCAGAGTGTCAGATGATGCAGGTTTCCCAATCCCATTGTTCCATGGGGATCCTACTACAATGCCAGTTGCTTTTCAACTGAAGGGGGGGGGAGGAAGAGTGTGTGACAGGGAGTCTATGTATATGAAGGGAAGGGGAGAGAGATGGTGTGTTTTGGGGGACAGAGAGTGTGTTAGCATGCTGTCTTGTAAGTTCAGACAGTGGCAAGAAGCAACCAGTCCTGAGGCGGGGGAGGGGGAAACCCCATCAGCCCCCGCCTCCCTCCCTGGGTTCCCTGCACAGCACTCTCTCTCTCTCTCTCTCTCTCTCTCTCTCTCTCTCTCTCTCTCACACACACACACACACACCCCTCTGCCTCTGTGTTCAACAGCACCAGCATTCCACATTAATGGTTTGCTTTGTGTCCTGGAGCAGATCAGCACAGCACAGGAGGGCTGTCAGAAACGGTGCTTTGAAAGGGGAGGAGCGCATGTCTCCAGGGCAACCGAGTTCAAAACAATGAGCAGAGCGGTCACTTGAGGCATTATGGGACAGCTCCGGAGGCTACTTACAGCGCAGAAAGCAATCAAGTGTCTACACTGGCAATAGAGCGCTGGAGCCTCTGCGCAAATAGCCTTACGACTCTCGTCAATGTGGTTTTTTTGCAGCGCTGCAACTGAGGAGTTTCTGCGCACATAGTGGCTTGGCAGTGTGTACATGTCTGCAGTTTGAGTGCAGAAAGCTGCTTTACTGCACAGAAACTTGCCAGTGTAGACAAGCCCTTAGGCACACCACTTTACTAAACACTGTGCTTGCCTAGTTTACAAATATTGGTGAATGTCCCCTTCCCCTTCCCCTTCACACAAAGTCAAGATAATCGGGTTTTGTTCAAGGAACTGCCGTTGGGTTGGAATAGCAGCAGGAGCTCCCTTTTTGAGTGCTTTGGGCCCTCCTACAACAGTCCCCTCAGCACTGGCCTGTTCAAGACTGCTGAGTACATATAGGGCCTGATTTACCCCTATGTTTCTCCAGTTTTATGCCAGTGTAAGTAACTCCATTAATTTCAATGGAATTACAAAGGCATAAAACTGGAGTAATACAGGGGGCCTCTGGGGCCTAAATCTCCACTGCTTTGATCCTTGTGGAGCGATTTACACCTGTGCAAACTGGATGTAAAATGCCACCATTCGCAAACATCTGACACTCCCTTTGCATAGGTGGAATAGCTCCACAAGGGGCAAGGCCTCTGAGCCCAGTTCATCATTGTTTATGGCCCCTTTGTACCAGCGTAGAGGGGCTATAAATTCATAGATTCATAGATTATAGGACTGGAAGGGACCTCGAGAGGTCATCGAGTCCAGTCCCCTGGGTGTTAGGCTCCCACTGGTGAATATCACCAGCACAAGAGGACCCCCCACACACACACACCAGGCTCTGCACTCCCCCCCTACAGGAGTTCCTGTGGTAAGGGTTATTTTGGGGATGAAGTGCTGGTGGGAGGCATTTTAATGATGGAATGAGGCAGGGGAGTGGTCCCTATGCTGTGGCTATATCCTACCTGTGCAAGGTGCAGAGGCCTGACTGTCGTGCCACTGTAACCAACTGGAGGCCCCAACAGCCTCCATATGGGTTAAACTGCCCATGCCGAGCATGGACAGACACAGTGTTGGAGGGCAGGGAGTCTGCTGCTGGGCATCATAGCTCCTGAGTTGCTCTCTGCAGAGCAGGGGAGAGAGAGCCCCATTTTACCTGTCAGCCAGTGAGGCTCAGCTGACCAGAAGTATTCACCTTCATTGGTGCATCCCCGCTTGGCTCGCTGTCCCTGAAACCGTTTGCCTGTTGATAGCATCAGATGGGGACAGAAACCAGGACTTCCACCCAAGCAGTCACCAGCTACAAGCTGGGCCTAGCAGGGAGAGAAGATCTCCAGAGGGAAAGGATCATCTGCCAGCCTCACCCATTAATGATAATACCTAGTTCTTATACCTCGCTTTTCATCCATAGATCACAAAGAACTTTACAAAAGCGGCAGTATCATTATCCTCATTTTACAGATCGGGAAACTAAGGCACAGGAAGGGGAAGTGACTCACCCAAGGTCACCCAGATGGCCAATAGTAGAACTATGAATTGAACCTAGTTCTCCTGACTCCCTATCCAGTGTCCTAGCCTCTAGGCCACACCGCCCCTCTATGCAACTGTACACCTGCTCCACACCACAAGAGGTCTGTTTTGCCGCTTTAACAGTGAGTACAGGGGCATATTTCACCCAGATACATTGGAGAGTACTCCAGGGGTGAGGAAAATGCTGGTTGGTGAGTGCACAGCCAGGTGAAGGCTCACAGGAGTTGAAGGGGGGGCCTGGCACTGCACAGCACAGGCCTGCAGCCTGTCTTTGGTTATTTTACTGTGCAAATATACCTCTGTTCCACCAGCCCTATAGAGCCCCCTCAAGAACAGTGCACACCGACCACCTGGGACAGACAGGGCTTCAACCATTTCCTTTGATATGCTCTGTGGGATTGTAACCACATTTCGTTATTAGAGGAATATTTTTATTTGAGGGAGGAGCTTATTGTTGTTATGGGGTCTAAGTTGCTCATTCATGTATTGGTTCCTCTGAGATCTCCTGACTTTTCCTTTTACCAATTCCTATCCTTTGCCCTTTTAAGTTAACTCTGGTTTTTTTTTAAAAGCTTGGCTGCTCCTTGATTACTTCTAATTTGTTGTGGCTGGAGGTCATAGGGGCTGAATTTAAATTTATTCACTTGCCCACTGGGTGGAAGCACTTTGCATTAAGAATCCATTTTGGCTCCAACAACCAGCAAGCTAAGTAGTGACACCTGCCATTAGCCCAAGCAGCACAGAGAACCCAGGGCCCATTGACCCTCATGTAGGACACTGAGCCACAATGGAGGGAGGAGCAATTAGACTCTACTATGCTTGGGGATCCCAGTATGGGGCTACACCAGTTATTCCTTATAACGTAGCTTGAGCACAAGACTGGGAATCAGGAGCTCCTGAATTCTAATCCTATCTCTTTGTGGCCCTCAAGAAATAGTTAACCCCCTGCCTCAGTTTCTTCACCCATAAAATACATTCTTCTTCCCACTTACCCTCCCCAGATGGCTATCATTAGGATCGGTTAGATAATGTCTAATAATGCTGAATATAAAAAGTAACACACGTGTTGTTATTGCATTCAAGTCGGAAACACTCTATAGCACCAAAATATTGGGAAAGAGGTTGCCACCAATCAGACAGACAGAATATACAGTAGACTTTTTTTTACTACACTCTCTGAAAGCTGTCACTCCTCTGCTCCTTTGCTAAGTACACTGCATATAGCTACCCACCTGAAAATCCTAAAACCCATGATAATTTATTTGCATCTATATTTTATGCCTTTAGAAACCAGCAGGTTAGGTACTTAAAATAATCACTGAAAGAGTAAGGAATACCAGAAACATTTTGCAGAGTTTTTTTCAGAGCCCTGCGTATAATTAGAGTTTTCTTGTGTTCAATAGAGTGTCATTCAGGGCACATTAAAATAAAGATTAAAAAAAAAATCTAAGGAGTATATACAGAAAGCCAAACCATTATTGTCTCCACATTTGGTTCCACTGTTTTTTATGACTTTATATACCCTATCCCCAACCCTACAGTATATCCAAGACTCATAGACTTTAAGGCCAGAAGGGACGATCGTGATCATCTAGTCTGACCTCCTGCACACTGCAGGCCACAGAACCACACCCACCCACTCCTGTAATAGACCCCTAACCTCTGGCTGAGTTACCAAAGCCCTCAAGTTACAGAGAATCTACCATTTACTCTAGTTCAAACTAGGACGTGACCTGTGCCCCATGCTGCAGAGGAGGGTGACTAAAAGCAGCAGGGTCTTTGCCAATCTCTCCTGGGGAAAAATCCTTCCTGACCCCAAATATGATGATCAGTTAGACTCTGAGCATGTGGGCAAGACATATCAGCCAGCCACCTGGGAAAAAATTATCTGTAGCAACTCAAAGGTCTCCCCATCTAGTGCCCCATCTCTGATCCCTGGAGATATTTGCTACTAGCAGTCCCAGATGGGTCACACGCCAATAACAGTCTTAGGTAAACTTGTCTATTTACACCAAATATATATTTTTGGACTGCATTATGTATGAAAACACTCATTATAAATGAGAAACTTGCTGAGCTTGGACACAGTGCTGGAAGATAAGCAGGAATATCAGGAGGAGGAACCTGATCAGTCTGAGAAAACTTCTTCCTACAGAAGCTGGACCTGAGTGGTGAAAGGCGCATGAAAGTGATTGCTCTCTATTCAGACCTGCAAGCTTATCAGTTTCCTATTGCTCCCAGGTAAGTTTTGTCCTGGGGGGGGGAGGGTTCATCCATCAGGCCTCCAATGACTTCTCTGACAGCTGTGTGTTTTGTTTCCAGCTTCCTTATTAGCAGCAGGATTTTTCTCTGCACATTTTTAGTTTCAACAGGTGCCAGGATTTGAACTGGTCACAGTACAAAGATGCATTTATTCCTAAATTGCCATTCCCACAGCCATAACTATCAGGGAATGGCCACAGCACTTCCTAGGTCAATTTATGGCATAAACACCTTGTTGAAGGCACAATGCTTTATTAATTCCCCTCAAAGATGAGTATCACATGGTGGGACTCATTATATGATTGATTTCAGCTTATTGAAATGACTGCATTGCTGATGGTGGATGCAAAGGGAGGCATCGGCGTTCTGGGATATAGACACATAACACCAGTGAGTTTTTCACGGGGGACCTTTCACTCACATACTGAGTCTCAGGCTCTGATTGGATAATAAATGTCAGCTCTAGTAATGTCACTATAGCCCCCTTTATTAATTAAGCGTAAATCATTTGAAAAAAAAATGCACATCCAGATTTGTACAGCTACATCCTCTGTGGGATGTATGCTTGTCACTCCTGACAGCGCTGATGGCAGTTACGGTAAGTGCCTGCCTCAGAGGGAGAGCAGACCTCAGGGAACAGGACTGTTTAGTACAAAATGAAACTTGCACTGTGTTTCTATTACTGTTGTCAGATTCCAGGTTTTCACTAATGGATGGTTGAAGGAGCAAGAAGATGCCATAGACTCTGATGAATGATCCACAGTGTCACTGACTCGGAAGGGGTTCCACCCCCTGGTAGATATTTCAGTTCTGGTTTCAGGTTGTAGAGATAAAAGAAGAGTCAGGCGCTGGATTGAAATGGTAAAGCATTTGGAAAAACAAAGGACATTTTACCTAGTATAAAATGTATGCATGACTGCAAGATGTAACCTGACACACATACATCCTCCCTATGCTAATGCCAGACATTTGGTCATCCCAGAATAATGCTCGATAGTTTGATAAATAATAATAATAATAAAGAACATTTCTGTAGCAGGAGGCTCAGGACAGAACAACTAAATCAAGTTTCAGAGTAGCAGCCGTGTTAGTCTGTCAACTAATCAAAAGCTTTAAAAGGCTCAGGCTTAAACAAAAATTACCCTCTCTGGCCCCATCTCCATGGCAAAAAGGGTGTGGCTGTCAAGCCCTGCAGATCAGATAGGTGGGGGAGTGCCTAGTTTGAGGATCCCACTGGAGCTTAGGTGATGAGCAGTTCAGTGTGTCAGGACTTAGGTGGCTTTGCCTATGCTCACTGGCAGAAATGTAGGTGCCTAGGAAACTTTGCTGTCAGAAACTTGGGCACCTATAGGGTTAGGCAGTACCCGAGCAGGGGTTTGGGGGCTCTAAATTTAGTACTTAGGCACCTAAAGTGGCAGGAAGGCAACTCAATCCCTTTGTGGATTTAGCCCATGGGCCCTGACCCTGCAACTGACAGCATGCAGGTGGACTGCTGCACCTATGTAGAATCCAACAGAAGTCCACCCACAAGCTTTCAGTTTCAGGATCAGAACCTTACTTAGGGCCAGTTTGCACCATCCTTAACTTAGAATCATTAGGGTTGTTCATAAAGGAAGGCACTCTACCTGGTATCGAAAATGGTATCAGAATCTGGTCCTTAATGAAGACTTCCATGCAACTCTTTCTATTAGCCTCCAATAGAAATACCAGTTCTTGTCATATGTGTAAAGAGTTTTACAAGTACATCTGTTGAGCTATCCCTCCTTACATATGTAGGACAACCCATCCTGTCTGCCCATGGACTTCTGACCATAAATATGAACATTGCCAAGCAGGAGGGTATGATTCAGTTACATGTAGTGGCTGCAACTTTTTTTTTTTTTGCCAACTCTTGACATTTTATCATGAATCTCACAATATTTGGTGCTTTCTTAAAGCCCCAGCTTCTTAAATCAGGTACATTAGAATCGTCACTTCCATTAATAAAACATTTAAAAACAAATAAAAAATTGTAGCCCTCCTGTTTGCTGGGAAAAACTTGAAACCATGAACCCTAAGAGCTCAATAGCTAGAGAAGGCAAATAAAGGATCCAAAATGTACAAGCTCTTTTGAATCTCATGATTTTGGGGGGTCCTGACTTATGTTTTTGAATGCTTGAAATTGTCAAAAAGTAGTAAATCTTTGAAGTATGATGGCACTGGAAGGCCCAGGTCATAAACAGAGTTTGCCTCTTTGAGCTTCAGCCCATCTTCTTCCTCCTTCCACAGGGAAGCATAAATTCTGTTTCAGAGTAGCAGCTGTTTGCACTGACGATATTTCCAAAAGTTCCCAGGAGCTGGTTATAAGGGAAATGTCTTCAGTTTCACTCGGTGTAAAATCTATCTTGCAAGAGCCCATTTTCACTTTCACTGATTTAATGTCATCCTGTTTGGAAATGGTGAGTAGCAAGCGGGTCTGTTTGGTATTGTGAGGAGAGATCATTTTTCTGCCACCTATAACAAGTGCCTTGGTAGTTAGTCCTTGGTTGCCTCAGACTTGCACGGCTCTTCACATTTTGTATAGCATTTGTTTATTTCCGTCCTTTCCCAGTGATATGGCAAAATCAAGTTCAGCTTTAACTCAGAAATACACATATGCAGGATTGATGTGTTTTACGGCATGGACTATACAGAAATATTGATGTGGCTGTATCTGTCCCATCTTGAACCATTTATTATAGCTCCAGAGAACCCTGATATTAAGCTGCTCTTTGAGTCTTATGCAGGGATAATGTGCTGTTCAATTGAAAGGCTGGCACTGTGAAGAAGATGCAGAGGGTGTAATCACAGCCATTAGAGAGAGCCATCAATGGAGCCAAACCTACACTTTCCACAGTCAGCAGTAGGCAGTGAGATGAAAAGGAACTATTAGAAACCAAACCTAGCACTTGATGTGTAATAAATGGCAAAGAGAAAACCTATTAGAGAACTGTTTCCACAAAAAGGCAAAACGCTGTCATACGGAAAAAGAAAAGATTCAGTGTTAATTTAAAAAGGTCAACTTTTCAGGATAAACTGACAACGGTAGTATTGGAAACCTGCCACCTTGCATCACCACTTATAGCTTCAAATTCCACACTTCACCCTGGCAATATGGGCAGAGTTTAGAAGAGGGGCCTTTCTCCACCCATTTTCTCACTCCCTCTCTCTAGTTATTTTTTTTAGGTGGATTGATCATCAGGGCTGTTTTTAGTCAGTGATTGAATGGAGCTGGAGTACTGTAACGTGGCATTTTTCTTTTTCATCTGTCTCTCCTTCAGGTTTCACTCCCAATGGACTCTCTCCCAGTGATGTGAAATCAGTGCTTAAGAAAACAGCACCTCCGCTCAGCATGTGAAAACATCAGTGACTTCCTGAAAGGAAGCTCTGCAGGGAACAGAGGAGGTCAACAGCAGTGTTAATAGTCACCTCTGAGAAAGAGGTGCAACAGCCCATGAGTCATATCACAGTTTAAAGTCTACATTTATGAGAAGTTTATATTCTTTCACATTTGGTATATAACAATCAAATCCCGATGGCTTCCTTTTGCAGTAAATCATGGAATCATAGGGTTGGAAAACATCTCTTAATTCATCCAGTCCAACCATCTGCATCAGGCAAGATTGTCCTTTAACCCCACTAGTATTTTATCTAATGTTGTTTTCCCACTGCTCTGATGATGATGACTCAACTAGCGCTGGTGGGGATTTAATTCCTAGTTGTTCTTCCTGTAAAGGCATTTTTCCTTACGCAGTAATACTTACATACCTCTCAGGGATATTGTCAGATTTACTTAGTTAATGGACCCAGACTGCACCTTCTAACACACATGAGTTGGGGACTGGGATCTGGCCCACTGGCTTCAATTAGACTATTTACATGATTTGTGTGTCTGAGGGATTTAGGGCTGGGCTAGTAGTTTTTAAAGGACTTTGTAGGCATAGACCTAAATTTTCAGAAGGCCAGCCTTGCTTTTGGAGGTGCAAAAGATGCAAATTATGCCCACATTTCTGTGCCTCCAAATTTGTGGGGATGACTTTTTAGCAGTTACTAGGCTAGGGTAACTATGTGATAACGAGCATAAACCATGTAACTAGCCATGTCAACTTCTAAGATTTGTGCCTGAGTTTCACTCGCAGGTATATAAAATACACGCACGCATTTTTCACCCTTGTGTTCACACACATGGAGGTCAGACCTCAATCTGGCTGAACAATTTTCCCCACAAAGTACCATGTAAATAATACTGTCATTGTTAGTATTATTCTCCTCATTCCCCAAAAATGTTAATTTAGAATTAAGGGGTTTAATTCACCACTGCTTTACTCCAGTTTAATACCAGTGTAACTCCATTGAAATCCATAGAGTAATGAAGTGGTGAACCAGACCTAAGTTTGCTACACTGCATATTCCACTGACACTAATCCAAAAAAGAGAAAATAAGCAGATAAAATTCACCATTCTATTAACTCAATTTATTTCCCCTTCTCAACCTCACTGCCTCCCTTCTACCACCATAGCCCACCTATGTCCACCCTCCTCCTGGATAACCAACATAAAGCCTTAACTCTGACTATAAACATAATACACATGTATATTTCAACTTCATAAGTTCTAAACAACAACTAACACCAGATCACATAATTTCCCCTAAACTTTAAGGAAAGGAATGTATCTCACAGCCACCATTGGCAATCTGACACCATACTTCACTTATAAATCAGAACAAACACAGCTTGACTTTCAAATCCCAGAGCTTGCAGTTAGAACCAACTTTCTTTGCACTTGTAAAATGAGCAGATTTCATATGGAGCTTTTGGGACACAACAAACATGGAACCACGTCACAGCCATTTTTAGATCTTTGTCAAAGCAGATCAATTAATAACCTTTTTTCTCTTGCTACAGCAAGTTCTACCTGTCAGCTGTCTTATCTGCTAGTCTCATTATGATGTTAGTGGTCTTTCTTTGAACTTTAACTGATAACAAAAAGGAGAAAATGGGAACATTTTAATTAATTTTCTGGTCACAATATTTTTTGTGGTGGTAAATGGTACAGTAGTAACCTATCCTGGTTTCAATTAACTGCAGGCACAAAAATAAAGGTACAATTATTTGCAAACTCAAAGTGGAGTCTTTTGTGGATAATCTGGCCTGTATGGTAAAATTCTGCTTTCAGTTACACTTACTGATGTCAGAGGTGTTGCACAAGTGTAAAATACTGAATACAGTTTATTCTTTTCCCGCCTTTGTGTAGCTATTTAACCTGGCATCAGTTTTTAGCCCAACTACAATGGGCCCCTATGACTGATGGAGCAGAGACTAAACCTTCGAGATACTAGGAAGCTGGGAATGGAAAGAAGGGTCTGTTAGTAACTACTGTGTTTTACGATTGGTATCCAATGTCATGGTGACTTGAATTCATCTGTCCCTATAGATCCAAGGATAATGCAAACAGAAGAAATTCCATACGTCTTCAAGAAAGAAAGGAAACAACTACAGTCAATGGATTTCAAAGCAGTTTAAATAATAAAGGGAGGAATTATTAAAAACATGCAACATTGGCCTTACTCTATGCCCATTCAATGGGAAGAGAGTTAAACCATTGCTGAATGCTATAGAAAATCCTACCTAAAATATAATTTGTAGCATATACTCAGGGGCGGCTCTAGGCACCAGGAAAGCAAGCACGTGCTTGGGGCAGCCCATTTGCAGGGGCAGCAGGGATCCAGCATGGGAGCTGAGAACCAGCAGGAGGCCCTGGTTCCTTGGCTAGCCCCCTGCCTATAGAGCTAACCCTAGAGCAGGGAAAGAACTACATTTCCCAGCATTCCCTTGGCCACTACCAACAGGAAAGAGGGGGAGGGAGGGAGGTAGCTGAGACCTCATGCTGCAGTCTGCTATGAATGGAGAGCTGCACTGGGAAGGGCAGGGATACCATATTTTAACATTCAAAAAATAGGACACTCCACAGGGAGGGAGGGTAGCCCCACCCTGCCACCATCCACTCCCTCCGACTGCCCCCCACAGAAACCCCAACCCATCCAACCCCTCCTGCACCCTGTCCCCAGATCACCCCCTCCCGGGACCCCTGCCCCTAACTGCCCCTTGGGACCCCACCCCCTATCTAAGCCTCCCTTCTCCTTGTCCCCAACTGCCCCCTCCTGAGACCGCCCCAACTTCCCCCCAGGACCCCACCCCCTACCTGTCCCCTGACAAATCCCTGGGACTCCCATGCCTGTCCAACCGCTGCCTGTCCCCTGACTGTCCCCCCAAACCTCCGCCCCATCCAACCTCCCAGCCCCCTTACCGTGCCACTCAGACCAGCGTGTCTGGCTCCGCGCAGCACCAGACACACTGCTGCATACGTGCTGCCATGCTCCTCCATGGAGCCACAGCCCTCTTCCCCCCCCCCAGCACCTGCCTTCCAGATTTGAACACCTCAAAATTCAGGAGTGCTCAAGCTCAGTTTGGGCAGCTGTTATTTCATTTCTCCCAAATCAAATATACTGATCCACTGTAACTTGCTGTAGAAAAAGTAGGATAAAATTGAGCAAGAAATGCGTCCCAGTGGTTATTAGGACTGGAATTGCTATTTTCAACAGCCATTGCCTTTTTGTTTGTTTGTTTAAAAGGAAGACCGTGATATTGCATTGGCAAATTCCTCATAGAAAGAAAGAGTGGAAGAAAAGAATAATAAAGGCCCCTCAACTTTTCCTCATTTATGTAGGACAGTCTTATAATATGTATCCAGATATCCTCCAATCATACAAGCTGAAAATTGTTCCACTTTACTGCAGTTCTGTAACCATATGGGAACCAATCCTGTCTGTGTTCTGTGCACATCCAAAATTCATGCTGAACGACCTGCTGTGGGAGCGAGTTACCAGTGACCCAGGGCTGCGACGGAAGGAGGGTGCAGATGGGGGTGGCGGGGAGAGAGCCCAGGGCTGGGGTGGCAGGAGGTGTGTGTATGGGGCAATGGTGGAGGGGAATGAGGGAGCCCAGAGCTGGGGTGGCAGGGGGTGTGGGTGGGTGGGGAGAGCCCAGGGCTGGGGCAGCAGGGGGGTGCAGCGAGGAACCCAGGGCTGGGATGGGGGGCAGTCAAAATTATTTTTGCTTGGGGCGGCAAAAAACCTAGAGCCGGCCCTGCATATACTACATGGTTTATGGCTTTTAAAAATACTAAAAATACAGAGCTTAGTGGGAGAAGAAGAAAATCATGATCTGTGATAACAGTGATCTGAAGGACCACACTGCTCTGTGGTAAGAGAAATATGTAACTTTATGGCACAAATCTTTCCTCCTGTGCCAAACAGAAAGTGGGAATGGGTGTTTTAGCGAGTGAAGGTGCACCAGTCTATGTGAGAGAGTAAGGCTACTTCAGAGAACATATGGGAGAGAGTTTGTTTCATCTCAGGTTTCGTCATATAAAACAATACTGAAATATCATTACAAAGGTTTGTAAGGAATTCTAATTTGTAAAAACTAAAGCCTACAGCAAGGTGCTAGGAGCCACTGCCTAACTATTACAGGACCAAATTCTGGAGTCCTCAGCCATAAATACAGTTATTTATTGTATGTATCACAGTAACACCAAGAGATCCCAACCATGGTGGGAGCCCCATTGTGCTAGGCACTGTATGAATACAGCAAAATAGTCCCTGCCTGAAAAAGCTCACCATCTAACCAGAGAAGAAAAACGCTGGGAAAATGGAAGTGGCGTTATCCTCACTTTACAGATGGGAAACTGAACCACAGTG
The DNA here is from genome assembly GCF_027887155.1 of Malaclemys terrapin pileata. Classification (NCBI taxonomy): domain Eukaryota; kingdom Metazoa; phylum Chordata; order Testudines; family Emydidae; genus Malaclemys; species Malaclemys terrapin. The sequence continues at coordinate 244,561,769 of NC_071505.1, forward strand.
GTTTGCCTGAGGTCACAAAGGAAGTGTGGAGAAAAACCAGGAATTGAACCTAAACCTCCTGAATCTCCAATCTTGCAAACCTTTATTCATATGTAAGTAGACTTTGAAGTAACTATGCACATGAGTAAGGACTACTCACAAGGATAAAGGTGTGCAGGGCGTTGAGAGAAATAAAAGAAACTTGGTCCTATTAGTAAATGGGGGGAGGGGGGGAAATGAGGAAAGCACGTTGAAAGTTGTTTGAACTTTCTCCACTGTTTAAGAATTTTTAGGATGTTAACTTAATTTCACTAACTCATCACAAGCCACTTCCCCTGCTACTGTACCAATACAAGGGCACAGCTCTGCAAGGGGCTGATTTCAGTGGGGTGGCATGTTCTGAGCACCTGATAGGATTGGACTCTACACCTGTAATTCACATCTTGCACCCATTTTAATGCATGTTTGTAAAAATGTCCTGTCAGAGTAGGATTGTTTCCAAGCGTTAGACATGAAATAGCCTCCTTCAATTCCTGTAATGGGATAGGTACGTCCAACACTATATTATCCTCTGGAAACATCATGGGGATCTGCAGACAGTGTAGGCAATTTGATAGACTAGTGCCATTAGTATCCCCACGAATGCTATAAAAGTTCTCAGCCTTTGAAATCCATGTCAATCCTTGTAGTGCTTGGTGATTATTGCTCCATTATCATCCTAGATGGTTGGTATGCAATGCTGGGTTTCACCTTTATTCAGTCTACATGCAATACATTTGCCAGGTTGTTCACCAGATGCAAAATGTTTTTGTTTTAATAACATGAAAATAACATATCTAGCTGTCTGCCAATATTCAGTTTAGCCTTGACTTGCAATAGCTCAAAACTTGATTTTAGTATTGGAACTTCTTGCACAAAGTGGTCAGGGTTGGGATCACTAGGCCAATGACAGATGCAAGGCTGGGAGCTGCTGGACCACTGTTGCTCCCACTTGCACTGCCCCAGCTGGGACTCTGGCACCAACTCACTAAATCCCTTGAAGTCAGCTCCTCCTCAAGTCTGAGATCAGCAGTGGCAGAACTGCAGCAGATTGCTTTTTCTCTGCTGTCACTGGGAGAAGTTGGGGGGTGAGGGAGGAGGGGCTATGGGGATGGGGAAGGGGGACAGTATGTGAGAGTGGGAGAGGAGGTTTATCTGGAAGTCATATTGCGACGAGCTGACTCGGTTCCTTTTCCAGGCAAGGTGCTCAGTCTTTTGGCCTGGTAGCAGGAGGCTGAATTGTAGTGGCAAAACTTTCTGGTGCGAGGGTGAGACATTCAATCAGTGGGGAGGGACTTGCCGGTTGTTAGATGTGGACTGCCAGGCCAGGTGACAGAGAGGCAGGGCCAGTGCTACCATTTAGGCAAACGAGGCGGTTGCCTAGGGCGCCAAGATTTGGGGGCGCCAAAAAGCGGTGCCCCCAATTTTTTTTTTACATCGTTCCTATGCCCCCTCCCCGAGCGCGCGATCGCCGCTCCACTTCTCCTGCCTCCCAGACTTGCAGCACCAAACAGCTGAAGTGAGCTGGGGTGGGGAGCTGCCACAGGGGGGCGCCTCGGGACAGAGTAGAGGGGAAGCTGCCGTGGGGGGGGATGCCTCAGGGCGGAGGGGGGGGCGGGGAGCTGCCGCAGGGCTGGGCGGGGGGGGGGGCGCAAGGTGGAAGTTTCGCCTAGGGCGCGAAACTTCCTTGCACCGGCCCTGCAGAGAGGTGAGAGTGGCCATGACAGTTCTGCTAAAGTTTGAGTAATTTTGTGAAATCCCACTTTAACCTTTGACTGTGGTGGTGAGAGCACCTTGGAGAGCCATGTTATTTTGACCAGTGAGTGCAAGTGGTTGGTACAAGCATGAGAGGCCGCAGGGGTTAGTTAAGGTGTGCATGGGGAAGTGATACTGGAACTGGGAAGGGGTTTATGGGTTCCTTTGGGTAATGGCGTGGTGACTGCTGACAATAATTTTTGGAGACTGCCTGGGGGGCTAGAGTTAAAGCCAGGCGGATTATAGGAGAGCACAGTTTGCCCTCCACAGTGGACGAGCTCTCCCTCCACTTTCTGCCTGGGGATTGGGGGAGCTCAGATCCTCCTGCCCACAGAGGTCCCCTTTCTTCCTAGTTGGTCAAATGAGGATGAATCAGTCAGAAGAATCTGAAGTGGGAGGATCAGGAGGACTTGGTACCTGGCTGGGGAGTTTGAGAGGCTACAAAAAGAAGAACAGGAGTACTTGTGGCACCTTAGAGACTAACAAATTTATTAGAGCATAAGCTTTCGTGGAGCATATGCATCTGAAGAAGTGGGCTGTAGTCCACGAAAGCTTATGCTCTAATAAATTTGTTAGTCTCTAAGGTGCCACAAGTACTCCTGTTCTTCTTTTTGCGGATACAGACTAACACGGCTGCTACTCTGAAACCTGAGAGGCTACAAGCTTTCCTGCGGTTAGGTGGAGCTGTGCTGACTCTGGCACAAGCACGAAGCTGGTTCTAAAGGAATAATAACCATTCTGTAGCGCAAGAAGCACTTCTATTCTTTATTGCTCTTGTCTGCTCTGTGCAGAATCATTTCTCTCCCATCTCCTTCTCTTCCCCAAAATCTGTCTCCTGACTGGTCAGCTAGAAAACACAAGGTCAAACTCATGTGCCAGATAGGAACATCTGTTTCTGATGTGTACCACTGCAGATCCATCTACACAGCACATTCCATGCCAGTTTGTGGATTTAGGATGGTATATAAAGGAGATCGGGTGGGGAGAGAGAGAGAGAGAGAGCATATTGCAGTGAGGAAGCAATTTTTTTCCTCACTTCACTTTTAATCATCTCCATTTCCCATATTTATGCTACTGTGATTCAGGACCGCAACGTGAGCAGGTATGCAGATATGTCCTCAGTACGGTATATCAGTGTACCATCAAGTAGTAGAAATGCGATACTGATCTTAAGCAAGGAGGTACAACAGAATCCTTATTTTATGAACTAATAGGGGGTTCATGAAATTGAAATGTTCATGAAGCTAAACATCTCCAAATTACATTTCCAGCAGCCATTGATGAGACAAAATGTAAGAGTTTGTTTTTGTTTTTCTTTAGTTGCAAAATCATGGATTAAACTACACCAACCCCCTGGGCCAACTTAGTTGCTGTTTCACCTCTGTTCAACCGTACAGAGATCTCTACTTTCTTTTGAACACTGAGTACAGTTCACTTACATTTCTTGTCTATTGTGAAGAAGAACACTTAAGAATATGGGAGTGCTCACACAGAACCACTTCCAGGTGCGACTTGTCTGATACTGAGACGCTTTCACCAGAGCATGGAAAGATCAATACACCTTGACTCTTTGGGACCTCTGTTCACTGTACAGATGCATACACAGATACCTTTTTGACTAAGGGATAATGATGGTTCACATAACCAGTCATACATAAGGTCAGTGTTAATAAAATCAGTGTTTTACTATATATTTAAAGCTGGGATTTCCAAAGGGCCTAAGGGAGTTAGCTGTCCTACTCTCATTGAATTTAATTGGTATTTGGATACTCAACTCCTTTTGTCCCTTTTGAAAATTCCAGCCTAGGACTTTAAATATTAGATTTGAAAATACTGCCCTTTTAGTACTAATTAAATTAAACTAATTTTCATAAAATAACTGAAAATAAAAGATTAGTAGTTTAGGGTCTATTTTGCTCAGAATATTGTTATTGGACCTTAACATTAAGAAGATTAATGTAATCTTATGTGCGAGGAGTAAAGCAAGAGTAGAAATTGAAGGCTTAGGCTAAAAACATGGCAGGCTTATTTCCTCCCTAGAGATTTACATATGGTGAAGTATTAGGTTTTGCAAAACAATACCAAATATTTCCAAAGTAGTTCCCCTAACTAGTGAATTTTCTGTCGTTAATTTGGTAATCTGGTCACCCAAAGTAATAACTAATAATTGCAAAATAAATGCCAGGAAAGATGTCCTACCTAGTCAGTCTGTAGTAATTTCCTTTAAAGATGTGGGACAAATGACTTATAAGTAATTTGTTTGCAAATTGTCCTGCCTCCAGCGGCAGAAACTTTAATAGCAGCTGCATGCTGTAGTAGCTTTTCTGCAAAGGAAAGCTGGGGAATGGTTGAGACCCATGTTGAGACCCAGGAGCTTAGGGGACTTTTAGCTGCTGAATACTAGTGGATCTGAAGCAGGAACAGATTCCTGCTCATTTCCTTTATGTTTCTGACAAGCAGCAAGGAGTAAAAATGTGAACCAGTGTGTCTAGTAAATGCTAATATAGAAGAAAACTACCAGGTGGAGGGAGTTGAAGGTGAGCTCCCAGAATGTCTATTGGACTTGTTCCAGCACAGTGCTACATACTTAAATGAGGGGCAGCAGAAGAGCCTGAGAGACATTCTAGTTAGGAATCAGGACTTGTTCTCCTGATCCCACAAAGATACAGTTTTACTTTGCTGGGCTAGCACAAGATTGATACTGGGGGATGACAGCACATTAAACAGTCACCTCACTGTTTACCAATAACAAAGAGGGAATAGGCCTTACATTTACTCAATGGTCTGTATCAGGAAGGCATAATTCAACCTTGGGCCTCCCCCATAGATCCAGTTAAGAAAAAAAATGGCAGCACCAGATTCTGCGTTGACTATAGAAAACTAAGTGAAGATACTTAAAGCGTTCTTATTCATGACCACAGATAGACGACACCCTGGATGCTGTAACAAGTTCAGTCTAGTTTTCCACCCTGGATTTTAAAAGTGGTTATTGGCAAGTGGAAATGGATCCAAAGAACAGGCAAACAGTTACTCTCGCAGCAGGACACAGCCTGTGGCAATTTAAAGTGATGGCTTTCAGCCTGTATAATGTACCGGCCATGTTTTAGGGGCTAATGGCAAGGGTATGTCATGGCAAGCCTCTCTCAGCCTGTTTGTTATACCCAGATGATATCAATATTTCCAACCTCAAGAGATCAAAAATCAGGAGTCCGATCCCCAAAAATCATAAGATTGGTCCCACAAATCATGAGGTTCTCAAAACATCAAATCACATTTTTTAGTCTGCCTTTTGATTTTAACTCCCCTCTGTTCCTCTGTCAATGTGTGTGTGTGATAACTTCAGGTTGAAAAGTCAACCTTTAAAGCACACAAAAATGCACACCTCTCCCTGGCTGCTCAGATAGAGATACCACTTACCATCGCCTCACTCCCAAAGAACTTCCATCCATTTGCTATTACTGTCTTGACTTCCCACTTCTCTACCTGACTGGCCCTGGGGTTTCTCCTCTTCCCTGGACCAGGCAGCACCACTTCACCTGCACAGTCCCAGCTCTGCCTCACTACCCATCAGTGCTTCTCTTCTGCCCATATCCCAAGTAGAGGAGAAGTCCCAAGGAAGTGGAAGGCAGGGAAGTGTTGCTGCTGGGTCCAGGCCGCGGACCCAACAGCAGCTTTTCCCTGACTCCCCCATCCACTGCCTCCTGCTGCCCCGGGACTCTCTCACTGCTATAGGACCACACATGAAGTCAGGGCTCAGTGGCAAGGCAGGTCTGTCTCCTCAAACCCTGACGCTTTTACACGTAGCTCTGCACAACCCTGAAAATGGCAGGATCAGAGGAGCTTCTTGTGTCATCAAAAAAATTCTGGGGAGGGGGCAAAGTTTGCTTTCCTCTTGACTATGTCCAAAGTCTGAGGAGGTGATGGGGAGTGGAAGACATAGTGGAGCACAAAGACCTATACAAAGTCATGTAGGAGGGGCAAACCAAGGTCTGAGAGAGCAACTACTTCCCTTGCCTCAGCAAATGATGGGCTCCTGAGGGGCAACTTGCCTGGTGGATGGAAAATCAGCTGTGTTATGATTTCACAGTCACACACACGCATGAGCACAAGCATCATAATGCTGATCCCCTGTCCAAACAGCCTTACTGGGAGGCTAATTGCAAACACTGCCTTAAGCAATAGAGCGAGGGACTGGTTACTCAAGGGAATGAGTGTGCTCAGGAAGAGATGCAGTATGGTTATAGCTATATCGGTCCCAGGATATTACAGAGACAAGGTGGGTGAGGTAATATCTTTTTTGGACCAATTTCTTTTGGTGAGGGAGACAAGCTTTCGAGCCTACACACAGCTCTTCTTCAGAAAGCATCTCTCTCTCACCAACAGAAGTTGGTCCAATAAAATCTATTACCTCACCCACATTGTCTCTCTCTGGAAGAGATGGCTGTCTTCTCTTTTTTCATAATTTTCAAAAGTGCAAATGCTCCCGGTTCATCCACTAGAATAGTGGATGTGGGGTTGCAGGAATGTAGCTGGAAATGTAGCTGTGGAAACTAAGGCTGAAAATATTGTGACAGTAATAAGTTCACCATTAAACAAAATGAGCATGTTCTGTCGCATTCTTCAGGGGCTCACTGAAAGAGACCCTTCCCAAGAGGCTGAAAGGAAATCAGGCATGGAGAGACAAACTCCAAGGAGATCTGGATGGGAGTAAAAGCAATCTGGATTGGTTATCATAGAAATCTTAGAAATGTAGGGCTGGAAGGGACTTTGAGAGGTCATCTAGTCCATCCTTTCCCATGCGGAGGCAGGACCAAATATACCTAGGACATCCGTGACAGGTTCTAACAAACCTCTAATGATGGGATTCCACAACCTCCCTTGGCAACTATTCCAATAGTTAATTATCATTATAGTTAGAACGTTTTTTCTAATATCTAACCTAAATCTCCCTTACTGCAGATTAAGCTGATTACTTCTTGTCCTTCATTCAGTGGACATGGAGAATAATTGAATAATGTCTTCTAAATAACAACCCTTACAATATTTAAAGATTATCAGGTCTCACCTCAGCCTTTTCAAGACTAAATATGCCCACTTTTTTTAACCTTGCCTCATAGGATAGGTTTTCTAAACATTGTTTATTTTTTGTTGCTTTCCTCTCGACTCTCTCCAATTTGTCCATATCTTTCTTGAAGTGTGGTGCCCAAAACTAAACACAATACTCCAACTGAAGCCTATCCAGTGCTGAGTAGAGTGGAGCAGTTACCTCCCATATCTTACATAGGAGACTTCTATGAATATTGCCCAGAATGGTATTAGCCTTTTCTGCAACTGCATCACATTGTTGGATCATATTCAATTTGTGATCCACTGTAACCCCAGATCCTTTTCAGCAGTACTACTGCCTAGCCAGGTAGTCCCAATTTTGTAGTTCTGCATTTGATTTTTCCTTCCTAAGTATAGTGTTTTGCATTTGTCTTTTGTGAATTTCATCTTGTTGATTTCAGATCAATTTTCCAATTTGTCAATATCATTTTGAATTCTAATCCTGTCCTCCAAAGTGCTTGCAACCCTGCCTAGCTTGATGTCATTCACAAACTGTATAGGCATACTCCAAGTAATTAATGAAAATATCAAACAGTACTGGACACAAGACACACTGGGGCCCCACTAAATATGTCCTTGCACTTTGACAGTAAGCCAACGATAACTACTCTTTGAGTACATTTTATCAACCAAGTTGTATTCCCACTTTAGAGCAATTTCATCTAGAGCACATTTCTTTAGTTTGCTTATGAGAATGTCATGTGACACAGTTTCAAAAGCTTTACTAAAATCAAGCTAAATCACGCCCTACTGCTTCGTCCTATCACTAGGCCAGTAACCCTGTCAAAGAAGGAAATTAGATTGGTTTGGCATGAATTGTTCTTGACAAATCAATGTTGGCTATTATTTATCATCTTTGTATCCTTTATGTACTTAAAAATGTATTTTTAATTATTTGTTCTAATATCTTTCCAAGTCTCAAAGTTAAGCTGAGGGGCTATAATTTTCTAGGTCCTCTTATTCCTCTTTTTAAAGACAGGTACTATATATGACCTTCTTCAGTCTTCTGGGATGTCACCCATCCTTCATGAGTTCTTGAAGGATGGGTGACATACCGCCAATGGTTCTGAGATTGCTTGAAGTAGTTTCTTAAGTACCATAGGGCAAATTTCATTAGACCCCTCTGACTTGAATATGTCTAACTTATCTAAATATTCTTTAACCTGTTCTTTCCCAGTTCTAGCTTGTGTTTCTTTCCCTGGGTTGTTAGTATTAAATGTGTTAAGCATCTACTCACCTTTAACTTTTTTAGAAAAGACTGAAACAAAATAGACAATAAATACCTCAGCCTACTTGATGTCATCCATTATTACCTCTCCTTCCCCACTAATTGTTGGGCCTACCCTTTCCTTTGTCTTTCTCTTGCTCCTAATGTATTTATAGAACCTGTTCTAGCCTTAGCCTTGCGAAGTGTAACTGATTTTATGCCTTAGCCTTTCTGATTTTGTCCCTACATGCTTGCACCATTCTTTTGTACTCCTCCTTGGCAATTTGTCCATAGCAATTTTCCAATTTTCATAGGATTCCTTTTTGATTTTCAGGTCCTGATGAAGCCATATTGGCCTCTTACTTTTCTCCCTATCTTTTTTTCATGATCATTCTCACCCAAGTTACCTTCTACCTTCAGATCCACAACTATTTCCTCCTTGTTAATCAGAATCAAGTCTAAAATGGCTGCCCCCCGATTACTTCCTCCCCCTTCTGAAACATGAAGTTGACCCTACTACATTGTACCTAGTACAATATTGATATAGTTAAAGTCCCTCAGTACAACCAGGTCTTGTGTGGATATTTCTGTTATTTTTTCTAGAAATGGCTCATCTACCTCATCACCCTTGTTAGGTGTTCTGTAGTAGACTCCTACCATGATGTTGGCCCTGTTTTTCCCCCTTTTATCTTCACCCAGAGATGTGAAAATATCCCGACACAAACACACTATGTAAACAGTTAAATTTGTTAATTTGAAAATTATTTCTTTTATTTCAGAAATCCCTGACTCCACACACAGCATCACCATTTTGGACTTTGTTGAGATGATGGGGGGAGATGAGATGGGGAGCATTGTTAACCTGGGGGTTGGGAGAAACCTCATTGAAACTCGGAGGCTTACCAACTGCTCTACATTCAGGATAAAGGTAAAAAAAAAAGCAATTACGGTTCTTTATGGAATAGATAGCTGAAACAATAGGAGCCATTGCCCATAACACAGGCCACATGCAAGGCCATTCGGGAATTTGAGCTATCTGGGCTGAGGATTTTGACTGGGAGCAGATCGCAAATGCTGGGGCCTGGGTATAGTTTGAGGGAACAGTGTGTGTGTGTGTGAGAGAGAGAGAGACAGAGAAGTAATAGAAACACTATAGAAGCACACAGAAATGGCAGCAAGGAAGCCCAGAGACAGCTGAAATGCACTTGTAGTATTTTCAAGAGAGAAAGACTAGCACTCTTTGGGTAGAGTGCTGGCTGGAAAGAGGCTGGGAACTCTGAGCAGGAAACTGCCTCCTGCTAGTTCACTCCTACTGTGTTCAGGGAAACAGGACTTGTGTACATTCTTTGAAAATAAACAGGATTCCACCAAAGAAATACCTGACTCCATAATCAATTTCTCCTCCTAACAGAAACAACTTGCAAGACCTTGAAGACTGACTAATCACTCGGGTCAGAAGGATTAAGAATATTCACTCCTGTCAACTATGCAGCCGGTCTCACATACTGAAGTGTTTACCTTGTTCAGCATTTTTTGGAAGTGTTTTCTCTAATTACTTCATGTAGTTAGGCTATTACTACCTCCTTTTCCTAAAGAGAGAATACTAATGACTATCCAAACCTCACTTGCTACTCAGGTCACTAAATCATTGGATAGGATAATCTTTAGGTAATTTAATGCCTGAATTGGCTTGGATCTAAACTCAGGTATTTTTACTACTTAGACAGGGCTCATTTATAATGTGACTGTGTGTGCAAATAGCACTGGGAATATGATCTGGATGGGTTTCTGTTTGAAAAATGAAAACTAATCTGACCTTACTACATCTGACGGTCTGTAGGTGACGGTTCATTATCCACGGGAAATGTTTGAATTTGATATTTGATCTATGCTTTACAGGCTCCTGATCTGTTTGCAGTTTATGATGGTAGATAGAGTAAGTTCAGCAGTATGAGGTGGAACAGATTGCCAGAATCAGTCATCCACCAATGGTGATGATAAACAACCTTTCACAACAATTATCTAGTTAAAATACCATTAACAATTAATGACATACATCACAGAACTTATTGAACCCATTAAAGACTAATTTACTGGCTATAAAAATATGGCATTAAGAATTTATGGATCATTAGCTTTTATTCCAGAATGAAATATTGCTGACTGAAAGTCCCAGAAACTGTTGAAAACAATCACTCATTAAAACCACATGAAATTAAATGATATAATGGCAGAAGAAAAGGAAATAGAGACAAGTTTGTAAATGTTTGCACAGAAGAAGCTAACTTTGTATGTCACTGAATGGTTTAAGATTGCATTTTCAAAGACTGAAATCTACAATTAAATAATTCAAACAAAGTAATTTTAATGTACAATAAATTCTTCACTGAAAAAACACACACTAGATCATGACTGATCAAAATTCTTATCATGGTCTATTAATCACAGCCAGTTATTTTGGAACTCTGTTAAGGAGATTATAACAATGTTAAAGTTAATTAACTAATTCCTCTAAATATTTAATACATAAGTTCAGATCTAGCAGCTGTTCCAACCTTAAATATCAGCATTTCAATTTTGCCTCAGGGCCAAAGCAAAGCTATTGGAAACGGACTAAAACTAGCTGTAATTTCCAATTTATTATTATCTAATGAGACTGATTCAGAGATGAGCTTTTCCTGCCTATAATATAAAAATTGTAAATGTCACACACTCTAAAATTTGATCATAGGTCTATTTCAGCTAGGATGATATACTGTACATCACTCTGAACCATTTTTAAAGAAAGCACACTTTGTTTTTCTTAAGAACCAGCTGCTGACTATGAAAACTGCTAGAAAGTATCATGCTTTTTTGGAATCCTTTAGGTATTTTATCTCTTGTCCTTTCTCCTTAATGTGAATGCAAGGTTTGAAATTTAGATTCTAAGGGCTTGATTCTCCTATACTTACATCAGTTTCATACCAATGTAACTCCACCGACTTCAGGGAAGCCACTCCCAATTTATGATGATGCAAGTGAGAGAAGAATCGGCCTTTGGAAATGTTAATCAGCAGAACATCTAAGATCTGAATTATAAAGCAAAATCAATGTTCTAGAAGGGACTACAGAGGTAGTTGGCAGTGACTCCTATATTTAGGTTGTCTAACAATTTCCATTATAAATGATTCTTGTTATCTTTTTTTGAGAAGGTCTAATACCCCCATTGTTTGCAGCAGGACTTTGATCTTTGACAGGGAAAAAGCCCAGGAGTCACAAAGGTGCCTTTTGTTTGTTCTATGACAGTCTGTTTATGTATGGCTGAGTTAAAAGCCACATAATGTAGTTAAGTCTGTAGCTCAAGTGGTAGGTGTCTGTACCACAGTAATACAGGTTCAGGGTTCAAGTGCTGCTTAAGATGCATGATGGGTGTGTGTATGTATGTCAAATACTCATAATAGGATTCTTTTTTCTTTAAAAAAGAAGAAATTACATTAAAAAAACTACATTAAAATAACGTTATTTACTCATTCACTACACAATCCTGATTCATTCTCTGAATGCCATCCATTCCGTGCACTAAATGAGGTGGGCTTCGGGTTTCATTCCCTGGGCTACAGTTTTAGGCTTCAGCCCAGGGTGGCAGGGCTCAGGCTTGGAAAAATTGTTGGAGCGGCCACCAGTGAGGGATGGTGGCCACACTCTGAGGCTACCAAAAATTGTTCTGAGAACCCTTGGATTAGGGACTTACTTTTTAATGAAAGCATGAGTCTCCATTCGTTAGTTAGCATGCATGGGTGAAGGCTCCAGGAGACTAGTTGTGACATTTCTAATTTGCCAGTGACACTCTTCCCAAATACATTCCTCCAGAACTTGAAAATGGAAACAGGCACTGGCAGTCTGAAACTTTCATAACAAGAGCAATCTGAAGTTTTTGTGGCCTCTCAATTTTTAGTCTATGACACAACTAGAAACTTTGATAAGAATTCACCAAAACAAACAAAAGGCTGAATTTTTCAAGCCACAAATCCCAAAATTGAGTAAGTTAATGCAAACTTTGGCAAAATGTTCTCTTCTGGACCAGTATGTCAAACACCAACTTGGACACTGAAGAGATTAGTACAGTATTTCTTAGGGCATGGTTCTGTGCTCTTTGATACCAGTGGCAAAACGTCAAAGGACTTAAATGAAAGTAGGAACAAACTCTCAATATAGATTACTTTCTTATTGTCATCTTAACTTCAAAACATGTGCAAACCCAGTTTTAGTAAGTTTGTATTCCTTTGGAAGCAGCAGGATACAGTCTTTGTTTGAGCCAATCATTTTCCTCTGGGCTTTCAGACTAGTCACTTTCCAGTCATTTTATAATGTGTAAAATTGTTGTCTTGACATCTCTCCAGGAAATCCCTGTTACTGGAGATGTGAGCAGGACAATACTCCTGTATAAGAGCTTATAATTAAATGCACTCAGTTTCCTTTGGAACATCCCAAGAATCATTTCATGGGGTTTTCTTATATTTTTATTAAATAAAAAATGAATGACCAAGTCGTGCAGTGCTTACTCATGAGAGTGATTGCAGTGAACTTAAGTTGGTGAGTGTGATGGTCTGTACCCCTTATTCACCTCTTGAACACTATTGTAATAATCTTTGCACAAAGTATGCCTTATGGGGTATCATTTGAAAAATAATAATTTGCTGATCATTATTGTCCTAGTAAAATATGTGTGGCAACATTGTATGTAAAATTATAAGATTACACTGTATGGTGTTACTAAAACATGTTCCAAGTCTGGGGAGCGGCCAAAGGGTAGGCTGATGCCTCAGCCAGCTGTAAATAAGGTCAAATGGACCATCCCTGCTAAGTGGCTATTCATTGGCAGGAAAAGGGACATGGGTGAAAAATCTACATCTTAGCAAAGAAATAGCATGGGGCCCCCATCCACACAGTCTGCCTGTCACCATGTTCCCAGCTGAAGATGCTTCTCAAAGGAAGGGGAGGACTATAAAAAGGAGGGGCAGACACACCCTTTCTCTTCGCCCACAACATTCACGATACCTGAAGAACAAAAGAAGCAGTACTGAACTGAGGGGGATCCTAGCTGAAAGAAGTTCAGCCAGTAGAACTGCTGAAACATGTGGGGAGAGAAACTTTGCTTTGACTAGTTTAAGTTAGGCATTAGTGGCATTTTACCTTTATTTTTCTTATAACCAATTCTGACTTTTATGCCTCATTACTTGTATTCACTTAAAATCTATCTCTACATAGTTAATGAGCTTGATTTATTGTTTTATGTAATCCGGTGTGTTTGAATTGATATGCTTAGGAAACTCCATATGGGATAACAGGATTTGTGCATATCATTTCTATTAATAAAATGACAGGTTTTATATGAGCTTGTATTGTCCAAGAGAGGGCTGGGCAAGATGTACATTTTTGGGGAAAGTCTGGGATTGGGAATGTGCTGGGGTCACCCTGCAGTGTAATTCAAGCTATTGAAAGCCTGAGTGTGACCGGCAGTTGGCAAATGCACACAGACATAGCTGGAAATGACTTACATGCTAGAGGCTGTTTGTGAGCCATCAAGAATGGAAGCAACAATAGCAAAGCAGTGTAAAGGGCATCCCAGGTGACACAGCGACTCACTAGTTCAGATTACATGTGGGTATGTCATAGTAAGTAAGACCTGCAGGATCAGGCACAGAGTCATCACAGAATAGGTTACGCAGTGAAGCTATTTTTCATTTACAGTCCAGATCCTCAGCTGGTGCAAATTGGCATTGTTATATCAAATTACACCATCATTATTCTCTGTTAACATAAAATGACTGTTTGTAAACAGTTAATGCCAAAGTGCAGAAAAAACAGCACAGTCTCACCTCCAATATTCTTCAGAAATCATAAAGCATAAATCTTAAAGCTTGTCACTCTAAATTGTGCAAAACTCAACCATTCTTCTCCAGGAACTTGTGTAAGAATTTTCTTTTGGGTTTCAATCTGGGCAGATCTTCACTCATCTTCTCCCCACCAATCCCCAAGTTTCTATTAGAGTTTCAGACTCAAATGAAAAACACAAACAATTGAAATATCTGTTTCACCTAGTTACACACCAAAACTATGTGAAACCATGAATTCTGCACCATTTCGATGCAAAACCATAACATAGCCTAGACTTGCTCAAAAGGACTGTGAATCTCAGTGACCTCTTGTTGAACCCAATCTTAGTTTCAAGCTTACCGTCAACCCAAAAGTCAGGGGAATTTTGGGTGGTTTCTCTACGAACATATCACACATCGCTAGTTCTGAGGTTTTTCCACAGATGGACCTCTACTTCTGTACAACAATGGCACTTGCTTTATCCCCACCCATCAGAAGTTAATTGAATGCAAATATCAATTGCCACTTTTTCAACATTCACGCCTGTCATAATCTGTACTTGAGTTCTTTACAACACTATTGTCTTGTATTACTTTAAAAAGTCTAATGTGGAAAATCGAGGGATTACTTAATTACATAAAGCTATGGACCAAATTCTGTTCTCAAGTATACCAATGTACAGATACAATAAACCAAAATCAGTGGAGTTGCTCCAGATTTGCACTGGTGTAAATTAGAGAAAATTTGACCTCAATTTTTCTTATGGATACTCTGTGAATCATTGTAGCTGACATGTTTTATTTGGCCAAAAGCTGAAAAGTCCATTTCCTGGTTTGGTTCTTTTGGGGATAGTGTGGACAGAACAGAGATCCAGTGTTTCTCCTTTCCCTTTTTTCAGGGTCTGAGTCTACTCTATGTGAGTCCAGTTTTATGTCAGTTTAACTCCACAGTAGAAAATGGATTACACTGGGGTAATACTGGCACAGCACAATGGAGAATTAGGCCAATGTTCTTCTCTCACTCTCCCTGGCTCTTTCCCCACAAAAAATAAACTATGACTGGGATGAAACTTGTCTTTGAAGTGTTAAGCAACAGGTGAACTTATATCACTTCATCTTATAGGATCTTATATCCTGGGACACAGGTGAGAAATTTCTCTAGTAAGTAACTCACTGGGACAGTTGAAGAAACAACCCATGTTCTAAGTTATTATTGATGTAATCTCAGATTTGTTGATGACAGAACAATCATCCCTTCCTCATCCCTTTATAGCAGCTACAGTGATCATGTGGGGTCTTTAATACGAAGTGAAATTTGGATTCACCTATGAATATTATGTTTGTGGCTGGGTTTGCACTTTTGGAACACGTCATCAGATCTTAAGGAAATAAGAACCATAGAAACACACATTAAAAATTCATCTTTCTACTGGTTCATGTCCTCTTTTACTCCCTTTTTATATATACAATAAAGTTTATTATAATATTATTTGAGGGTGCATGGTGTTTATGAGGTAATAATTATATTCTGGGCTGAATAAACTGATGCCAAGGACCAAGATGGTGCTGATAAATTAACTCAAAGGCCAAAGGCCTTGTAGTGTCTTAGCCCAGGGTATTATTATTACTCAGTTATCAAAATATTGTAGGCCAGATTCTCAGATGATATAAATGAGCCTAGCTCCACTGAAGTCAAAGTACAGTGATTTGCATATTCACAATATATTTACTGAGAAATAACACCAATTATGAATGATTATCACAGTGCCAATCAGAGTACAGGGATTTGCATACTGCATAGTTATTGAGAAACAACTACTGCTGTCACCAGTTCTGTCACCCTAACTCACATTAAATATTTTTCAGGTCGTCTCATTGAAGCCAATGGAGTTGCACCCACGTATGCCAGGGCTGAAATTAGCTCATTATCTTCTTTGTCAGCAAGAAATAATATGATTACATTCCCAATCCGATCCATGAGTCATCACTAACTGTTGCCAGAGAACAAGGCCAGAAACAGTTACTGTGGGATGATGCAACATGGCATGCAAAAATAACATGCCACATAATATTAGCCAAGAAGATGCTGTATCTCTTATTAGCAATGTTGTCATGAGCTGAGAATCTGATTCTGAAGGTTAACATCAGAACTGAGTAAAACCTGCTACTTTTACTTCATTAAGTTTTCATGGTAAAAAGTGAAAATTTGGTAAAATTATCAAAATTGTCAAATCATTAGCGCCATGATTCAGATGCAGAAATTTGCAAAGTTGAAAGGAGCAAATAGTTATACTGTATTTTGAAAGAACAGTCTACAAATTTTTCCATCACAGGCCTGTAAAACATACATATTTTCTGTAAATCACGAAGGCTGGAGACATATTTTATGACCATGAAACCTATAAAGCATTTAACTCTCAGACTATCTTCAGTCCATACATTGTTCCATAGTTCTAATTTTGACATACATTCCCAATGATTATGCAGTTAAACTTGTAAAGATCATCTTAAATTAGACAGATCTCTCTTCCTTTTTAGCTTCTGCCAGTCCTGTCTATCTCCTGATTCCCATAGCAACACCCACTAGCAATGAAGAGTCTGCAATACTATAGTCGGCTTTGTTGCTGTAGAGCCCTTGATCTTGAGTGTAAAGCATGGGTGCTCTCATTTGCTATTGCTAACCTTTTCCTCTCCAATGAAACAGCTTCCAGAAATGTCTGAGCTGTTGCCATGAATCTTTACTATAGTTACATTCCTGGAACAAATAATATTTGATGGGAATTTGTAGGTGGCAACGTAGGAGGCAATATACCACAGAAGAGCATCTAGTCTGGTACCATGTCTCCTACAGTAGGGAGATGCTTGGAGGCCTGTGGGGTTAAGCTGGTGCCAATTGTTAACCTGTAGAGAGGCAGTGGGGCCTGCGAGGCTTAGAGGGGAGTGCTTGTGTTGCTGGTGGCCCATGGGTTTGAGGAGCTGACCCTCATCAGGCTCAGACAAGGCTCCCTCACACTTAATGGCAGGTTCTAGCGAGGTGCTTCACATCCTGGGTTCCCCTAGGACTCCCTAGGAAACATCTCAAGCCTCCACCCAGAAACCTGGGAAAACTAAATAACTTCCCTGGACACCTCTACTAGGCAGTACTTGCCCACTCACAAGCACTGAGTCCATGTATAACAAAAAGAAAATCTTTATAAAGGGGAGAGGGAGCATAACATTAATTTGTGAAAACAGCAGCAATGACTCAAAAGCAAGCAAACAATAAGTCAGACACATGCCTCACAGTACCTTGGGCAGTAGTCCTCTGCCTCAGTTTCCCACTTTGCAGTGTGAAAGTCCAGTGGATGGATGTCCCTATAACACACTACTCCCCCTTCCCCTCCACAGTTCCCCACTCACTGTTTATTGTCTGAGGTCAGCAAAGTCCTGGAGTCCAGGGGTGCATTCTGTCGCCACCTTTGCCACTGCTTGATGCTATTGATGCCGCCTCTGCTGCTATGTTGTGTCCTTGGTCCAGTCCTACAGTGCCATGATCACCTGGCCCAGCTATTAATAAACACAGCTCTAGGATTTTCTGGGTAGAGGACTGCTGCAGCTGCATCACCCACCATGTTGCTTTTACCCATGATGTCATGTCCTGAGGTTCCAGCTCTTAATGATTTCAGCTCTCAGTGATCTCCCTGGGTAGTGGGGAACCTCTTTGCTTCTGCTGCCTCCTCTGCATTGTCTTTTACTACAACACTATCCTCACATCAGGTCAAAGAGGCTTAGCCCTCTAGACCAGCTTATCTGAGAACGAGCTTGTAATGATCACTAAGAAGAAACAAACACTCTTAAATGAGTCTGATCAACTCTGCCTTTAAACACCAGAGGAGACCAAGTAGCATCTAGACACTGTAAACAACCGCCCACCTGTCACTTGCATTTGGTTCAGCACCCCATGCCTAGCAAGGGAGGTTTACATTATGGTGACCCCTTAATTAGGGCATATTAAATACAGTTCTGCTCCTCTTTAGTTGCACAATAAGGTTTCAACATTTCATTACCCCTGCATCCAAGAATTAAATGAATTTTAACCCATAAACAACTAAGTTTGATCACTTTGGCAGTGTAGGAGCCAAGATTGATCAACTTGACAAAGTAGCTGTGTCAATGCAAATAAGGTCTGCTTATGAGGTCTTTTCCTGCAGTTCATCAATAGATGGCAGGAGAGAATACATTGAGACCACTGGCTACATGTGCTTGGGGTTATTGTATGTGCTGGTTGTGTTGTTGTCTGGGTGGTTGTGTTGCTTTTTGTCTAGGGAGTTGTGCTGGGTGATTTGGTGTTGGTTTGTTTGGGCGTGTGAGTTGTGTTGGGGACTTTTTGTTGAGCTCTGTGGGTGATGAATCAACCTTTACAGCAGTTGGGTGAAGTAATCCACCATCTGTTCAGTCTCGCGCATATCACTGATTCATTAGACTCAGTTGCATGCAATTTAGCTGTACAGTAAGGGTGGTGATTGTTTGAATTACCTTTGATATTGCAATGGCCTAGGAATCTTGGCATGGCATAGATGCATGTCTAACTGTTTTATTATCTCTATTGAAATTTCATGGATGTCACTGCACTGCATAGCATGTGTCTTCAGAATTTCAAAATGAGAGCAGGGATAGAACTCATCCTTCTGTTCCAGAAGCATAAGCGCCTACCACCTGAGCTAAAGGAGAACCCTCACTAGCTATGGGCAATCTAAGGCCTAGGACAGTAGAGCACTCTGATTCCATACAGTAGAGGGAACTGTACACACACACACACACACACACACATATTAATTCCTATTATTAAATTTCATACAGAACCATCTGAGTGCCAGGCATGTTGCAAACATGTAAAACAACAGGATTCACTGCTAAGAGCTCATAATAAAAGTGACAGATCATGATCCACCCTTACATGGGTGCACAGGAGCGCAGGAAGTCACCCCTCTTTGCATGCCCATACAAGGGCAGATGACAATAGCAGTTGCTGAGAGCTTCCCTGTGGTTAATAGATTTATAGATTCCAAAGCCAGAAGGAACCATTGTGATCATCTAGTCCGACCTGCTGTATAACACAGGCCATAGACCTTCCTCAGAATAATTCCTTGAACAGATCTCTTAGAAATACATCCGATCTTAATTTCAAAATTGCCAGTGATGGAGAATCCTCCACAATCCTTGGTAAATTGTTCCAATTTTGTTCCTCACTGTTTAGAATGTATGCCTTATTTCCAGTCTGAATTGGTCTAGCTTCAGCTTCCAGCCCCTGGATCATGTTATACCATTCTCTGCTAGACTGAGGAGTTCACTATCAAGCCATTTGTTTCCCAGGTAGGTATTCATGGGCTATGTCTACACTATGAGCTAGGGGTGTGATTCCCAGCTCCTGTAGACGTACTTGTTCCATCTCTCATCTGAGCTAGCACACTAAAAATTGTAGTGTAGCCAACACAAGCAGTGGCAGCCATGGCATGGGCTAGCCATCCTGAGCATAACCCCTGTTGAAACCTGTGGGTTTTACCGCAGCTACACTACTATCTTTAAAGTGCCAGCTCAGATGAGAGCTAGCATGAGTATGTATATGCAAGCTGGGATTCACACTTTTAGCTTGTGGTGTAGACATAGTCATGTACTGTAATACAGTCACCTTTTAACCTTCTCTTTGTTAAACTAAATAGCTTGAGCTCCTTGAGTCTATCACTATAAGACATGTCTTCTAATCCTTTAATCATTCTCATGGCTCTTCTCTGAACCCTCTCTAATTTACCAACATCCTTCTTGAATTGTGAACTGGACACAGTATTTCAGCAGTGGTCATATCAGTTCCAAACACAAAGGTAAAATAACCTCTCTATTCCTACTTGTGATTCCCCTATTTATGTATTCCAGGATCACATTAACCCTTTAGGCCACAGTGTTACACTAGAAGTTCATGTTCAGCTGATTATCTACCCTATGTCCCCAAATCTTTTTCAGAGAGTCACTGCTTTGCAGAATAGAATCCCCATCCTGTAAGTGTGGCCTACATTCTTTGTTCCTAGATATATACATTTATGTTTAGCCCTTTTCAATTACATATTGTTTGCTTGTTCCCAGCTTACCAAGCAATCCAGATCATTCTGTATCAGCGACTTGTCCTCTTTATTATTTACCACTCCCCCAATTTTTGTGTGATCTGCAAATTTTATCAGTGATGATTTTATGATTTCTTGCAGTAAAAATGTTAAATAGCGTAGGGTCAAGAACCGATCTTGCAGGACTCCTCTGGAAACAGACCCACTCGATGACAGATTCCCTGTTCACAGTCACATTTTGAGACATATTAGTTAGCTAGCTTCATGTATGCCATGTTAATTTTGTATTGGTCTAATTTTTTAATCAAAACGTCTTGTGATACCAAGTCAAATGCTTTATAGAAGTCTCCGTCTATTACATCAATACGATTATGTTTATCAACCGCACTTATAAGCTCATAAAAAAAATATCAAGTTTGTTTGATAGGATCTATTTTCCATAAACCCATGTTGATTGGCATTAATTATATTACCCTCCTTTAATTCTTTATTAATTGTGTCCCATATCAGCTGCTCCATTATCTTGCCTGGATGGTGAAAGCATGGAGGAGGCAAGCCTGCATAGTGGATTCAGCAGGATACTGGATGGTGGGTAACTTGCACCATCCTAATGGAAGGTGCAGAGTGCACCGTCCCCAGCAGGCTGACTGAGCAGCTCTGACTCCCGATTCACAGTCTCTCCAGGTGCAATCTAAGGGATGGTGCAACTGTGCTGCCCCAGACTGGGAGTGAGTTGCATCATCGGTGTGGGGGCTGTGGGTCAGGAGTGAGGTGCATTGTCGGGGCACAGGGCTGCGAGTCGGAAGTGAAGGGCCTTGTTTGGGTGGGAGGTGACGGGTCGGGAGTAAGGTGCATCTTTGGGGTGAGGGGCTGTGAGTCGGGAGTGAGCTGCATCATCGTGAAGGGGGCCTCTATGTAGGCAGTGAGGGGCATCATTCGGGTGGGAGGCTGTGAGTTGGGAGTGAGCTGTGCACAAATTGTACAATCTAGATCTAAATGGGAAATATATGGAGTGTGGGGAGGGGCTGGGCTGAAATACATAACATAAGAACATAAGAACGGCTGTACCGGGTCAGACCAAAGGTCCATCTAGCCCAGTATCCTGTTTACCGACAGTGGCCAAAGCCAAGTGCTCCAGAGCGAGTGGACCAACAGATCAAGTGATCTCTCTCCTGCCATCCATCTCCATCCTCTGACAAACAGAGGCTAGGGACACCATTCCTTACCCATCCTGGCTAATAGCCATTAATGGACTTAACCTCCATGAATTTATCCAGTTCTCTTTTAAACGCTGTTATAGTCCTAGCCTTCACAACCTCCTCAGGTAAGGAGTTCCACAAGTTGACTGTGCGCTGCGTGAAGAAGAACTTCCTTGTATTTGTTTTAAACCTGCTGCCTATTAATTTCATTTGGTGACCCCTAGTTCTTGTATTATGGGAATAAGTAAATAACTTTTCCTTATCCACTTTCTCCACATCGCTCATGATTTTATATACCTCTATCATATCTTCCCCCTAATCTCCTCTTTTTCAAGCTGAAGAGTCCTAGCCTCTTTAATCTCTCCTCATATGGGACCCGTTCCAAACCCCTAATCATTTTAGTTGCCCTTTTCTGAACCTTTTCTAGTGCCAGTATATCTTTTTTGAGATGAGGAGACCACATCTGTACGCAGTATTCGAGATGTGGGCGTACCATCAATTTATATCAGGGCAATCATATATTCTCAGTCTTATTCTCTATCCCCTTTTTAATGATCCCTAACATCCTGTTTGATTTTTTGACCGCCTCTGCACACTGCACGGACATCTTCAGAGAACTATCCACGATGACTCCAAGATCTTTTTCCTGACTTGTTGTAGCTAAATTAGCCCCCATCATATTGTATGTATAGTTGGGGTTATTTTTTCGAATGTGCATTACTTTACATTTATCCACATTAAATTTCATTTGCCATTTTGTTGCCCAATCACTTAGTTTTGTGAGATCTTTTTGAAGTTCTTCACAGTCTGCTTTGGTCTTAACTATCTTGAGCAGTTTAGTATCATCTGCAAACTTTGCCACCTCACTGTTTACCCCTTTCTCCAGATCATTTATAAATAAGTTGAATAGGATTGGTCCAAGGACTGACCCTTGGGGAACACCACTAGTTACCCCTCTCCAGTCTGAGAATTTACCATTAATTCCTACCCTTTGTTCCTGGTCTTTTAACCAGTTCTCAATCCATGAAAGGACCTTCCCTTTTATCCCATGACAACTTACTTTACTTAAGAGCCTTTGGTGAGGGACCTTGTCAAAGGCTTTCTGGAAATCTAAGTACACTATGTCCACTGGATCCCCCTTGTCCACATGTTTGTTGACCCCTTCAAAGAACTCTAATAGATTAGTAAGACACAATTTCCCTTTATAGAAACCATGAAAGCAGTGCAATTGGATAGCAAAGTTTAACCTGTTTGTTTCATGATTTTTTACTCTTGTAACTCACCTCTTTTCTGTGAAGTGTTTATAGGCCTCTTGGAAGAAGTGTGCTCAAACCAGTTAATTATTTACTACAATCCATAGTAGTAAATCATCTCCATGAAAAGTAGGTTATCCACCAGACCAGAAGCTGGACATTAGTTCAGAATAAATTACTACACCAGGAAATGGTCTTGAAGAACCTGGATATTGGTTTCACTATCAGAAAGCAGCCGCTTGTGGCACCCTATCCTGCACTTTTAAACTACTTGATTTCTACTAACATTTAAGTTGTCAGAAATTCAGCTGTACAGGTTTGCACCTACAAGAGAATACAGCCTTCTGAATATTCATCTTGCTATGTTCCAGAAAGAATTGTGTAACCCTAAGCTGTGTGAAAACAGTGCTCCTATGTCAACCACAAAGTCACTCTTTACGCCACAATGCAGTACGGAGCACCTGGTGTGGGGTGGGGAGAGACATGCCAACTCTCTCAATGGTTATGTTCATGTCATAGCCATCAAAAATAAGCAGAATTCAAAATTGATGAGCAGCGTCAAACTGTGACATTATAGCCAATTGGATCAATTGTCTGACTGCCAAATACTGTACATCATTAATTTAGACATACCGGCAGTGAAACGAGCAGCAAGCAAAGGGGAATGGGTTTGAAAGGAACAGACCCAAACGGGTTCATTTCAGGGGGTTTTGTTTTTGTTTTTGAAATAAATTATAATATAGAAAAGGATTTTGTGTGGCTTTGTTTGCTCTCATTTGCTGCTATGTTGAACTCTACTAATTGATTCCATAATTAGGAGACCTGGCTTTGTAAGAAGATGTGAGTTTTCAGGGCAATGCTTTTACAGACAGAACATATTCTAAAGTTGAATCATTTGGTCTCTCAGGCAAGATGCAAAACAACGTCCTTGAAGTTCCATTAGCTGCAGCTAATGTTCACATCATCAAGATCCCCATAGTGACTCCCTTATCAAAGCGCTTGGAGAAAAAAAAAAAAAGCCAGGCCTAGAGAAAACAGCAGGCAGGGTCCCTGGAGGAAGGTCATCTCCATGAGGATTCCCTTATGGAGTTCTTCCTCTATTTTTCCATCAGGGAGCAACTTCATCTCACTTTGGAATAGGCTATGGAGCCCACTCGCCATGTCTGTCAGAACACCAGAGATCCAGATGGCAACAGATGCTACCCCCCACAGTGGCACCTGGGACAATCCCTGGCTGTGATGATCTCTGCCCGGGGCTCTGCAGAAAAGATGATATAGCCAGGCCCCTTGCTACACCCAGCTACCACCATGGGGCTAACCCAGTATAGGCCACAGCCTCTCAGTCTTTGCAGTGAGTCCCACCCTTGGGGGCCTGCTCACATTGTTTACTGTTGGGGGAAATGCAAAAGTTAAGACTCAGCACAACACAAGCCCCTCCTGGGGTCAACAAAAAGCAAAAAGGGCAGTGGCACCACCTGACTTCGGGGAGCCTGGGTAGTAGCTTTACAGGAGTCCATACAGCTAGGTAGCTGAGTCAGTCTTTCCCTAGCGGCCGTGCCTCTGGGGTTGCTGGACTCCTCGCAGAGCTGGGAAGGTGTCTCTGGAGTCTGGAGTTTCAGCAGCCATTCCCTTCTCAGGGCTTCCCCTTGTGGACTGCCGCTCCCTCCTTTAAAAACCCTCCTCCCTACCATGTATGATTGGCAGGGCTAGAAGGGCAGGACTACCTCAGCACACAGAGCCTCCCTCGCCCCTTCCCTGTCAGTGCAGGGTTTCTACACGCTGTCACACATGCCATTGTATAAGGCACTGGTAAGACTCATTTGGAATACTGTGTACAGTTCTGGTCACCCAGATTCAAGAAAGATGAATGTAAACTGGAACAGGTGCAGAGAAGACCTACTAGGATGATTGGGGAATGGAAAGCTTGTCTTATGGAAGGAGATTGGAAGAGCTTGGCTTCTTTAGTCTCACAAAATGAAGGCTGAGGGGATATAAATGCTCTCTATAAATACTTTAGGGGGGTAAATACCAGGGATGGTGAAGAACTCTTTAAGCTAAAGGACAAAGTTGGCACAAGAACAAAGGGATATAAACTGGTCATGAACAAATTCAGGTTGGAAGATTTCTAACCATCAGCGGTATGAGGTTCTGGAACAGCCTCCCAATAGGAGTTGTGGGGACAAACAATTTAACTAGTTTTACGAGAGAGCCTGACAAATTTATGAGTGCAATTATATGATGGGTTTGTTTGTGATGGTGGAGTGCAGGACTCAACAGCCTTGGGCTTACTTCCAGTCTATGTTTTACATTCCTAAAGCTCATGCTTCAGAGTTTCAGCCAGCCACTGGAATGGGTCAGGAAGGAATTTATTCCCCAAAGTATTCTGGGAAGTATTTTTTATCTCCTTCCCCTGAAGCACCAGGGATGGCCATGGCTGGAGATGGGACACTGGGCAAGGTGGACCAAGGTTCTATGGTGATACTTAGCATTGTCTCTCTCAGGGTATGTCTACTCTGCAAAGTTGGTATACCTCTACCCCGATATAACGCAACCCGATATAACATGAATTTGGATATAATGCGGTAAAGCAGTGCTCCGGGGGGGCGGGTGAGGGGCTGTGCGCTCCGGCAAATCAAAGCAAGTTCAATATAACGCGGTTTCACCTATAACGCGGTAAGATTTTTTGGCTCCCGAGGACAGCGTTATATTGGGGTAGAGGTGTACTTAGCCTTGTCTCTCTCAGGGTATGTCTACACTGCAATGTAAGCCCAGGGTTAGTGGGACTCAAGCCAGCTACCCATGCTAGGGAAATGTGGGCTTGAGACTTTCCTAACCCATGCTCAAACCTAGGGCTCTGGTGTTCACACTGCAGTGTGCAGACCCGAGTCAAAGTAACCATATACCAGCGTCCCTACGGTCCCCTGGAAATGTGGCCACTCTAGCCCTAGGACTATAGTGCACTGTGGGAAAACTTTACTGCCTGCCCTGCATGTTTCAGGACGTTTGAACAGCCTGCCATACCCATTGCAG
Source organism: Malaclemys terrapin pileata (assembly GCF_027887155.1). Classification (NCBI taxonomy): domain Eukaryota; kingdom Metazoa; phylum Chordata; order Testudines; family Emydidae; genus Malaclemys; species Malaclemys terrapin. Next base: position 244,587,287 of record NC_071505.1, read on the forward strand.
ACCCAGGAGGCTCTCTGATTGTGCGCTTGCAGATCAGTGATCTGAACAGAATGGGTTAACGCTGACCTGCGCTGCTGTTGTTCGCTAAGGGCGGGGGGGGAGGGCTTGTGTTTTCAACAGTGTGGATGGCAGATTGTTGGGATAGAGAGGACTAAGGAAACTGTCCCATGGAATTGTGGGATACTTCTGGATGACTCTCAGGACCCGAGTAGAGCGGGGTCTACTCTGCAAAGCAATAGGGCTCGGCCTCTAGCTTCTGGCCTCTGGCTTGACTCGAGCTTGCACCCTCCCGCCCTGTAGGTTCCTGTGGCCCTGGGTCCAATCCCTGGGTTAGCACAATTGCAGTGCAGAAGCCAGAGAGGTTAGACTTGGGCCGGGGCTCAAGCAGGGGCTTATGGTACTTGACTGGCTGGTTCTTGTTCACATGCTCAGGGACTAACTGATCACCATATGTGGGATCAGGAAGGAATTTTCCCCTAAATCAGATTGGCAATGACCTTGGGGGTTTTCACTTTCCTCTGCAGCATGTTCAAGTCACTTGCCAGGATTATCTGGGTATATCTCACTTTATCATTTCCCTGGCCTTAAGGGCTCTCGAGCACTGGTTCAGTTTGGTCCCTCCTTTTCTCTGCCTGTGGCGCATAATAATCTAGTTTCCTGTGGGTCTCATTGAGTTTGGGCTCATTTCCATTGCTGGGTTTAGTATGCGAGTGCTGGGTGGGGTTGATGGCCTGTGTCAGACAGGAGGTCAGATTAGATGATCTAGTGGCCCATTCTGGCCTTAAATTCTATGACTCTATGACTCAGAATTGTTTACTCTGAAGCCTAATTATAACCTTTTAAACATTAATATTAGTAAGTCTTTTGGTGCAGATTGTTTTAGTAGAAACATGAAGCTATTCCAGGCTTGTGAGTGAGGCTTGTTTTTTTGGTGTCAAGCATGAGTGTTTTATAACCTGATACCTGATTGTATCAATTTGCTTTGCACAATCTTGTTTGGTCAGCGCATTGTAATCTAGTCTATTTACACACTGGAAGTATCAGAAAGTTTTCACTGAAATGAGGAAGATGGAGACATTATATAATTCTGGAAAGTTTTCCACTGTTTTTCATGTGCGAAGTACAATTTCACTGAAAAAAAACCCAGAACATCATATTTGCATACACTGTTTTGTCAAAGAAAAGAGGTTCACTTAGTGGGCAGATAATCCTTTCATCATGTTCTCTGATGAAGCAAGCACAGGCTCTTTGTTTAGTGACCTAGGTGAAGAGGTGAGGCATTCTGAATTGATGGGGAAAATATGCTGTTAGTGTCGCCTCTGAAAGAATCCCCAAATGATCAGTCTCACAAGAGCAAAAGGAGATGCTGATGGCATAAAAGGAATGACCCAATGAAAATGCTCCTGAGCACCAATGCTTTCACGTTGTACATGACATCATGATAATAAACTCACAACCACCGGCTAGTTAGAACTGTAACCGAACAGGCTTCAGCAGAGGCCATAGAAAAGAAATGTGGTTTTAACAAAATAAACAGAAGGCAAGCACTTTTATTTTGCATTTAATGTGCTGATCTAGGACCTGATCCTGTTATGCGCTGAGCACTTCCATCCTGAGAGATCCTGAATCCCGACAGCTCCCACTGAAGTCAAGGGGAGTTGAGGGCACTTAGCACTGCTCGGGGGGTGCTCAACTCCCTGCAGGATCAGCCTGACACAAAAGAGCCTTAATAGAATATACTGGGGTCAGACTCACTTTGTTCAAGATACTGTTATGACTTCACCTTACGGCAAAACAACTTGAACTAGAAACACAGGGTGGAGGTTGGGGAGCACCCAACCTTCTATAGACATTTTAAATTTCATTTTGCTCAAAGCAGCGATCAGCAAGCATGAAAAGGTTCAGAGATGCAATATGATTTTAGATAAGCATCCAAACCATTTTGGCCTGGAAATCAGGTTGGAAAGATCATGAGATTGCAATTAGTTCCTTGTTTTGGCTAAAGCAAAAATAGTGCAAGAATAAACTTCTCTGTTATATTTCAGTACTTAGGGTCATAGAAATTGCCATACCAGCTCAGACCAATAGTCCGGATAGTCCAGAATCCTGTCCCAGGCCGGATGATTTAGAAGCAAGTGCAAAAAATCCATAATGAACAATTATGGAATCTCCTTTCCATAAGAGAAGTTTGACCCCAACCCCTGTCAATTACTTTTTGACTTATGTCCTGAAGCATGAGGGTTTAGATCATTCAATATTTTTTCACCCTAGATCAGTGGTCCCCAAACTGCAGGGCACCCATCCCATACCAATTTCTGTATTATGAGAAAGGACAAAGTGGCCCAATTTACCACCTCTATACCATTAATTTTATTATATATATATATATATATATATATATATATATCCATACCTCATATCCCAACTTATTTTCCTCCTTTCTAACCTGAACTTTCAGTCTTCCTACTCTTTTAAATCTCTCCTCATCAGGAAATCTTTTCAGGACACCAATCTTTCTTGTCACGTGTATCTCATCCGCTACCCCCATTTCTGCTAACTCATTTCTAAGACAGGATGATCATATTCTAGGGAAGCACATACAATTGATCAATATATTCTTATTATTTGTATTACAAGTAGTACCTGGGGGCCCCAGCTAAGATCAGGGCTTCATTATACTAGGTGTTGTACAACCACATCCACACACACACACACACACACACACACACACACACTAGGAGACGGTCTCTGCACTGAAGAGCTTCAGTCTAAATTGACAAGAGCGGAAAAAAGGATGGGGAAAAGGAAGTATTATTATCCCCCATTTTACAGATTGGGAATAGAGACAAGAGAGATTAATTATTATTGTTTATATTGTGGGAGCATTTAGAGCTAGGACCACATTGTGCTTGGCTCTGTACAAACATATAACAAAAAGCCTACAGACAACAGATGGATAAAACAAACAGATGGGGTTGGGTAGGGAATACAAGGAAAATAATTATGATTAAGTGACTTGCCCAAGGACACACATTATGTCTGCAGCAGAGCTGAGAATTGACCCAGATTTCCTGAGTCCCAATCCATGCCTTACTCCCCAAACCAATATTTCTCCATCTAATGGCATTATATTATTTTCAGTATTATTTCCTCTCATTCATTATAGACTTTAATATTTACCTTTAAAAACATCAATACACAATGAGTAGAGGTGTTTCACCGAGATGTTCACAGTGACGCCAAGCTCCTTTTCCTGAGTAGCTGTATGTAATTTAGAACCCAGGGGTGGCCACCCGCCTTTCCAGGTGCCACCTGATGTACGGGGGTACCACTGAGCCCGCCTGTTCCACCAGCCTGGACTCCCTCACCCTGTCCTGCTAAGCCAGGCCCTCAAGCCTCCTCTAGCACAAACATACATAGGGACACACCCAGCTGCAGAAAGACACAGACACTGAAATCAGTACTGCATGGGAAGGTTTTCAGCTAAGGAATTGCCCAGCACTCAAGTGCACTCGCCCTCTTGAGAGTGAACCCAAATTGTATTTTATTGCGCTGCACAGAGAACTGTACAGCACAAGCGAATTGAAATTTGCCCTTTCCCTCAATGTGGAGAGAGATATGCGCAGCTTTTTGCGCCCCCACTTATGAATTACACAAACTGGGTTTAAAACAAACACAAGTTTATTAAGTATAAGAGGTAGATTTTAAGTGATTATAAGGGATAGCCAACAGATTAAAGCAGATTACCTTAGTAAATAAACAAAAACCGCAAACCGAGTTTAACACACTAGATAGATAGGGTAAGAATTTGCTAATTTATATCCTGAGTGATAAACAGGCTGGCAGACTTTTAAGGCACAAGTTGCTTTGGCTTTTCCAGGTTTTCATACACAGGCTAAAGATTTTTCTAGTCTGGGACCATCACTTCCCACAATTCAGTTCTTGCCCCTCAGGTGTTTTCAGGTGTGTTGTTGCAGGGAGAGTGAGGTTTTCCCATGACGTTATTGTCCCCCTTTTATATTTTTTCTTACTTACTGGAAAACTTTTTTGCTGTGACATGGGTCAAACAGTTCCCATTTTGTAGTGCTATCTCAGAGAGGTTTTTATTGTACACAGTTTTTAGGGTAATCCGTGTGCTTGTGTGCATTTTCTTTCTAAGCCATTAACATTGTTTGGCCTTTTTACTCTTGTACCTGAAAGGCTGTTTGTGGGTGCTTTCAACCTCACAACATGTTTCAGTAACACATACATAGCCAAACTTTATAACGTCACATACGACAATAACACATACAATCCAACAAGATATTAATATTTAGCAAATCAAGACTTTTAGAATAATACCTTACAAGACATACTTTGTACATGTATGTATATACATGTAATTACATGACAGTGGTGAATACTGGGGTGTTAGAGTTTTACACCAGCAATGTGTATAAATAGCTGAAATTATTCCTCCCAATGAGAATGATCTTATATTTACACCTTATATTTTTCAATGAATAATACTGTCATCATGCTCCCCATTCTTGTAGGTTTGTTAGGTCCATCTACAGTTCCTTGTGGTCTTCTGTAAAGTTGAAGAAATTCAACAAACCGTCTCATCTGCAAAATTTGCCAGTTCACTGTTCATTGCCTATTCCAAATTATTAATACTTGGTTCATCCTAGTAGGGATATTCTATGGAGGTCTGGTCTTGTCTTTGCAAGGTTAAATTGAGATGGAATGATCGCAGAATGGATATCTATTTCATATAGTTTTGTATGAGAAAATGTCAATTTAAACTCTATTTGACTTCCTAACACGCTTTTCCTGCTGTCTAGTTCCTGTGCATGGGCAGAACAGTGTATTTGGTAGGATCAAAAATTCTGCAGAAGCTGTGGTTTGGAGGACTGTCAATCAATATTGTAATGTAGCTTTAAATTCTAGCATTCCCTCTGACTAATAAACAAACATTCTGAGTTATGCCAATCATAATTCCCCACCTGGAACTTCCATGCATCAAAGGAAAAAGAGGGAGAAGAGTATTTTAAGAGCTGATGGAGAGAGAAAAAACATCAATTAATGTTTAAAAAAATACTTGCAATCCATTTAATCCTACTAGCTGGATGAAAAATTAGTGTTCTGTCTCCCTGCTTTAGTAAAGCTGTCTTAATGGTGGACCCAACCGGGTAGCTGTGTACTATCCAAAATCTGAGCAGGGCAAATTGAATATATTTGAACACTGTTGAGAACCAATAAGCATGGAATTACAGGACGTCATATGTATAGACACTTTTCAGAGTATATTTGCCCTTTAAAATAATATATAATATTTGGATCAGGGCCCATGTTTTCATAATATCTGTACAAGGCTAGCCCAATGGGCCCCCAATTCCTGACTGGGATTTCTATGCACTACTGTATTCATAAATTATTATTAATAATACATAATATTTTGCAATAGTTATAATTTCCTGATTCTATACAGATTTAGATGTGGATCTTACATATTGTGTTGGGCAAGCTTTATGTTCATGAGCACAGAATTTGGATTTGCCAAGGGTGTCTTCTGACTGAAAATTCATGTTGTACATTATATAAACAGACAGAGTTACTGTCATTTAATTGCTACCATCAATTTGTCACGAAGTAAGAGTATTCAGTTTGAGATTTTTTTTGTAATCATACCAATCAAATTATCATTGTTTTACACAATGTAGCACCTTTAATAACTAATTATGTCAAGGTGCATAGACCCCTTAATCTTGGTCCAGTTACTAACAGAAAGTTGACATAAAAACCATCCCCTTCGAGGCAACTAATTGATAGTATTAATACAGAGGCCAAGGATTAAATGGGATGAGGGACAGTTTGGGGAAACATGTATTTTAGCTACCTTTGCTATGCCACTTCTGTAGATTTTGGGATTTCAGTCTGCAGTGTGCTCAAGCAAGCAGATTCTATGAGCTTTAAGTTCATTTTTAAAAAGTAAAAAGGACTTTAAATCAATCTGTTCACCAGTATGTATTGCACAGCACAAATCTTGCAGAATTCTACAATAGTTACAACTTATATAAGGTCTTGAAATATACCATATGTCTGATATTCTCTCCATTAATGTTTTTGAAGTGAAAACAGATATTTTTGCAAGAAGTTTGGCTACTTTGCATTTATAAAAATGGGGGAAAAAATTATGTCCTTCAACTCATCACTAAATTATCCATAGCCTGAACCTTGTAGTGCTCGACAGGCTAGACCTCTAGGATTAAAGTCATCGACAATATCTACATGAAACTTTTGCAAGGCAAACCCACGGAGTTTCAAACAATTTTAGTAGGTGTAGTTCATGATTTTCCATTTTGAAAACATTTATTCATGTTAAGATCTGATTAACTAGTATTTTTGATTTGCTAGTTTGCACGGGAATGTACTTCTTTCCCCATTATGGATTTATATGATGAGCCGCTGTGTAAATAGTACCTTATGGAAATACTCTCATTTCAATATGCAAAGATATAAATTTGTAACTCTGGCAATAGTTGGAATTAAGCACATAGCTCCTCACACATTGACATAAGAGCTCACTCCTTAATTGTTCACTTTTTTCCTGCTTCCTACAGCTACAGATTAAGGTTTTTGTCACTATTATTTCCATTGCTTGGGTTTATTTGTTTTAAAATAACACTTTCATCATAGTGGTAGAGACAAATCACCTTAAACCTTTGCCTACATACTTGCAACATAACTATTGTATGTTCTACATTACTCTCTATTAACCTTTGTATCTGTTTCATGCTTTATTATTTTTCTTTCCCACAGGTATAAACTGTGTGAGCAATATATCTGTATTGTGTTTTAGTACAGTGCATTTGTGGAGGTTGAAGAGGTGTTTTTGTGGAACACTTCAATGGGATATTGCAACAAACATGGAGAGGGAGAACATCTGAAGTGCTCTTTATAAAGAGAGCCATCTGCAATGGTTCCAGACATTCATTTCTCCACCCTGCAGGTGGTGCTTGAACTTGATACAGCATCAATAATGCAGCTTATATAACTATCTTCAGCGTGTGCATTTTGGTACTCATGTGGTAAGGTCATTCTTACATATACGGTAATGATCCGGTTTGTCCCCTTACAATGTATATTTTCCAAGATAGTTTAAGTAATCATCACTTTAAAAGATCATTTAAATTGCAATCTTGTATACACTTTTAAAAAGTGTCAAGGCCTGTCCCCTTTTTACATGTGGAGTTTGTGTCTGCGAAAGTTGCACCTGTATTTTGTGTCCTTTGAATAAATTGTGGGTACAAATCCAAGTGCACAAGGCTTTAGCTACATAATCAACAGTTGAATTGTTGGGCGGCAAAAATGTGGATGTAATTTTTGTGACCACAAATTGCACATGCAGAAATGGTAGACATACTTTTGAAAATGTGTGTCTTCCTGTGTGAGAAAAAGTGCTATCCTATGAGCAATTATATAGGTCATCACTGACTATTACATCACTGACTATTGGCCCACAGTACCTACCCTATATGTTAATTTACTTGGCATCTGGAAGTATAATGCCTCTGTGGTTACTGGGTGGAGTTCTATGGGTAGGGCTCCGTGTCTGTCACGGAGGTCACAGATTCTATGATTTTCTGTGACCTCCATGACTTCTGCAGGCAGCCCCAGGGACAGCCACACCAACTGCTGCTGGAACGGCTCTGCGGCCAGCCACTGGGGCATCCCCGCAGACAGTCAAACTGGCTGGAGTGGCCCCAGGGCCAGCCGAACGGCCGCTGCTTGGGCAGTCCTGGACAGCTGGCCCTGGGGACCACCCAAGCAGTAGTCTTAGGGTTGGCTGGAGCAGTGGCGGAGGTGGGGGGCAGCCCTGGGGACAGCCATACCGACCACTGCTTGGGCAGTCCCGGGCAACTGGCCGCAGGGACCAACCGAGCAGCGGGCAGTGCAGCTGGCCCCGGGGATCATCTGAGCAGCCACTGCCTGGTGGCCCATGGCAGCTGGTGCCACTGACCCCTAGCCCCTCCCCAGAGCAATGGACTCCCAGCCTCCCTCTCAGAGCAGCAGCCCCTGACCCCACAGAGCAGCGTTCCTGCCCTCCCCCAGCTAATATTTAGTCAGGGGTATATAATAAAAGTCATGAACAGGTCACGGGCCATGAATTTCTGTTTATTGTCTGCGATCTGTCCATGATTTGTACTTAAAATACCCAAGACTAAATTGTAGCCTTAGCTATGGGCAATGGACTTAAAGATGTAGCAAGGCCTAGTTCTGCAACCTGTTCATACACTGAGGTCAATGGGACTATTCATTAATATTATGCCCTGTGTACCCTCAGTGCTCTTCAGTTTGCCTGAGCCTGGGACACGTGGTTATGACTTTGTCCTTGTCTTAGCTGGACACACATGGTACCTCATTGAATTTATGCAAACCATGCAGCCACACATGGTACCCATTGCCTGGAGTGCCCTTTCAGCAACTACAGTACAGGGTAGGACTGGGAGTAGAGGCAGTGAGATTGAAAGAGGAAAATAAATCAAAGAGGAAGGAAACATTTAGGGGTGAGAAGGCTGGAGCCTTGTGGGATGGGGATTAACAGAAAGTCTCCTTGGAGGAATAGGAGGGTGGGGAGGCTAAAGAAATGGATGCCTACAGGTAGTTCTTGTGCTTCCTCTAAAAATATGTCAGACTGCTATTGGGCAAATGGGTCCAGATCCTCCACTGGTCTAACTTGGCATAACTCCATTGAAGTCAAGGGCATTTAAGTCAATAGAGCTATGCTAATTTATACCAGCAGAGGTTTGGGCTCCTGGTGTCTGAGGTCCGTATTATCCAATGCTCTTCTCTTTCTTCTCAGCCCTCCACTTGTAGCCAAATTATGGTTACCTCCTGTGCAGATGCACTATAACCTCTTCCCTCTCTAGCCCCATGAAGCCGGACATAATCTGACCCTACATAATCATATTCCAAAGTACCATATACATATTTATATGAAAAGCTTGTCTTTTAATATTAATTTCTACTTCTGTTCAGGTCTAAGATATTTATAGATTAAAAAATACAATATAAGTGAAATAGCAAGGAGCTAAAAATGGCACACCACCAGAATAGTTTCTATCTAAACTGAAAAAAATTAAAATAAGCAAGCAACAGAAGCTAAACTAAACCTATTGCAGAAAGCTGTGGTAGTAAGATGGATAACCCTGAGAAGCTGATATGAAGAATAGTTTGCAGTGGAAATTAATCTCAGTGAGTATCTATAGGCTGCCTGAAACTTGACAAGGAAGCATAATTGCCATTACCTACAGGTGGGTCTTTTTTTTTAAATTGGTATTGTTAAATTAAAGCTTTCCCTGAAAGTCATCACATCAAACAGCTGTTTGGAGACCTCTGTGAAATTAGTTGTGATTTCCAGTCCTGATTTTAGTGGACGGGTATTCACCTCAGAATCACCACCACACATTGATGGATTCTCGGCATTCTCTGCAGAGAGAGAAGGAAAATGAATTACCCTCACACCCCTACAGCTCACACCCTCACACCCCATAGCAAATATTCCCCAAACTGTCAGCCATTTGTAGAAGGGTCCTTGCAGAATCTTTCAGATGAAATAGCTGAGCTACCTTGTGAGATAGGGACTATTTTTTTTTTATTTTTTAAATGATCAGTCTTCCCTACAGGGCACACAACTATGTTGCTTGAATGCTCCTTTCCCCCCACCCCGCCCAACAACCAATCTTCAAAATGGTGCCAACTATCACAGTGTGGCTATAGCACTGATAGTGTCCAGAGCTGGTCCCCTCTGGACAGAAGTAAGGCACATGAATTAGGGGCTGAGAGGCCTGTAAAAACATTGAAATAAAAACTAACAACACTGTTGAACTAGTGTGTTAACGTAATATCTGGCCCGCCCCTAAGAGATACTAATTTTGTCTCCAAATATTCTATGTTATCATGGCCATAGTAACTTTGGGGAAGGAGAGGTTGTGGGTCCAAGCTGGCCTATAACCAAATCTGAGGCCTTGTCTTTACTGCTAAAAAAGGTGCGTTTTCTACCTTGGCATAGCTAACACAAATGAGCTATTCTGAAGTAAAAACACAATGAAGACCAGTCTATTTTTCCCCTGAGGTAAATCTGTGAAGTAAACAGCCCCATATCACCTCCCGCGGTTGACCTTGATGAGTTTACATTCACAGTCTGACCAAAATGCCTTGTTTTCATTGTGTTTTTACCTTGGGATAGCTCACATGCATTAGTTACCCCCTGGTTTAAAAATAAATAAATCTTTACTAGTGAAGACAAATCCTGAAATGCCAAGTTCCAATTTGTTGTTAGATTTTGCTTAAAAAGTTATAAAACACAGTAAATAAGTAAAAATCTGTAAAAGTGGATTTATGTTTTATGTTTGGTGCATTTGAAAGGTTCCCTGCCTAGAAATCCCTCTTCAGTATTAACTCTTCTTAATTTGTAACAATGTTGTCACATATGAACAGTGAAAAAATCACCGAATGTTACCACTGTTGGCATACAACTACAGAGCCATCAACCTGAATATTAATAGCCTACAAGAGGAATGTGTGCAAAAGACAGAGAAAAACTAATAGCAAAAAAAAAAAAAAAATTATGCACCCGAAATAATTATATTCTTATAATATATTGTAGAGATGTGCACTACTGTTAGTCAGCTCCCAGCAGAGTAGATTTACAGTGAGAACAGTTCATTAAAATGAGAATAGCAGAGAACCTGAGTTATTTTGCTGATTCATGAACTCCCCAAACACAAATGCTGGTAGAGTATTTATTCAATGCACTTCCATTACATTAACAGAACTGTTCTTGGTATTACTACTAGAAAAAACAACCTATAGAATCAAGTACTTAGGATCTGATTTTCAAATTGCCCTCCTTTTTGCATTTGCATTGATATTTTGCATTTGTTTGAGGCTTGCATCTGCTTCCAAACAATAAGCACTAATTTTAAACCTGTTCAGCACTCATTTAACCCAGATAGTTCTTTTGTGGCCATTTCACATGCATCTGGGATTCAGTGCAAAGAGGTTGCATGGAACAAAATGAGAGCAAAATGCTACTAACCACAGCTGCAAGAAAGGGCCAATGAAAAACAAGTGCAAACACCAAAGATATAACTACCATAGTTTAAGAAGTAGGCCCATAGTGACCCTGTGAGCTATGCCAAATAAATAGTGACCTGCTAAGCGGTATGAAAATCAGGTGCTAGAAAGTTATGTTTGGCTTGCCTGTGACATCCTCAACATGATCCCCATCTGATCACTGGATCTTTTATTTATGTGTAGTTAGCTTGTATTATTTGCATATATAGTTTATAAACATCTGCATAAGAGAAAGTATTATCCTGGTTATTTAAATGTGCAAGGGGTTTTTTACACAGATAAACTTCCTATGTCAGCTAAGGCGCAATGAAAAAATACCAAAACCTGTCACTTATGGAAAAATGAATGATAAGGCCAGAACTTGAGATAATTTTAAACCAGCAATATTAGAAAGCACTTCATGTGACAATTCTGTAAATATGTACTGAAAACTCTTCTCCTGTAAAATTTTCAAAAGCTCCTAAATGACTTAGGCTCCTAAGTCCCATTTTTAAAAATTGATTTTCAATGAGACTTAGGCTCTTAAGTATTTACGTCACTTTTGCAAATGGTCCTTAGATGCTTTGGAAAATTTTAACCAAAGTGACTAAAACTAGAATCTGATAAACAGTTACTGAATGTGTATTACCTAGCTTCAGTGGGTCACATTCAGCCTTGTACAATCAGGTGCAATTATACTGATTTTAAGGGTGCTGCACACAATAGAGGCCTGGTCAAACGTCCATTGCAGTCAGTGGAAAAACTCCCATTGACTTTGATGGTCTTCAGACTAGGGCCTAAGTATTTTGAAAAGCAAGAGTTCACTTGTGTGCTCACTAGGGTTGCCAACTGTCTAATCACACAAACCCAAACACCCTGGCCACCCCTGCCCCGAGGCCCCACCCTGTTCACTCCATTCCCTCCCCCCCGCCATCATTCACTTTCAGCAGGTGGTTGGGTTGCAGGAGGGGGTGCGGGCTCTGGGTTGGGGCCAAAGGGTTTGGAGTGTGGGAGGGGGCTCCAGGCTGAGCCTGGGGCAGGGGGTTTGGGTACAGGAGGGGGTGTGGGTTCTGGGAGGGAGTTTGGGTGCAGGAGGGGGCTCAGGGCTGGGGCAGGGGTGTGGGGTGCAGGAGGGGGTGTGGGGTGCAGGCTCTGGGGGGAGCTTGGGTGTGGGAGGGGGCTCAAGGCTGAGGCAGGGGTTTGGGATGCAGGAGGCCGTGAGGGGTAAAGGCTCTGGCTGGGCAGCGCTTATCTCAGGCAGCTCCCGGCTGGTGGGGCAAAGGCAGGCTCCCTGCTTGCCCTGGCCCCGTGCCACTCCCGGAAATGACTGGCATGTCCCTGTGTCCCCTGGGGATGGGGCAGAGGGCTCTGCCTGCTGCCTCTGCCTGCAAGGACTGCCCCTGCAGCTCCCATTGGCTTCAGTTCCTGGCCAATGGGAGCTGTGGATTTGGTGCTTGGGGCAGGGGCAGTGTGCAGAGACCCCTGCTGCCCCCCAGGGGATGCAGAGACATGCTGGACGCTTCCAGGAGTCAGTGATACGGCTCCCATTATCAGGGCAGTCTGGCCTAGTGGCCAACATCAGTACTGCAGCCCCTGCTGTTGGGGCAGTGCGACCCAGAGGCCAGAATCTGTAATACAGCCCTTGTTCTCCAGGCAGTGTGGCCCAATGTCCAGAGTCAATGGTATGGTCCTTGCTCTCAGAGCAGTGCGGCCTAGCGGCCAGAGTCCATAGTACTGGAGAGTGGGGTCACCACCCCGGGGTACATGGTGGCCGGGATAGGGGGACCCAGGCCCACCCTCTCCACTGGGTCCCAACCCAGGGCCCTATCGGTGGCAGGGCTGCCTGTCACCAGATCAGCGGGACTCCAACCGAAACAAGCCGAACCTTGCCCCAGTTCTGTGACTGTCTCCCCGCAAAACCTCCCTGGGTTACTTCCTACCCAAGTCTCTGGGATTCTTCGGTCTCTCCACTTTCTGTGCTGTCCCAAGCCGGTATGTTGGGGTCTGTCTCCGACTGGCTGGCCTCCGTGTCTTGGAGTGCAGGCGGTCCTCTCTCAGGAGTTAGTGATGCACCTCCTTCCCTGCTGGCGGTCAGCCCAGAATGAGCAGCTCTGCTGGCTTTTATACCCTGCTTCCAGCTGGAGCAGGCCCAACAGAGCCTGGGTGTGTGTGGCCTCCTCAGCTAAGAGAGAAGGGTTAACCTCTGTTTACCCGTGCAGGGCTGAAACACCTTGTCACACTCCCTCTCTCTTAAGATGGCGTCCAGGGGCGGTGCCTCTTTCCCTTCTCCTCCTCCCGCCCGAGAGAAGAAGTCTGTGTTCTCATGGTTCTTCCCTGGTCAGTGCAGCACTTGGGGACCAGTACTATGGGGCTCCGCCACTCACTTCTGAACTCTCAACCACTCCCAGGGCTAGCATCATCTCTAGTTCTTTCTGCACAACCTCTCACATATTCTTGGGGAGCAGGCAGTGGTTATCTCTCACCTTCTGGCTGGAGATGGTAGTGATGTGATGGCTTGTCACATTTGTTTTCCCTGGCTGGGCCGACAAGACAGTGGAGAAGACAGATACTAGCCGCCATACCTGTTCCTGCTGTTTGGGATCAAGCTCCTTGCCGATTGTCACTGGCCCTGGCTCAGTGGGTTCATCAGCCAGCGGCCCCAACTCGGGCTCCGGGGGCTATGAGGCGATCATCAGGCCCTCCCATTCCTTCCAGGCCTTGAGGAGGTTCACATGGTAGACCTGTGCATCTCTCCGCTGCCCTGGCAGCCGTATCTCATAGTCGACGGGCCCTACTCATCTGGTCACCTCGAAGGGGCTCTGCCACTTGGCCAGCAGCTTAGACTCTGAAGAGGGTAACAACAACAGGACCTAGTCTCCGGGCTCAAAGGTCCTCATCTTCGTTCCCCTGTTGTACTGGTTCTCTTGAGCACGTTGGGCCTGTAACAGGTTCTCCCGCGCCATGGTACTTAGCTCCTGGAGCCATTCCCGCAACCGTAGTATGTACTGGACAGAGCCCCTGACCCAGCTTTCTTGTTCTTCCCACGTCTCTCTAAGGAGGTCTAGGATTCCCTTGGACTGCCTCCCATAGAGGAGTTCGAATGAGGAAAACCCGGTGGAGGACTATGGAATCTCTTGCACAGTGAAGAGGAGTGTGACAAGCCTTCTGACACTCGGGGCAAGAAGCGCAGCAGTACCGCACTTCTTAGTGTATATCAGGCCAAAAGACTCTTTGGGCCACCTATTTTCTCCCTCCCCAGGTGCCCTGCCCCAGGTACCGAGGGGGCCAGGTGGAGCAAGCCTCACCAGAACCACCGTGGGACCAGCAGTTGGCACAGGTCTTCCTTCGTCTGCAGATCCTGGAACAACCAGTAGAGAAGATCACTGTGGCTCTCAAACCAGGGTCCTTGGGGAAGGCGCTGAGGTTGATCTTCCTTCCAGGTGGGACCCACCGCCTGCTCCCCGGCCCGGCTAAGGATTGGATCTCCACTTTGCTCTTCTAGGAAGTCCCCATTAAGGTCCAGCCATCCTTGCCCTTCCCTTGTCAGGGATTCAGCCGGGGGCGGCCTGCCTCTGGTGTCCCGGGGTTTCCCCGAGGGTCCTTCGGTGTGGTCATCTGGCCTTGGAAGGCCCAGCAACCCCCTCCTCATGAGCTGTGCCCCCCTAGCTCCCAAGGGTTGTGTGCTCCACTCCTGAAGGAGACCAGAGAAACCCTGCCAGTTGTATCCCGAGACCACCGGGTAGGCTAGCTTCAGGGCCACCCCAACTAGGCAGCCTCGAGTTGCACCCAGATGGTTGGATATGGTTTCATGTCCCCAGGAATACATTGCAGCCATATGGGTGCTCTGGCCAGGCCGGTGGTCTTGACCAGGCTGGCATGGATGATTGTTTGGCTGCATCCTGAGTCCACCAAGGATGTTGTTGGTGTCCCGTCCACCAAAATGGGAACCAAGATCTTACCCGGCTCCCTCTTCCAGGCACTGTGACCGGCCACCCAAACCTGCCCATAATTGCAGTCCATGTAAGGGCACTCTCTCTGGAAGTACCCTTCCTGGCCACACTTGTAGCACCAGTCACAATTTCCCCCTGTGGGTGGGGTGGCCTGGGGTGCGCTCCGACTGGCTGGCCTCCGCGTCTTGGAGTGTGTCTTGGAGTGCAGGCGGTCCTCCCTCAGGAGCTAGCGATGCACCTCCTTCCCTGCTGGCGGTCAGCCCAGACTGAGCTGCTCTGCTGCCTTTTATACCGGGGGTGAGTGGTCTCCTCAGCTAAGAGAGAAGGGTTAACCCCTGCTGTACCCATGTGGGGCTGATAAACCCCGTTTCAGTTACCAAGCATGATCTTAACACAGTCCTTGAGTTATATCACTAGGCCTTTTTGTTTGGACTAATTCAGTCTGTCTCTCTTTCTTACCTTTTCCCATCAGCATTTGTTGTTGTAGATTATTGTGAGATCTTATGAACATACATTCACTTTTTACAGTTGAACTCACAATTAGGGTAGATTTGTAGGCCCAAATTATTACAACAGTCCCTGAGTCTCTCTCTCTAAGGCATGTTTTCTAATCCTTTAATCATTCTCATGGCTCTTGTCTGAACCCTCTCCAATTTATCAACATCCTTTCTGAATTGTGTACCCCAGAACTGGACACAGTATACCAGCAATGGTTGCACTAGTGCCAAATAAAATAACCTCTCTACTGCTACTCAACATTCTTGTTTATGTATCATGACCCCACAGATCTCAATGTGTGTTCACAGTCAACTAGCACCTCATTGCTCACACCCAGCAGCTTACTACTAGGCTGAGTGGAGAAACCATGAAACCCGAAGTTACATCAGAGAGGCTTCTCTTGGGCCCTGAGTGGAGGAACACCAGGACCTCTGATTGGTCAACACCAGGACCTCTGATTTCCTATTTAAACCCTGAGAGAGGCACAGGAATTTACCTGTAAAACTGGGTGAATTCCTGCCCGGTTGCTACTTTGGATAGTGTCTTCCTGCCTGACTCCTGAGCGCTGCTGTCCTGACTTGTTCCTGATCCATGGTCTCAGACTCTGGCCCTCATCCTTGGCTTGACTCCGGCTCTGACCACTAGGTATGACTGCTGAAGCCCTGGTGGTGACATTATGCATTAGATGTTTTGGCCACAGCATCACACTGGGAGCTCATCTTCAGCTAATTATCCACACTCTGCCCCCAAATGTTTTTCAGAGTCCCTGCTTCCCAGAGTCCCCTATTGTGTAAGTATGGACTACATTCTTTGTTTTCATATGTAAACATTTACATTTAGCCCTATTCATTATTTACCCCTCACCCAATTTTTGTGTCATCTGCAAATTTTTATCAGTGATGATTTTGTTTTCTTGCAGGTAATTGATAAAAATATATGCTATATATTTATTTATATACACCAAGAATTGATCCCTGCAGGACTCCACTAGAAACACACCTGATCAGTGATGATTCTTAATTTACAAGTACATATGGAGACCTATCAATTAGCCATCATTTAATGAGTGTTATGTTAATTTTCCATCTTTCTAGTTTTTTTTCCAATCAAAATGTCAGGTGGTATCAAGTCAAATGTCTTACAGAAGTCTAAGTCTATGACATCAACAATATTACCTTTATCAACCAAACTTAGAATCTCATTTAAAAAAAATCAAATTAGTTTGAGATAACCCCCTGGTGAGGAACTAGCTGTGGGGAGGAGGGGAAGTGAATTTGGCAACTGGCTTGTATGGAATAGCTGTTGTCTCCTGAAGCCCAAATCCGTATCCCTCACACAGATTAGTCCCACTGAAATCGATAGGACTGCTCACATGAGTGATGGGTGCAGGACTAGGCAGGCACATACTGGGTATAGGGAATATACCTCTGGGTGGAGGCCCAGTATGAGGCCTATGCACAACTTGAGTCCATTTAGTGGAGCATAGGCTTTTTGGTAGTCCTCCACACAGGGTGAATTTCACTTAGTATGAACAAATATAACTTGCTAAAAAATAGCTTTGTCTGACTTGTACAATATGGCCTTTCTGGTCCATAGCAACTAGGCTTTGTGACCTTCTATTCAGTTTCAAATATAGTTAATGTATTATAGTCTTCTTCTCTCTTGCTCTCTGCAGCTTGTGTTTACTTGCAGAATTTTTCTCCCTAGTGATAAAACACACTTTAACATTATATAACCAAATAAAATGTCACCGATGGAGAAATTTACATATAGAAAGCTCTGCTCCTTCCACCCCCTGTAAATGAATTTCAATTAGTCTTTACCTATTGGCCTTGCCAGAGATTGGAAGAACAAATATATGAAGTAGAAAACCCTCCTGACTGATACATCACTCTCCGGGCCCTTCATCTCACAGGAAATGGTTCTCTAAACTCTGACACTGTTGCTGCTGAAGTGCACTTCAGTTTTGAACGCCTCATTCTACAATTCACATGGCCTTTGAACTACTACTTTTAAATGTGGTTGTTGAATTACTGAATAATTTTACCAGGTGTTAGAGCACATGAAGGGGCTACCAGCTACAGACCTCGGCTGATCTCTGCTCATTTCTACATTACTAGCTAGTTATAAGTGTAAGATAAAAGGCCTGGCTCAGTCTCATAGCTTTAATATGAAGCTGAAATGACAGCAGCAGGGACAGTCAAACTTTCGAGAAACGAATAAACAAATGTAAATATGATGTTATATATGCTAGATCCCAGGGAGCCAAATTACTTCTTTAGATACAACATTAAATAAATTGCTTGTCTACCATAGGTTTTCCAACCCTCCAGGATTGTCCTGGAGTTTCCAGGAATTAAAGATTAATTTTAAAGATTATGTCATGTAATAAAATCTCCAGGAATTTGTCCAACCAAAGTTGGCAACCCTAGTCTACCAGGAATTAAATTAAAAGCTTAATGGGGATATATCAGATTGCCCGTTTTCTTAATGAAATATATGAAATACCAATGACTGCTAAACACATAGCAGTGTGTGTATTAAAAACAAAACACTTCACTGTGCACACAGTTCTCCCCCTTGGAGAAGAGGAGAGAGGAAACAAACCTCAGATGTCAGATGTTGTCACATTGCTTAATAGACAACACTGGAAAGCGCTGAGATCCTACAGTGATGAGGGCACTATAAGAACCTATACAGAAGGGAAGAGAATACTACACCAGGAAATATAAGAAACTAAAAAAATGACACACTAATTTTAATGCTATGTATTTAGATCAACTTTTGTGTTATTCAAAAAATGGCATTTTCTCCTTTACTGATCATAACAATTAACACTGAAAGATAGGCATCTTAAAGAAAAGAACAAGAGACAAAGAGCCTCTTGTTGAATACATTGTTAGATATTAAGATAATAAAATGTTTGAATGATAGTGTCATTAAAGGCTGACAATACTAGATCTTGTGACTCTTTTTATGCAGTCCAGATAAAACTAAATGAAACTCACTCTTATTTGCACAATGGCTTAAAACACACTGCTAACAGACCCAAGATCATCTTCAATAACATAGCTAAAGTCAATGCAGGCTGGTGAAGATGGCGCTAATGTCAAATGCAGTGTTTATACAACAAAGATAGGTACCAGTAAGACTGAGGAAGCTATCTACAAAGTTCCTGGATATGCAGAATACAAGAGAAGAGCAGGCAAACACTGTGTAACCTGTTGAGGACAGAATAGGCATGATTCATCCTTGGTGTAATTCCACTGAAGTCCTGACAACAGGCATAATAATGAAGAGGTATGATCACATATTGAATATATTGGTGAAAGAGCTACAGTATGCTGGGTATGACATTCACCCAAGACTGAGGCTGATAGATGGGACAATACCACTGCTAATGCCCCACAGCAGTTAGGCCTCAAGGCTGCAGTTGCAACACTAAATACAAAGTCATTAAGTAAAGCCTGGCCATGTCTTCAAATGAACAAACTATGTTTAAAAACATCTTCACTTCTCGTTGGTAAACACCATGTCTACTAATATATATTGAGAAAATTAGTGTTTTCATGCAATGTTTTATGGTACATTACCTAAACTCAATGAGAAACTCACACTCTGTTTCATTGCTAGCAGTGGATCACAATGTTTCACCACCAACTATGGGTGTCACAGCAATAATTTGACAAGCAATAAAAAGAGAATAAGCTCTTTGGTGCAGTTTTTATAGTCTATTCTCCACAGTCTCACTCACTGAAGTGGAAGAAATGAAGACGTACAGCTTAACCAGTATGTTTATATGCATCTAACCAGATATTTTTCTTTAAAGATTAATTGAATTACACATATAAATAAAAATACTTTAGTTGCAGTGTTACCAATCAGAAGGGCCTTTTGAAATACCTCTGAAGTTACTAATGGATCAATTCTGCATTTTTAATGATTTTTTTTATTGAAAAATCAGTAAACTATCAATCGTGAGAGAAAAAAACAAGTGCTGTGGTTTCTTCTTTTGTGTGCAATTTAATGATACATGGCCTGAAGCTCTTAGCTAAATCAGCTAAATTAACTATGTTAACTGTCAAATATGTAACCATAAGAGCTTAATTTCAAAGTGAACAGCAGAATCTCAATATTATGCACGTGGCAGAAAAGCAAGGTGGTTTGGATGGACTCCTCTATGGCTCCAATACTTAATAAGCATGTGCCTAACGTTTCAATGGGACCACTCATACGCTTAATGTTAGGCATATTATTTTCTAACTGGGGCTTAGGTGTGGTGTGCCAGTGGTGTGCGTTTATGTCCTATAATTCCATACAAATAATGTGTTAAGATTGCACAGTTAAGTACTCAAAAGTCAGGAAACAACAAAGTAAAGGCAACAAGGCTAATCTTAACTCTGTCCCCTGTGCATATGCATTATGACACAATCCTTAATTACATGATCACATACTATGTCTCAAAGGATATAATGTAATATAAAACTATTTTTCTACAACTCTTTGAGGGATGACATGAAGAGGAAGCATTTATAGCCAGTGGGACATATCTGGAAACCTTTACAACAGGCAGGTGTCAAAAAGCTGCAGATGGAAATCATCAGCAGAGAATTCTCCTAGCATAGGGAATTCCCTGCTGCTGCATCTGTGCAGTGTTGAGCTCAGTGACTTGCCTCTGCCCTGCTCCCCCTGGGCAGAAGGGGACATATTAGGAGGTGTGGAGAGGATGTCGTGCTAAGCTACGCTAATATTGCCAGGCGACAGCATAACTTAGAGCTAAAAGGGAACTCTTGTGCAGTAGACAATTTGCCCCAATAACTATGAACTCATGGCTCAACAAAAATCTTTACTTATAAGTCACTGACCAAATTCTGCATTGACTTCCATCTCTTGCAACACCACTGACTTCAGCAGGGCTTCACCATTGTTAAGTCAGAGCAGAATTTGGCCCTGAACTTATAAAAGATGATGCCAAATTGTCTAAACTCCACTGATGCAAAGGCACATTTCTTATCTTTCCGAACATCATCAGACTTGTCCAAGCAACATGTCTTTTCCTCTTAATTACATAAAATATGGGAGTAAGAACATATATGTCCCACGCTGCCAACAATTTGAACTGAACTGAATTCCTCCAGAGATTCTCTCAGAGTCACACAATGTTCTTTACCGCTGATAGTTGCTGTGTAACATTTACAGTCCTCTGTATGGATGCAGATTGAGTGACTTCCCTATCTTTAGCACCACAGTTCATGGCTATCCTTCCCCAGAGTTGGAGTATATTTTGCCCCTCACCTGGCTTTCATTTCAGCCAGTGACAAAACTGGGGATTGTAAACTAGGGGAATTTGGGCTAAGGGGAGCTGCCATTTGGGTCAGTCCATAGCTCTAAAAAATCTGTTTAGCACAGTGCTGATGTGCTCCACAGCTAAAAATGCAGAAGTTAGAGAAATATAGCGAAACACCATTTTTGGGCTCCAATTTAGGATTGCATTGAAGTATATGCTTCAAGTTAGGCACATGCCAAAGTCCCACTGAGGTCAGTGGGATTAAGCACATGCTTAAAGATAAGCAAGTCCTTAAAGCTATGTATTTGTTTAAGTGCTGTCTTAAATAGGGATGGATTTTAACACATGCTTAAGTGCTTTCCTGAATAGGGAACCTTGATTTGTTGCTGAGATAAATTGTCAGTTTTGTTGCTTATCTTGGGTTTGCCCAGCAGATCTGAGAAAAATTTTGCCTCCGGTGCGGAGGTTTGTTCTACAATTAGCAATGCATATTAATTAATATACTTTCCTCAAATGTCGTTCTATATTTGTTTCTTCCAAAAGTGACCTTTTATTGAACTTTTCAGGAGGCAATTTGAGAAGCTATGAGAAAGGAAAATTATATCTTGCAAGTTATTTGAACTAGAGCCCAAAATCTTTAAAACAGCTTTAAAACACAGCAGTATCTGTTAGCAGATAAGCCTTTTTCCTTTCCCTAGACTGTTCTTTTAAGGAGGGTGGGGGTGGGGAAGATGTGTCTTAGAAAAGAAGCCTAATTTTGCTTCTTGAGAATATCATACATGATAAAGAAGGATTTTAATAAATAATATATGATTAGCATGGCGTGCTGAATGAAAACATAAAACGCATCCTTGGCTATTGATAGTCCCACTAAAGGTTAGTAAATTAAGATGAGCACACATGAAATGAACACTCAGATGCTGATATGCATATGAGAGAACTGTAAATGAACACTTTGAAATGTAGCTCAGATTCTCAGACACTGTTCACATTAGAGGGACAAGTACTTTGAAAGGATCAGCAGAGTGCAAAGGAACAGACAAGAACCAAAACATAGCACATGGGACTTAAGCTTCCTTAAAGGGAAGTGCCATCTGAGCCATTCATCTTGCGGGGGCTCAGGACGGCCTGATCGTGCGAGTTAGCAGTAAGTACTGCAAAGCCACATGGGAGACAGCAGTTTAGAGGACGATATTGAAACTGACTGTAAAATACCCAGTGTACAGTAGGCTAATTAGGGGCATATTATGGAAATAATTATGATACTAATCCACCCTGTTCAGATTTGTCAAAGATACTGCATAGGAGGGTAGAAATATTATTGGAAACCAAATATAAATTCAGATAATGAAACATTGTTTAATTTGGAGGGGAGAGGGGGGAGGGGGATAATTAACCTAAGTATTCCAGCCGTGTTTTAGAAGCTACAATAAAAGAATAACATTATACTATATATTTTTAAGCCAAACTAGTAAAACTACACCACAAAGCAGTGCTTTTAAAGTGAAAACCGCCATGTGAAGCACATAGAGCCTACCGTCATTAACTCTCTCAGAGTACAAACTTTCGATGCAAGATTTTATTGGTATGTATGAGCCAAGCAACATAGATTACATGTAAGCCTTGTGCAAGGAGCAGAGTGAGTTGGATTGCTCCAGGAACAGAGCAGGAGCCATATTTTCACTAGATTTAAAGATACTTTGCGCTGATATCGTGCTCCCGAGGGAAATAATCTGCTGCTGATATATCCCAGGCTACTTCCCCTGCTGTGCTGGTTCAATGCCCTAGCCGGTGCACTGAGGAGGTGGAGCCAAAGCTCCACACGCTTCCCAGCTCTTCCTGGTCGCTCACTGCACTGGAGAGAGACAGACAGCTCTGTAGAGGCCCTGTCACAGCCAGCTGCGCTACTGGCAGCCCACATCGGACAAGTCTTGTCTTGTCACTAGTAAATAAAATGAGCACTAAGGTTATTTAAAAATTGAAAACAGACCTCCAAAGGGAGCATTTAATGTTGATAGTTAAATACTGGTAAGTTACTGTGACAGAGGGTCTGTACCACTGTCTCTGATTCATAGTTCATACCAATGGAAACAGAGTTGGTGTTGTACTGAGGAAAATGCTTCTGCCTGGGAAAGGACAAGATATAAACAGGTTGTTGCAGACATCTCCAGAGAAAAGACTACCCCATAACCTTTAAGGGAGTACTGAAGGCAAGAGAGTTCCTACAACCAACCCCCATCCCCCTCCGATCCCCATTCCTTCCAGTCTCAGTCAAGGGGCCTGGGCAAAGATGTCCTATCCTCGTGATCTGTATTGCCATCAGACTGCTGCAGAAGGGAAGTGTAGCAACTTGACGACTCACAGGTGTGGCGCCTCCTGCTGGTCATCCTGGGAATTAGCTCTTTTCCAGCATCAGCACGCCCTCTGCTGGCTGGTGGCTTGCCTGCCTCAGGTCTCATGTCCCTCCCGGCACTTTTAACTCCATGCCTACTGGAGTGTGGCAGCTGCTCTACTACAGGAAGAAGTCAGAGGATCAAGCAACAAACAAGAGTTGGATGGTGTGTTGGTTACAGTGATATTTTAGAAACACTAGCATTTCTAGAGTGTCTGGGAGCAGTCTGCACCTGTGATCAGAGTCCAGGAGGTCTGTGCAGCAGTACTGAACAACCTCTCAGGAGATACAGCCCTCGGGGGATGGTTGTTTTGCCATCAGAGCCAGCTTCAGCTGCAGCAGGAATCACAAACTGAGAGAAACTCCCAGACATAGCTACATCTCTTTAAAATGAAAGGATCCCAGAAAGTGAAACTGGATGCCCTTAAGTCTGCTTGGTGACTTAGAATTTGAAGGCAGCCCATGATGGCATTTGACAGAAAAGGCAAAACATGTCATCACTCGATTGTACCCACTGTGTTTTTTTAAACCACCCCACCACATCAGAGGGATTTTGAATACCTTTACGATCAGTCAATTGGTGTACAGCAAAAGTGTGTACTGGGTTCCAGGCCTTGAGTGGGTGTAAATCAGTGTAACTCCTTCAGTGTCAATGGAGCACTGCCAATTTACACCACCTGAGTACCTGGCCCCTGATTTTCATCCCATCCTTAAAAGTGATGCCCTATTCCCAACCTCCACTACAGGAGACACAAGGGGCTGATCAATGCTTGATGGCTGACTCCTTGGAGAGCTGAAAGAACCTGCATCCTCCCCCAAAACTCAGATGGAAATAGAGTCTCTTTTTTTATGTTCTAGAAAGTTCAGTTCACTTTTTCTAATTTGTGCTTGTCTCTGCACACCTGGGTTTTAGCTGGGATGGAAGCAGTTGCAATATTTTAAAAAAGTCTAGTCCCTTTACTTCACCCCCCTTTGTCTGTTTAGCCACCTGTTGCATCTGATCAAGTCCTAGGTTCTGAGCTCTTGGGAACAGGGATTTGTCTTTGCTTAACTCTGTTGTTCAGTAGCTAATACACTAGGGCCCTCATCTGTGATTGAGCCCCTGCTGGGGGCGCTCTCTGACAGCAAGCCACAGCATGACAAGTGTGTCTTGCTGCTCAGATATCTCCCCTTCTTGATGGGAGGGGGCATCACGTCCCACCACCGAGGCCAGGTATAGAAGGGCATGCCTGCCCTGTAGTGCTCCCTTTCAGGCCAAGAGCAGCTCTTCAGCACCCTTCTTGCCTCTGTTTTTCCCAAATTAGGGCTTCCATTATATGAGGATTCTCTGTGCCTATGCCCAACCTGGGCTTCTTTATTGATACAGTGCCACCTTATCACTCCTCCAAACAGGGGGATTCGTCTTGTTCTAAAGCCCTCTCTCATCTTTTCCTTAACATTCTTCCATTTCACCCATTCTCAGGGATCTCTCCCTGGAGACAAGCTTCTTCTCTAGCCCTGGATTCTGGATGCCTCTTACCAGGCTCACCCACTTCCTCCCTCCTTCCCCCTCCCCCCCCGCCCCCACCCAGTGTCCTTACTTTTATGCCTGGAGGATTCAGAAACAACCCCCTTTTCTTGGTGATATGTCTCCCTTTATAAGGCCTAGGCACCTTTCCATAAGCCTTATTGGGAGGCAGCTAATCAGTCACAGGTGCACTGGATTTTCCATTCCCTTTTCTGGGCTACTGCTATATAAATAAACAAATCATACATATATATAAGTCAAAATTATGACAATTGCATTGTATAGTAAGTGAAATCAGTTCTGCACAAAGTCTAAATCCTTAAGCGGAAATGGACAGCAGTAAAAAACCCTGCTACCACCAAAAGAAAAAATAATTAAATCCACCTATATTTCACAATGAATGGACATGTAGACCAAAGAGAAGGGGAACAATGTATGTGTGTATGACTGAGACAGACACAGGCCGGGAAGGGGGTATATGGAGGATGTCCGAATCTTAGTGTTCCACGTGTTCCAGTTGGCTTATATACCTTTCTAGGCTTTTCTCCTAAATAAGTGCTGTTACCCCCCCCCTGTTTTTTTTTTTTTTTTTTTGTTCACCTCACAGTCTCTCCTTTCTATCTGGAAATAAAAAAAGGATGCTGTGTCAGCTGATGGGCTGCCAATGAAACAATGAGGTTATTTAAAAGTATTCTGGAAACAGAAAACAAAGTGAGCAATGATGGCTAACGGTCTTTTTCAAGAATAATCTTTAAAGGAAAAGCATCTACAGTCCATTTACTACACATACTATGTATCTTTCGCCTTACAGATCATTCCTGAATAAGGCCTCCTGTTGGAAACATCAGCCAAGATTTTAAAAGGCAACTGCTGAATTTGGATATCTGACTTGAGACACCTTAAGGAGCTTGAGTTTCAGAAAGTGCTGAGCACCTGCCCTCTGAAATTTGGGCCCATTTGGAGGTGGCGCAAATTGGGTTCCAAAACCTGAGCTTCCCAAAATCATCAGTAACTTTGGAAAATCTTAGCTGTCATCATTATTTCTATTGTTGTCATCAATTTAAGATATCCTTTTGGCTCTTCTACCCTACATTTGATACCTGCCTTTTCTTATAAATCTAAAAGATACTGTAGATAATACACAACTATGTATCACAAAGTACATAAAATGGTTGGGACTTTTGCTTAAAAGGTTACAGGCCAAATTCTCTGCTGATGTAGGATGACTGCAGCTCCACTGACTTAGGACAAATTATGCCTATTTGCAGCAGCAGATAATTTGTCTCTACATCTCCATCTGCAGTTATAGCTGGATGGTGCTTATGTGTTTGTATTCCAGAAACATTATAAAGATCTCTGTAATTGCTGTGCCTATGTTTTGTTCGACTTTGCTCTTCTCATTAGATGGAATGTGATGACCTAAATGTTTATTATTTAGAAGAAAAAAGAATGCCAGATGAAGACTGGTAGATTTTTGTTGAGTTCAGATAACAAATTCTTTAGCATACTGTTCTCTCAAGGGTGCAATATTGTCGTTGGCATGAACGGAACAAATTGTATGTACTCAGGAGGGTTTAATAAAAATGATTTCTATTGAGTTATTGTTTTACATATTACATCTTGTTTTATCACAGAAATAATTCTGACTATCCTGAAATGAATTAATCATGTACAGTTAGAAACAGTGAAACAAAATCATTTTTTTTTAAAAGGTGCATTTTAAATTGGCCATATGCTCACGATGAATGAATGAATGAATGAAATTCAAACTAATCCTTACTCAAACTATTTTGGATTGTGCTTAAACTCAGAGAAAGCCTGATCCAAAGCCTATTGAATTCGGTGGAAAGACTTTCACTAACTTCAATAGGTTATGGATCAGGCCTAGCAAGATAAAGCTTTTCCATGTTTGTAATGGCAGGTGTCATTAGGTGGCTTTGTTACATGTAGTCTTCCAAGTTCTTTTTCTTAGGATGTGATCAAACATTCAGTCTTGGGAAGACATATCATCGAGTTGTTAGTTTTCGTTATGTAAGGTTTTAGAAGAGGCCATTCCTGTGGAGAGAGAGCTGAGAGAGCAGCAGGACAGTCTGCTGTCTGCTTTGTTTGGTCTCTGAGTAGAGTCACTCCCTGGGATCCAGACATTGGTGTTGGGCTGAAATTCCTGAAATAATTTGGCCTGCTCCAAATTATAAGACCAGTATATGTGCATAAAATAAAACTTAGAACATATCCAGTCTCCACATCACTGATGTATTCATCACCGGAAGCCCGACCTTCAAGTCCCTGCACATCATCTACTGCTTGCCAGCGAGTGACACTGGTGTCAGAATGGGACATTGGTGTTGGAAGGAGGAGCAATAATATTAAAAGGTTTCACATAGATCATATAAGATCAACTAATAATGTTACCTCACGGGAACAAATTGGGATTTCTTATGCATAGGTCACTGTAATAAAGATGTGGTACACTAGAGGGCTAGTAAGAAAGACTGATCCTATGTTTCCTGGCCCCAGTCATCTGACCTGGGTGTCATGCAAAAGGTTAATAATGCTGTCACATGGCAGAGGTCAATATTCATTTACTCCAGTGCCTAGGTTATAGTCACCATAGCAATTTTTAAGAGTTGCCGTATTTAACTTTAAAATTTCAATATTTCTTGTGGCTAAGGAATAATGGAATAGTTGACATCCCCCAACAATAACAGGGGATTTCAACTATCCTCATATTGACTGGGTACATGTCACGTCAGGACAGGATGAAGATATAAAGTTTCTAGACCACCATAAATGGCTGCTGCTTGGAGCAGCTAGTTGTGGAACCCACAAAGGGAGAGGCAATTCTTGATTTAGTCCTAAGTGGAGCACAGGATCTTGTCCAATAAGTGAATATAGCTGAATCACTTGGGGAAGGGGGAATACCAAAGAAGCCTACCACACTAGCATTTAACTTCAGAAAGGGGAACAAGTGAGGAAGCTAGTTAAACGGAAATTAAAAGCTACAGTCACAAAAGTGAAATACCATCAAGCTGCATGGAAACTTTTTAAAAACACCATAATAGAGCCTCAAATTAAATGTATCTCCCAAATTAGTAAGTGGACCAAAAAAGTGCCAGCATGGCTAAACAACAAAATAAAAGAAGTGGTTAGAGGCAAAAAGGAATCCTTTAAAAACTGGAAGTCAGATCCTACTGAGGAAAATATAAAGGAGCATAAATTCTGGCAAGTTAAGTGTAAACGTATAATTAAGTAGGTCAAAGAAGAATTTGAAGAGCAACTATCAAAACACTCAAACTAACAGCAAAAAGATTCTAAGTACATCAGAAGCAGGAAGCCTGCCAAACAATCAGTGTGGCCACTAGACAATCGATGTGCTAAAGGAGCATTCAAGAAAGACAAGGCCATTGCGGAGAAGTTAAATGAATTTCTGGCATCCGTCTTCACTGCAGAGGATGTGAGAGAAATTCCCACACCTGAGCCATTCTTTTTAGGTGACAAAGCTGAAGAACTGTCCCAGATTGAAGTGTCAGTAGAGGAGATTTTTGAACAAATTGATAAATTAAACAGTAATAAGTGATCAGGAATAGATGGTATTCACCCAAGAGTTCTGAGAGACCTCAGATATGAAATTGAAGAACTACCAAGTGTGGTATGTAACCTATTGCTTAAATCAGCTTTTGTACCAGATGACTGGAGGATAGTTAATATCCCACCAACTTTTTAAAAAGGCTTCAGAGGTGATCCTGTCAATTTAAGGCCTAACTTCAATACAAGGCAAATTGGTTGAAACCATAGTAAAGAATAGATTTATCAGACACATAGATGAACACAATTTGTTGGGGAAGAGTCAACACTGCTTTTGTAAAGGGAAATCATGCCTCACCAATCTATTACAATTCTTTGAGGGGGTCAACAAACATGTGAACAAAGGTGATTCAGTGGATATAGTGTACTTGGACTTTAAGAAAGCCTTTGAAAGGTCCCTCATCAAAGGCTCTTAAACAAAGTAAGCAGTCATGGGATAAGCGGGAAGGTCTCTCATGGATGAAGAACTGGTTAAAAGACAGGAAACAAAGGGAAGGAATAAATGGACAGTTTTCAGAATGGAGAGAGGTAAATAGTGGCATCCCCTGGGGATCTGTTCTGGGACCAGTGTAGTTCGACATATTCATAAATTATCTGGAAAAAGGGGTAAACAACAAGGTGGCAAAATTTCAAGACAATACAAAATTATTCAAGGTAGTTTACTCCAAAGCAGACTACGAAGAATTATAAAGGAATCTCACAAAACTGGACCTGGCAACAAAATGGCAGATGAAATTCAATGTGGATAAATGCAAAGTAATGCACATTAGAAAACATAATCCCAGCTATCCATATAAAATGATGGGATCTAAATTAGTTATTACCAGTCAAGAAAGATTTTGGAGTCATTGTAGATAGTTCTCTGAAAACAGCTGCTCAGTGTGCAGCAGCAGTCAAACAAGCTAACAGAATTTTATGAACCATTAGAAAAGGGATAGATAATAAGACAGAAAATATCACAATGCCACAATATAAAGCTATGGTATGCCCATACCTTGAAT
Organism: Malaclemys terrapin pileata; assembly: GCF_027887155.1. Lineage (NCBI taxonomy): Eukaryota > Metazoa > Chordata > Testudines > Emydidae > Malaclemys > Malaclemys terrapin. The sequence continues at coordinate 244,616,607 of NC_071505.1, forward strand.
ACTGCATGCAGTTCTGGTTGCCTCATCTCAAAAAAGATAGAATTGGAAAAGAAACAGAAAAGGGCAACAAAAATGATTAAGGGTATGGAACAGATTCCATATGAGAAGAGATTAAAAAGACTGGGACTTTTCAGCTTGGAAAAGAGACAACTAAGGGGGGATATGATAGAAGTCTATAAAATCATGACTGGTGTGGAGAAAGAGAATAAGGAAGTGTTATTCACTCTTTCCCATTACATAAAAACCAGCGGTCACCCAATGAAATTAATGAGCAGCAGGTTTAAAACAAAAACAAACAAACAAAGAACTACTTCTTCACACAGTGCACAGTCAACCTGGGAAACTCATTGCCAGGGGATGTTGTGAAGGCCAAAACTATAACTGAGTTAAAAAAAGAATGAGATAAGTTCTTGGAGGATAAGTTCATCAATGGTTATTAGCCGAGATGCTCAGGGATGCAACCCCATGCTCTGGGTGTCCCTAGGCCCCTGACTGCCAGAAGCTGGGAGTGGATGACAGGGGATGGATCACTTGATAATTGCCCTGTTCTGTTAATTCCCTCTGAAGCATCTGGCACTGACCACTGTCAGAAGGCAGGATAATGGGCTAGATAGACCATTGGTCTGACCTAGTATGGCCATTTTAATGAAAACTGTATTTATAATAAAATTATACCATCCTCTTTCTACTTTGTCAAGTCTGGGGATTCCCATTGGCAAGGTGTGTGTGTGTGTGTGTGAGAGAGAGAGAGAGAGAGAGAGAGAGAGAGAGAGAGAGAAGGTGGGGGTTGGGGAAATGAATGTGGGCTTTAAGCTTATTTTTAGAGTCTAATTCAATTCTCATTAAAGTCAACAGAAGGATTCTGAGTGAGTTCAATTGTAGTAGAATCAGGCCATTTGTGGATTTTCAGCAAAGCAAACATGTACCCCAGTAACTGGTCAGATCTAGAACCATATTAGTTATAGGATAAAAAGAAATGCTGCCAGGTATAGTGAAATACAAACCTGCTATCACCAGACCCACAGGCAACTCCTATGAGTGCAAACATAAAAAATATGACAATAAAATAGAAGTTTCCTTTATAACATTTGACCTTCTGAGTACAAAGAAGTTGAGCAAGTAGCTCAATTAAGTTAGAATTTACACTTAGAGAATTAAATAAAAAATGGCGGTAAGGAAGGAGGAGAGAAATAGCTTTTCTCTCTCTCGTGTTGTTTTAGAGCAGCAATGCTGAGATACCTGGACTGACTTTTAATGAGTCCAACTGAAAATGGACTCTATGTTCCTTTCCCCACTAATGGCACACAAAGCAAGTGGCTCTCCAACCCAGGTAATGCCAATTACTTCACAAAGGAACAGAGGATGAACAAAAATCCACAGGCATCAATGACCCAGAAAAGAGATGATAAACTTCCAAATACAATTATTAAGAGGAAATACTGAAGAACAGTTTAGTACATAATTAACTTAATTCTGCATATCTTGCTCTAGGCATTTTATATAACTCCCATCACTGTATTGCCTGAGGACTAATTAGCAAAACTACTCAACAAACACTCCCATAAATATAAGCACACATGGTAGGCACTCTTACTATGTCCTTAGAAAATTAAAACAAAAAGATATATGTTGAGATATAATTAAAAGAGAAATGCTACCTGAATGGTGAGACCCTAGATGGGGTTAAATAAAAATGTTTACAATACAAACTAATCTCTTTCTCTCTTTCTGGGTTATGTACAGTGTTCATCACTGTGGTATCTAAGAAACAGCAACCACAAAAACCTTTCCACTCTTACACAGATGAGATAGTACTAGATGCTTCTTCTAAGGTAACCTGCATTATTACTCTTATTATTTATTATGTTTATTGCCGTAGTGCTCAAAGACCTCGATTAGGATCAGGATCCCATTGTGCTAGGTTTTCTACAAGCACATAAGATGGCATGGCCCTTGCCCAAAGAGCTTAAAATCTAATGCAAGACAAAGCTCAACAAGGCAGTGTGACAAACAGCAGGGGAGAAGAGGCAGGGAGCATGGGGTAACAGTGATAAGAGTAGGTGGTTCCATCGGTGAGCTATCTGCCTCACCTGATCTCAGAATGTCCATGTGATGCTTTCTAAGGGCACTCAGGACTTTGACTCACTTTGCTACTCCCCCTGCCTCATAGAGAAAGACTGGCAGGGGCTGAATTGGATGTCAACTCCCTGTCACTCCAGTCTATTGGCAACCCAAAAAATCTCCACAGGAGCTCTGCCAGCCTTTACTTTTCCTCACAGGTTAAGCCAATCCCCGAGCCCCTTGAAAGGTGGTCCCCTGTAATATCCAGCCCTTGTCACTGGACACTCCCAGAAATTATCAAATTCAATGTCTCCAGAGAGACAGTGCACGCACCAGCGTGCTTGGTTCAGATGCGGATTCACACTCTACTTAACAGTACAGCACTGAGAAGAATTTATAATGAAACCAACAATACATTTATTAACACAGATTCACAGAGTCAAGGGGGTGTTGAGTAAGAATAATGGAAACAGAAATGGTTACAAATAAAACAAAAAGATAATATGCTTCTACAAGACTAGAATGTAACTCCGATAAGTTAATCTTATCTAAAGCAGGTTTTCAACTCAAACCTTTTCTAAAGAGTTTTCTGGTTTTCAGTCATAACCATGATCCAGATTTTCATGAACCAACCTCGTCTGCTAAGGGTGTTTCTCAGTGAAATGGATAACAAAATGAGTTTCTGTTGCTCTTCATATTTCCCTAAAACTCGTTGTTTTGACCCCAGAGAGAAGACAACTCCCCTTTGGTTTTAGTCCCCGGTGTCTTCCCATGCTGATTTCACAGCTCCCCATCAGCCTAGTTTTCCTGTTGATTACATGCAAATACAATGCCCATTGTGTTTTGGCTTTTGCACTGCTTCATTTACATCAGAGACCTAGACAGACAAGTAAATTAACATTCCTTTTTCTAGGACAAACTTGCTTATTAACCCTGCCTGGTTACATGGTTTAAACATATTTTCAGTACATACAAACAACTTCTTAACTATCAACCATACATATATTTTGCTATACCTATGAAGACCAGCATGATATAAGCTTTCATTTGATACTCCATACAACATTCTTTATAGAGAAATACTATGACAGCAGTGTGTTAGGTGTAGTGAGTTTGTAAGGCCTGACAAGAGTTGCTGACAGAGTAGTGAACCACTCATAGACTTTAAGATCAGAAAGGACCATCATGATCATCTAGTCTGTCCTCCTGCACATCACAGGCCACAGAACCTCACCCACCCACTCCCATAACCTCTGGCTGAGTTACTGACATCCTCAAATCATGATTTAAAGATTTCAAGTTGCAGAGAATCCACCATTTACTCTAGTTCAAACCAAGTAACCTATGCCACATGCTGCAGAGGAAGGTGAAAAAGCTCCAGGGTCTCTGCCAATCTGACCTGGGTGGAAATTCCTTTCTGACCCCAAATATGGTGATCAGTTAGATCCGGAGCATGTGGACGAGACTGACCAGCCAGACACTTGGGAAAGAATTTTCTGTAGTAACTCAAAGCCCTCCCCATCTAGTGTTCCATCACTGGATGTTGATGATATTTGCTAATAGCAGTTGCAGATGGGCCATATGCCATTGTAGAAAATCTCATCATGCCATCCCCTCCATAAAGATCAGGCTTGAAACAAGTTAGGTTTTTAGCCCCCACTACTCCCATTGGAAAGCTGTTCCAGAACTTCACTCCTCTGGTGGTTAGAAACCTTGATCTAATAATAAAGGGATAAGAGGGACGGTCCTCTCATGGATCAGTAACTTGTTAAAAGACAGGAAACAAAAGGTAGGAATTAATGGTCAGCTTTCAGAATGGAGAGAGGTAAATTGTGATATCATGCAGGGATCTGTATTGGGACTAGTGCTGTTCAAAATATTCATAAATGATCTGGAAAATGGGTTAAATGGTGAGGTGGCAAAATTTCCAGACAATACAAAATTATTCAAGAGAGTTAAGTCCAAAGCCGACTGTAAAGAGTTATAAAGGGATCTCACAAAATTGAGGGATTGTGCAACAAAATGGCAGAAGAAATTCAATGTTGATAAATGGAAAGTAATGCACATTGGAAAACATAATCCTAACTATACATAAAAAATGATGGGGTCTAAATTAGTTGTTACCGCTTAAGAAAGAGATCATGGAGTCATTGTGGATAGTTCTCTGAAAACATCCATTCAGTGTGCAGCAGCCATCAAAAAAACTAACAGAATGTTAGAAACCATTAGGAAAGGGATAGATAATAAGACAGAAAATATCAAAATGCCACTATGTAAAGCCATGGTATGCCCATACCTTGAATACTGCATGTAGTTCTCATCACCCCATCTCAAAAAAGATATTTTAGAATTGGAAAAGGAACAGAGAAGGGCAAAAAGAAAATGATTAAGGATATGGAACAGTGTCACATGAGGAGAGATTAAAAAGACTGGGACTTTTCAGTTTGGAAAAGAGATGACTAAAGGGAGATATGATAGAGGTCTATAAAATCATTAATGATGTGGAGAAAGTGAATAAGGAAGTGTTATCTACTCCTTCCCATAACACAAGAATCAGGGGGTCACCCAACAAAATGAATAGGCAGCAGGTTTAAAACAAACAAAAGGAAGTACTTCTTCACACAGTGTATAGTCAACTTGTGGAACTCATTGCCAAGGGATGTTTTGAAGGCCAAAACTGTAACTGGGTTCAAAAAAGAATGAGATAAGTTCATGGAGAATAGGTCCATCGATATCTATTAGCCAAGATGCACACGAATGCAATCCCATACTCTGGGTGCCCCTAGCCTCTGTTTGCCAGAAGCTGGGAGTGGACGACAAGGGATTGATCACTTGATGATTGCTTTTTATGTTCATTCCCTCCAAAGTACTTGGCATTGGCCACTGTTGAAAGACAGGATACTGGGCTAGGTGGACCATTGATCTGACCCACTATGGCTGTTCTTATGTTATGTTCTTAATTTTAAGCTTAAATTTAGTGATGACCAGTTTATATCCATTTGTTCTTGTGTCAGCACTGGCCCTTGACTTAAATAACTCCTCTTCCTCCCTGGTGTTTATCCCTCTGATATATTTATAGAGAGCAATCATATCTCCCCTCAGCTTTTGTTTGGTTAGGCTAAATAAGCCAGGCTCCTTACGTCTCCTCTTGTAAGGTATTTTCTCATTCCTCTGATCATCCTAGTAGCCCTTCTCTGCATCTGTTCCTGTTTGAATTCATCTTTCTTAAACCTGGGAGACCAGAATTGCACACAGTATTCCAGATGTGGTCAAAGCAGTGCCTTGCATAATGGCAATAACACTTCCCTATCTCTGTGTCACAATGCACAGTTTTACCTAGTTTGGGACAAAATTTAAATTTTGGCGCCAAATCATGCACTACATTAGGACAGCTTTGCTCACATTCTATAAGGCCCAGTCAAGACAGATCCTGCCTGGGAGCTGATGAGACAGATATAAGGTCAATACCAGCCTAAAGAGAATCTGCCTGACTTACAAGAAAGAGATCACTGCTTCCCATTGACAGCTTCCCATTGCCATAATAACTATGATCTTAGCATTGTCTCTGTATACTAAATTACTCTCTGGAAAAGAGTAGGGGTTATGTTAGCAATCACAGAATAAATATAATTTTATACTCTAACTTAGTATAATTTTAATGAGCTAACGAAAAGCCCTGAAGAACTGTTTGTGCCAATGATTTGAATCTTTTGCTGTTGTTTACATTTACTGAAAACAATAAGACTTAGTTGTACTTGTACAGAAAACTGGGCCAAAAATACAGACTGCAGGTATTTTTGTGAAACTGCAATAGAAATAATTGCTTTGTACAGTTCATGTGGCCAACGCTAACACAATGACATCACAAGAATGGGCATGCAGCCTAGCACTTGACAGAATAGCTAACAAGCCACAACAGGAGCAACCGAAGTCACAAATCTGGGTGGCTTGAGTTGTGTTTTGTTTGTTTATTTTTGCACAATCAGTTAATCCAGCTAGTCTCTGAGAAAAACAAGAGTCCATTTGAGGATCCAAATAACAACACTGCCAGGAGGACCAAGGGGAAGGAAATGGAACGTTGCAGATCTACTCCTTGCAGTGGTGCTAGCAAATGGAGAAGTGGAGGCTGTCTTGCATATTCTAGGCAATGTTTTAGACATGTTTTCTGAACCTAAAGAATGTAATTAAATAATTAGGCTTAAATCCATAAAGTGAACATAAGCAACCACTAAAATAGACTAATAGAGAAGGGACAGTTTGGGCTGTGGACCGCGTAGGCAAGATCTGGTAACATCAGCTCTGAGTTTGAGACATTTGAAATGCTACAGCAGCACTGCCTTAGCACTTCAGTGTAACCAGTCACTACAGTGACAGGAAGAGTTCTCCCATCAGTGTAGTTAATCCACCTCCCCAGGTAGTAACTAGATTGACAGAAGAATAGTGCTGTCTACGCTGGGGGTTAAGTTGGCTCACTCAGGGGTGTGGATTTTTCACAGCCCACAATGACGTTGCTGGGTTGACTTAATTTTTGAGTGTAGGCCTGGCCTGAGGCTGTCATGGTAGATCTATACTAGCAAGATTAAAAGCTGATCAACAAGGAACTACTCTGGTTACTCCGTAAACATCTAATGTCCAAGTAGGCATTTCTATTACATATTGTAACATAGACACAAATATAAACTACAAATATTTGTATCCAGGATAGTTTGTGGTGTGCACGCACACACACACACACACACACACACACACACACACACACACACAGAGACTTACTTGCATTCAGTATTTCCCATGCTGCTTTATTCACAGTGTGAACTGACAACAGCATCTGTTATCTTTGTGTGTGCTCTAAAATGACTTCTGTTACAAAACCAGACTTACAATACTAAGCAATAACTGCCATTTGTGAATGTCATAGAGCAACGTCATTTAGAGAACAAACATATGCCGCTCCATTTGTATGTGTAGACTTTGTTTTATGTAAGAATGTATCACTGGCATTATAAATTATCCACGTAAAACTTCAAAAGAAGGCACGTGCCGACTCTCCCTGAAGCTTTAGACTTTTACAGCTTTAGCTTCCTGGTGAGGTCAAGACATGTAGGTCCCTCATATCATAATTAGAGATTCCTACTCTTGAAAGTAACTGGTTGGAAAGTTCTGGGGTCTCTCAGTTTGACCATTTCAGCCAACATTCATGTTCTTCAGAGGGATAAATACTGAATGTTGGTATTCCCTACTGTAACAGGGTGCCAGTTCAAGAACCCTGCAGTAGGAATATAGTCACCCTATTATATCCATGCTAGAACCCTGACTGATGGCATGTTGGTCCAAATCGTTCCAACCCAAGAGATGAGGCAAAGGGAACTCGGGGAAATAGCAGAGGACTCCTGCACAGAAAACTCAAGGCACAACTGAGATAAAGAGAATGCTTGGTTAAGATTCAAAGTTTTGTTGTTATTTAAATTTAAAATAAAAGCAAACACCAGGAAGGGTGTGTTCGCACAGCTCCTTAGAGGGAAACAATATAGCAACTCCCCTGGCTCTCAAGGATTGTTGGCCCTTACAGGAACTGGGAGCTCAGCCCCAGTTTGACACCAACTGCCCAATGCCTCAGCAATCCCCTTGTTCAGTGCCTTGATGAGCAGAAGCAGAGCCACCCTCCACATTTCAAGTGTCAAATGCACCTGAAGAATATTCCTATGATAGAATGGGGCACTCAGAGAGAAATCCCTCATTTAAAATGTTACCCCCGGCTCTGTCTTGTCGGCTTTAAAAAAACCCTTCAGAACAGAATGAAGCTGCACCTAGTGTGAAGGCAGTGGTAGGTGCCCTGAGCTGCTGGAGGATCATCCTGAGGATCACAGGGCATGACAGGTCAAGAAGAACAACCAGCAGGGTGAGAAGGGTGTTCTGCTGCTTCTTCACAGAGATGTAACCTTTCAAGAATCTAGATGCAAAACACAAGAGTTTGCTGGGATTTCAAATGATACGATGCATACTTGCACTTTTTTATTTAATGCAAGGTACTGCAGTGCTTCCCAGGACACTCTTTCATATTAAGTGGCAATAAATAAACCTAATAATAAAATAAAATAATAAGATTTGTGTGTAAAAACAATTGTACCTTTTAATTTGCTGAAAAATGTTTTCCGAGCTATCCTATCTTACAATAATTGCACGTATTGCTCTCATTCTTTTTAACCGATATTTTCTTTTTGTTTCTCTTTTTGCAAGACATAGAAAGAGTTTTATGTTGCATTGTTCTTCTTTTAAATAAAAGCAAATTTTGATGGGCCCTGCCTCTTATTTCTCTCATAGTGCAAAGCATCATAGAATCACATCGCAATGAACTGTTCTCCCTGAAGCCAACAATGTGTCTATTGAACAATAAATACATCACATGAGAGTAAACTGGCCAGCAATTTTTCTCCACCTTTCACGGTCATCACATAGCCTTGAGTAACACACCATACCACATCCCATCTAGTCATCCACATTGTCGAACCACACTCACCAGGAGTACCCTCTGCCCCTGGTACCTGGCATCATTCCCTGCAACACTTGCTTTGGCAATCTTCCTCTGCTCACCTGACCCACATGTCCCACAAACTTAAGTTTTCTTTGGCTGATTGCCTTGATGATATCAGGTATCACTCTGGTTACTCACTTACCTACAATTAGCTAACAAAAATGTCTGACTTGTAGCACAATTTTTTTCTGCTACCTCTCTGCTTACTGGTAAAGACAACACAGCAGATTGGAAAGAAGAGATGACCTGGATCTCTGAGACAGAGAAAACAAATGGTTACTTACCCTAGAGTAACTGTGGGTCTCAGAGATGTGTTGTCCATGCAAATTCCACTCTAGGTACACATGCGCCCATGCATGTGAGATTGAGTTCTTTTAAATAGCAGTGTCCATTGGGGCCACAGTCTCTTCTTGCAGCTGAGGGTATAAAGGTTGGGACAACCACAACCCATGCACAGTTCCTTCACCAGAAAGAATCCCATAGGAGCACAACTCCAATTAGCAGGGATGCAGGGCAGCCCATGGAATTTATGTGGGCAATATATATTGAAGAACCATAGTTACTGAGGGTAAATAACCATTCTTTCTTCTTCGAGTGCCTGCCCAAACAGATTCCACTTCTGGTGACTAATGAGGAGTTGCCTGTTTGCCGGAGGTGGACAAGAGGAGTTCTACTTGAATAAAGATTACAGAACTGTCCTACTAATATATTTGTACCAAGGAATAGTGAATGGTAAATGTACGGGTTATCTTTTCTTAAAGTATATTTAGTGGTCATGAAACCTCTGAAAATTAAAGTTCTCTATAAATCCACAGAACAGATCCAGCATAGGCAACTTTCCTCCTGCTGCTCACTAATATGTCTCAACCCTGACCTGGAATGATCCCTTTCTAGAGGTCTCTCCAGATCTGTTCAAATTCTTCATGTCTCGACAGCAAGGATGTTAATTAGTGCCAACTGTGATGGTGGTTTTTGTGATGTGTATTTCTTTCCTAATGCAGTAGATGCATCAAGGTCAAGAATCCCTTCAGTACAAGTGAATTGTGTTCATAACAAATTATTTCTGTGGGCTGAAAAAAAATCTCTCAACACCACATGCATATACAGCAAATAAAATTAGCAGTAAAGACTGAAAGAGTTTACCAGTATAGCATTATCCCTTTTGATCCAAAGGCGTAGCCAATATTTGGGGTCTTGCAGGTTGTTTCTGTGAGGAGGAGAAATTAATAATGGAATCAGGTATTTCTTTGATGCAATCCTGTTTATTCACATGAAAGTACACAAAGTCCTGTTTTTCCAACAATAGTAAGAATAAAACAACAGGAGGCAGTTTCTTTGCTCACAGTTGTAGGCCTTTTTACTGCCAGCATTCTGCCCCAAAAGCTCTCCTTCTTGGCTTTGTCTCAGGGCCATGTTACCAGTGCTTCTCTTAATTATTATGTATTATTTGTATTACTGCAACCTGGGAGCCCTAGTCATGGACCAAGATCCCACTATGTAGGTACAAACACTGATCAAAACTGGATGCTTTTTGAAAGATCTGCTTTAGACAAATATAAGTTACTAGGCTCCATGCAGGAGTAAATGGGTGAAATTTGATGGCTTGTGTTACACAAGAAGTCAGACTAAATAATCTAGTGGTTCCTTCTGGCCTTAAAATCTATGGTTGTTTGAATCTCGCAGGTGAGCATGCACTGGATCATTATTCTGTGCTAGATTAAATAGAAAAGAAGAGTCATCCCAACTGGTTCAGGAAATTAACATTTTCCCTCCCTGCTCCAGTATGGGTCTTTCCACCCAAGCAGAAAGGTAGGCAATGTTCCTAGCACCAATAAAAGATGGTAGCTTTAACAGCCACCAGCGATTGCATAGAAACCCTGCTGGTTGAGTTTGAATTGGGGAATCATTAAATTGACACACACTAAGGAGGCCCTGAGCATGACCCTCCCTGGATACCAGTGGCCACTTTTAGGATTGAATTGGCCTTGGTCAGGGAGCTTGCAGGTGTGGTGATTATCTTCATTATTATTTATGTTACATTAACAACTAGAAACCACAGTTAAGGGTCATGGCCTCACTATGCGAGGCACTGGACAAATAAGTAACAAAGAAGACAGCCCCTGCTCCAGACAGCTTACAGTGTAGGTGTCAGTCAGGCAGGAGCAGCGCCATGGTTTTTGCTGCCCTAGGCAGCAGCGCTCCTCCTCTGAGCATTTGGCGGCGGGGGTCCTTCCGCTCCGCGTCTTCGGGGCACTTCGGCGGCAGGTCCCGGAGCGAGTGAAGGACCCGCCGCCGAATTTGCGCCAAAGACCTGGAGCGGAAGGATCCCCTGCCGCCGAGGATGGCAAAATGCCGTCCCCCAGGGTCGTCTAGTGGAAGCGCCGGCCCTGCAGTCAGGATAAAACAGGTAGACAAAACAGACAAGCAGAGTGGGTGTGAGCAGGATGATGAGGTAAAAAATGGACAGTTTATCAGCAAAGCAGAGGTCTCAGTTTGCCACTTGTATAACCAAGGCCCGATGGGAGTGATGGGTAGGCATCAAAGCAAAGTTAAGTTTTAAGGAGAGATTTAAAAGAGGATAAGGTGGTTGCTTTGTGACTTTTGATGGTCACTTTTCCCATTCATGGAGGGCAGCATGGGTGAACGTGCATAGGTACAGGAGGCAGAAGTGGACAAGTAGCCATCTTTGGCCAAGCAAAGACTTGACATGATAGTAGGTCTGATAGATAGATAGGGCAGGGCAACATGGCAAAGGGACCTAAAAGCAAAGACAAGGAGCTTGTGTTGATGCAGTAGAGGAAGGGGAGCCATTGGAGACACACAAAATGAGGGGTGATATGATCAGAACAATGAACCAGGAAAATAATCCTAGAACATAAGAACGGCCATACTGGGTCAGACCAAAGGTCCATCTAGCCCATTATCCTGTCTTCCGACAGTTGCCAATGCCAGGTGCCACAGAGGGAATGAACAGAACAGGTAATCATCAAGTGATCCATCCCCTGTCGCTCATTCTCAGCTTCTGGCAAACAGAGGCTAGTAGCAGCATTTTGAATGTGCTTGAGTGGGGTTATGTGGCTGGTGTCAATTCCAGGGAGGAAGGGATGCAGGTACTTTGAGCTGCCACAATTGGCAGACTTGTCACTGCTGGAGGCCCTCTACCAAAGTCTGCACTGGGTACTGGGCTACAGGGTGTTATGATAAAACCTTGACAGGATCTGGTCATGATCTCCTTTCAGGTTCAGGCCAGAGCCCATCCTTGATCCTTTTGGGATGACAAACTTAATATGATGGTTTTTCAACAGGGATTAAAGGATTCCAGGACTTTCTGAGGAATAATACAATCCGCCCATTGGATCCCCTACCCTTTAACGGACTAGCTGACTTACAATGCAGCTCTGCTCTGAAAAGTGACTTGAAAATTGGCATTGTGAGACTCAGCTGTGACTATGTCTCAGGGAGTCAAGATCAAATGTGTTCATTTACATGTAAAATAATAGTTTATATCATTCATGATAGGTGCTTTATAAATTCATATACAAGTACAATAAAGAATTACTTTGCAATGACGACATCACTAAAAAGCATGGTGAGAGTTTATTATATGTGCACAATTTTCAGGAGGAAAAAGTTTATGCCATGCACCACAGAGCTATTAGTATTCACTCAATAATATTCTATTAACAGTTAGCATTTCTTTCCTTGAGGAAAAAATACCTCAAAAGTAAAAGGATTTGGGAAGGATTGCCACCTGAGTGAGTCCTTTCAATGGGGACATGGAATGAAAGCTATTAGATTTGAGAAGGCAAACCCTCTCCCCTCATCTCCTAATTCTACCACCTATGCATGAGATCTTTTAGTTTCCACATGGGCTGCCAAAAGTGATGGAAAGAAAGAATCTCGATATAGCATCTCATCAGAACGATGGCACCTTTAATAGCAAAGCCCCAATATCAACACCGGGTCTTGCTTCATACAAGATTTGTGCCTGCAACCAAAAATCAGAATGCTACCAACTGAGCTATACTAAAAACTTGGCTGTTTTTTTAATTCATTCTAACAGCATAGCTTATGACAAAGTCTTTAGATACTAATATATTATGCACTAGTCTAAAATACCGGGTTAGGAAAAAAAGCTCCATGTTGTACCACTATGTAAATGAACAGGTATTCAGCTTCATTTGAAAGCAAAGAACATTGCCTGACTGGGTTTACAAGGTAATCTCTTGGTCTCTTGCATATTAGTTCTGTTGAGATGAGCCATGAGCTGTATGGCTGAGTCTTCCTGCTGCTCATCCCGCTCAGAACATTTTCGTCACTCTTATTCCTTCCTTCAAAATATGGAGAGCAGTACTATGTAAGAACAGATTTGTGCACAGTTGAACTTCTCGTCCATCTATCGACTAGAAATGTTGTTCAGTTTTGCTCAGAAATATACAGCTGCAGATATCTATTGGCCCCGCTTCTGACCCCTCAAGCAGCTATTGATTTATGACTGCATTTCAGTCACAAAGGTCCCAGCTAGATTCAGATCCCAGCCACAGAGGTGAAAGCCTCTTGCACTGATGTGGAATACTAATCCCACCCACCCCCAACCCACCCCCCCTGCCTCTCTCCCCACCACCACAGCTTTGAGCTCCTCATCTCAAATAATTATGCTGCACATGAATCATTTTTTAATGTTTGGTTTAATACACACAGATTCTTTAAACAATAAAAAAAATCAGCAAACATCATCATGATCTGGAAATCTCTTTCTTAACATAGAAAACGGTTTCTTAATGGCACAGGGGGAGAACACGACAGCAAGCTTGACAACATAATTAGAAGATTGTTACGAGGAAAGGGAAAAGCATTCTTTATACAGCTCTTACTACTTTCAATAAGATTATTCTCCCTGAATAGCTAATCAGCTTTTCTAGCTTCCCAAATCCATGTGCTTTAAGCTGCTCTCACAGTTCTTCTTAGTTACTAAATGGCAAACAGTGACACCTCCAAAAGGGAAATTTAAAGTGTTAACCAAATGTGAGCAAACAGCATGATGGAGACTGCAGATAAAGAGATCTTTGGCAGATTAGCAGCAATTTAAGAAGATCACACTGTTACACCTGGGTTGACAAGAGCTGACAGGGTTTGTTGATCTCTGCTCCTATCTCCAATTTGAGTGTCATGTTTCAACAGAAATGAGAGGAATACAAAAAAAAAATCCTTTTAGTACTGAACATTGGCTTCACAGCAAGTGTTTATGGCAGCTGAAACAAAAAGAAGCTAAAGAGGTAGATGAAAGGATTAAAACAAAGCGGTTCGTTTTAAGTGCACCAGGCTTCTTTCTAATGCCAAGTGTCCCATTCTCTTGCTTGATATAACCTTGTCCCAAACATTCACTAGCCCCTTTGATGTATGTAGGCTTCTTATGCTGGTGAAATGTTACAAAATAATAAAGGTTAAATTAGAACCAGAAAAACAAAAAAACAACCACCACCAGTGAACTCTGATTTTGCATTGATGGTGATGCAGCTTATTAGAAGTTTTTCTGTAAGGCAATGACTGTGCATTGTTGATGTACTCTGTTTACTCTCTGCGTCAGTGAAGGAGATCCCTCTTGTCTTAATCCACCTGACCACATAGGATTCTCAGTCATTTTCCATTATTTTAGAAACCTCTTAAAGAGATTATTACTACAGGAAAGATGCTATAATTCCCTTCCAAGCGGAAAACTGGATGAGTGTGGTGCTCCTTAAAGCTACTGAGTTCATCAGCCAAAAAATAAACAAATGAATAAAAAAGGCCATTTGGCTAGCCCCCCACAAAGAAACACAGATGAGGTCTGATTCTTATTTACAACAAGGTCCCTAGACACTTCTCTGGCAATTTAAGGAGACCCTACCGTGGGTGTAAGGATACTTTAGTACAAATAAGAATCAGATCCATGTAGCATCAAAGAGGCTGAGCTCAATGCACATGTATTTCTATCCACCACAAAGACTCACCAAGCAGATGCTGGAAAAAGGACCTGCATATTCACAAAATAAAGACATTGCCCTGAAACAAAAGACTTATGGAGCCTAAGTCCCATTTTCCAAAGGACTTGGGCACTTAGGATCCTAAATCTCATGATACCTGGGCTCCTAAGTCACTTGGGCACACTTGTGAATTTTATTCTATTTCTTTAACTATGTTGCAGTAGAGTATTTATATTTAATAGACTTAAAATACTTTTACTTATTTATTAATTATTATTACAAGCATTGATTTGATTGGCACCTTATAAGACTGGAATGGAAGCATTCAGGATTGCAGTACAAGAGACCAAACACCAGACTTCTTAGATGCTTGTTTCTTTACCAGGAAACCAGCATTTACAGCTTGATCCTCCACCTATTGTCATTGATTTCAATAAGTGCAGAATCAGGCCTGGGCAAAAAGGCAAATGCATCTGAGTTCCTTTTTCTCCTCAGCATCTCCATAAAGACAGCACAGACATTCCTTTTCCTTGTGGTGAGCAGCAGACAATGGGAAATTTAGTCATGCCGTCTGAATGTAGAATTAACCAGTGATCAGAGATAGAGGAGATCGACAGGGAGCTGGCACTCTCAGTCATCTGCAGAAGGACTCTAGGACCTGATTTCCCCTACAGAGAGTGCAGTGCAATTTTCAAGAAGTGGGAGCAGTACCCTGTACACTGTGTCAGCTGGTGTTCATGGCTAAGTCCATCTGGAAACAATAACAAAAATACATTCTATACTGAAGTTTACATATATAGTGGCAGGCAAGGTAACGCACAAGTCCATGTTACTATTAACAGCCACTTATTTTTCACACCGGACTTACAGTATAATTAATGACACAAGTTCGAAATATTACTAGTGTATAGTCTTTACCCAACGACAAGTCATCTAAATACAAGCCCAATTCACAATGGGACTGTGTATCAGTCCTGCAGGTTTTCCTAGGAAATGTAGCCAAGAACCACTAAACATGCCAAGAAAGGATGTTCTATTCATTTTCTATTCACAAAACTTATTTTCTTTTGGCCAACATGTACCTGAGAGGTGCATTTACTTAAAATAACAGGATGGTGGCGAGACTTAAGGACGAGGCTATGATTATTCAGCAGAAGACACAGGCTGAACCAGATGCTGTGCAGTCAGAGCCTGATGTCCCACAGCTAGCGATACAGATGCCAGGTTGCCATGAGGGAAGAGGCAGCCAAGCGGACATTACACATACCCTCCTCTGCTGTAGCACTAGTAGTGGACTTCCCTTAGAGCCCCAGGAAAAGGACTGGGGCCTTCTCTTGCTGGGACTCGATTTGCTCTTGCTGAGCCCACTACCTCTGTGGGGAAATGGTGTCTGGAACCCTCTCACAGAATCCAGGGAAGCAGTTTCCAGCAGGATTAGTCATCATTTTTTTTTTTTTTATTTCAAGCCTTCTTAACAAAAAAGAAGATCAAATCTTCACAGTCTCTTCTCTCAGAGTCTGTACAGGCTAAGTCGTCCCTTCCCCAAGTCTGTCCCTCATACCTGCAGGTTCATCAACTCAAAATTTTCTGGTTCCTACCTCAGATCCTCAGTGATAATAGGACTTCACACAGTCTCTCTCCTGTCCATTTGATTCTTGGAGCACTTCCTCTCTGCAGTTGCTCCAGCCACAGTGCATTGGGTGCACAGCCACTGGCCCCTCAGCTTTCTGGCAGGTATTGCAGTCCCTGTCCTTCATTTCCTTCTGCCTTCTTTTATGAGGATCAGCCAGTTAAGTTATAGGTCTTTTCCCTGGTGCAGCAGGCAGGGATAATCAGCCAGCCAGCTGCAGGCCCCTGAACCCAGAGGAATGATATCCCTTATACCTTCACATACCCCACATCCTCAAGTGTCCCTGTCACTGCATTCATTGCAGAGCCCCCAGTATTCTTAGGTTCTTGAAAGTCTGCATTCCGATGGTCCTTCCCAGACTGATGCTCTATTCAAAATCAAAAAGACCTAAGGCTAAGTACCAACATATTTGTCACCATGCCTCAGTGGGTCACAGCTGAGAATACCAGATTCAGGACAAACTGCTGAAAAATAGGGCAGACTTACCCCAAACTGGTGATTATTCTATCATTAGATATACCAAACCAGTAACAAAAGTAAACTACTATCTTATCATACTGGTTAACAAGAAGCCAAAAATATAGTCTCCTTAGGCATTCCAGCACTCATGTCACACCCCAGACACTAGACTTTATGATGAGTGGTTATTGAAAAACAATTTCATCAAACAAAGGGTTCTTCTTATCTCAAGAGACCAGCCACACAGTCAAGTCAACATATAACTCAGATCGTACCCAATAATCACGCTGTTGCCAATCCTCTAATAACTAAAATCTAAAGGTTTATTTTTAAGATAAAAGAAATAGAGAGTTAAAATAGTTAATAGATCATATACATACAATTATTGCAAAGTTCTTATATTAGGTTTGTAGCAGTGATGGAATAAACAGCTAGTCTGCAAAAGTCGCTCTGGAAATTACCCAAACAGCTTGGGGGTTATCAGTCCTTGTTTTAGAGCTTCCTTGTTAGAAATCCAGCGCAGAGAAATGAAACAGGAAATGAAGAGAAAATGGAGATGTTTCCAGGGTCTTTTATACCCTTTCCTATGTGGATGGAATTTTACAGTCCCAAACAAAGCTCTCAGTCTCAGTCTGTGGAAAATTACAGGCATAAGATGGTGTCCAGAGTCACATGAGCAAGTCACATGCCCTTACATGCTCTGATGACTCACAGGAGCAGCCATTGCCCACTTGAAGGCTACAGCATCCACAGACTTGCTGGGCAGGATGAGTTTTTTTCTATGGCCCATTGTGAGAGTCAATTGCCTTTGATGGGCCCTCAACACAAAGCCATCTGGCTTCAATGTAGATTTGAAGGAACAAACACATTTGAGATACAGATCTATATTCAAAACTTCAGACACAAAAATAAGCTGGATAATCATAATCATAACTTTTCCATGACACCTTACATGATATACTTTGTACAAGTTTTATTGCACTTGTCTAATAGTGGTATCAACAATGATATACATGGTCACATTTCAATCATACAGCATCACAGTGTCATATGGGCACTGGAGTCTTTCGTGGTTTGGAGCCACCTTAGTGCTGCATGGTCAGTGACAAAGACAAAGAAGGTTCTAAACAGGTAGTATCTCAGTGCCTTTACAGCCTAGTGTATGGCCAGGCATTCCTTCTTGAGGACAGAGTACCAGGTTTCACAGTCTGTGAGTTTTCTATTTATGTAAAGGACAAGGTGCTCTTGTCCATGGAAGGTTTGGGAAAGCACTGCACCCATGGAGCGGTTCGAGGCATTTCTTTCTCGAGAGAAATCGGGTCTGTGCAGTATTGGCTTGTTGCACAGAATCTGTTTAATTCTCTGAGATGCTTGATCACTCTGTGGGGACTATGTGACTTGTCAAGAGTCTGATTCTTTTAACAAGGTCATTAAGAGGTGTGGTAGTTATGCCACCCAGGAATTTCTCTCGCTGCCTGATATGGTGGCAACATGCTCAAAGCTGGTCAGGTAAACCTCCAGGTCATCCTGCTGCCCATCCTGGGCAAGGTGAGACTGGGTGAAGCTCCAGGGTGGGCCTCCTCTCCATGGCTGTTTCCATCTCTCTGAGAGAGCAAGTCTCAATCACTGAGAGAGCAAGTGAACCATTTCTACTTCGAACTGTCTGTTCCACTCATGCTCAGCCAGCTAGGCTTCCTGCAGGCGCTAGTAGGAGTAGCTTCTCTATGGTCCTTCTTGATGGAAGGGGTTCAGGTCAAAGTCCCTGTTCAAGTGCCATGTGTAAAAGATTTAGGCCTATCTTTTAACCCCCTCCTCCTGCTGGGACTGCTCCCTCCCTGAAGAAATGCTGTCTGGAGCCCTCTCACAGAATCCAGAGAAGCAGTTTCCAGTAGGAGTAGTTGTTGTGGTTTGTTTTCCCCCCAAGCCTTCTTAACAAAACAGGATCAAATCTTCACACACTGTTCCCTCAGAGTCTGTACAGGGTAAGTAGTCCCTTCCCCAACAAATGGATATAAACTGGCCGTGGGAAAGTTTAGGCTTGAAATTAGACGAAGGTTTCTGACCGTCAGAGGGGTGAAATATTGGAACGGCCTTCCGAGGGAAACGGTGGGGGCGAGGGACCTGTCTGGTTTTAAGATTAAGTTAGATAAGTTTATGGAGGGAATGGTTTAATGGTAAAACATATTAGCTGAGGAATACAGAGTTATGGAAGGTAAATAGTATAATGGCTAACAAGGGTCAGGCTGGTGACTCTTGCCTACATGCTCGGGGTCTTGCTGATCGCCATATTTGGGGTCGGGAAGGAATTTTCCTCCAGGGTAGATTGGCTGAGGCCCTGGAGGTTTTTCGCCTTCCTCCGCAGCATGGGGCAGAGATCACTAGCAGGAGGGTCTCTGCCAATTGAAGTCACTAAAACACAGGATTTGGGGACTTCATTAGCAGAATCAAGGGAAGGGTAGGGACGGTTTTGTGGCCTGCAGCATGCAGGGGGTCAGACCAGATGATCATAATGGTCCCTTCTGACCTTAAAGTCTATGAGTCTATGAGTCTGTCCCGCACACCCATAAGTTCATCAACCCAAAATTTCCTGGCTCTTACCTCAGTGTTAACAGGACTTCACACAGTCTCCCTTCTGTCCATTTGATTCTTGGAGCACTTCCTCACCGCAGTTGCTCCAGGTGCAGTCCATCAGGTGCACAGCCCCTGGCCCCTCAGCTTTCTGGCAAGTATTGCAGTCCCTGTCGTCCATTTCCTGCTCGCTTTTAAGTTGCAGGTCTTTTCCTGGGTGCCAGCTGCAGGCTTCTGACCCCTGAAGAATGGTATCCCTTAAACCTTAACACCCCACTGCATCTTTTTCTTCCCCACATCCTTCTTTTACAGTCCATTTGGATGTGGTGAACTCTTAAAATTGGAGCAGTTGAGGTGACATATAAGTATAAACCAGAAGTTTAGGTCGCAAGAGTGAGGGGAGCAAGTTTGGGGCTCAGGGTGTAATGAATGCTGGTTTGAGTTATTGTGGTTATACTGTGGCAGCAAATAAAACCAACCCATTTCACACTAGCATCTCACAATGCACCCATATTGTTACCTGTCTTATGAATAGGATGCTATAGCTAAAAGTAAAAACCATACAAACCCCAGCATTAATACTGTTAAACCACATGTAAACTGGGATAGATCAAGCCACCACAGAAAATATTGAAACCCAAGAGGTATATCTGTGAAAGGGTTTATTTGAAAAAGGGTAATTGTATTAATCCCTTTATTTGTAAAGTCCCAAGGATAAGAGAAAACAACTGCAAGATACACACAGCAGAACTGACTTCTTCCAGTTGCCCTTGACACAAAAGTAGGGACTTGGGTGTTCTTACCTTAGGACAATGTTTTTGGCAGAGGTTCCTGTTGTATCCACCAGGCAAAATATTAACAACTTCAACAGAACTTTATTTACAGTGCAAGTCTCTTCTCCAAGCTGTAGCTACACACTCTGTAACTCTCCCAGCCTCCTCAACTCCTCCCCCCTCCTTCCTGTTTCCTGTCCTTTCAGACTCCCAACAGCCAGTGCTCCCAGTTCTAATAATTACAAGCAGCATCTAAACACCACAGTTCCCCTCCACAATGCTTCCAGGTAGCTCAGGGGTTGGCAACGTTCAGCATGCTGCTCGCCAGGGTAAGCACCCTGGCAGGCCAGGCCAGTTTTATTTACCTGCTGACGCGGCAGGTTCGGCCGATCGCGGCCCCCACTGGCCGCGGTTCGCCATCCCGGGCCAATGGGGGTGGTGGGAAGCCGCGGCCAGCACATCGCTTGCCCGCGCCGCTTCTCGCCACCCCCATTGGCCCGGGATGGCGAACCGCGGCCAGTGGGGGCCGCGATCGGCCGAACCTGCCGCGTCAGCAGGTAAATAAAACTGGCCCGGCCCGCCAGGGTGCTTACCCTGATGAGCTGCGTGCCGAACGTTGCCGACCCCTGTGGTAGCTGCTGAACGCCATTGTAGGTTCTATGAGGGGAGTGGGCTTGTAACTGTTATATTTTGCACATCACCAATTAGTGTTAGGAATGCAATAGTGCAAGAAAGGCACCACAGCAACTTCCCCCTGAACAGCAAGCCGCTATTGCTAACTGTTAACTGGTGGTTTTGTTCCAGTGGTGGTTTGTTTGTTTGTTGATGGTAGCCCGTTACTTTTTCCTGCCCCGAGAAAGCAAGGTGGAAAAGTATTTAAATGTGGGATCAAAGTAGTATTGTTATCTCCTATTTAGAGATGGGAGAACTGAGGCACAGAGAGATTAAATGATTTACTTGAGTTTACCTAGAAAGTCTGTGGCAAAACGGAAAATTGGACACACATCTCTTGTGTCTTAGTCCAGTGCCTTAGCTGTAACAACGTCCTTCCTCTCATGATCAAATTCTTTCTGAACATCTCTCAGGGATGACAGAGATTCTAGAACTGATCGGAGTAGAAGGAAGATTAGCCTAAAGGTATTAACTAACTACTCCAATTTTTTTAGTTTTACTCTTATGTGCCAAAGCTGCTGCTATTAGATTGTTCTGTTCCATGCTCTGTTAAATAATATAGTCAAGAATAAAGCCAGTGGGCTCTGCCATGGAAGTTCTCATCAGTTAAGGATGCTGGAAGGGACATTTTATTTATGAATTTTCCATATCTTCTAATATCAACTTGAATGTCTAGTCAGACAAGCACCTTTTCTTGCATTCTGAGTAATTTTTATCTAAATTAATTAAACATATACTGGCAGTGAAAGCCAGAAATATTTTATATTTCAGGTAAGAATTTGCAGAATGATTCATTTATACCATTAGATTCCAAATTGCTCTTTGGTTTTTTAAATGTGGTTGATTTTTTTTTTTAACTTGAATTAGTAGGCTCAGGGACAAGAAAAATATTACATGAATCTTACATTTAATCTGAACAGCTAACATGCCTTTAGTTGACTGTTACATTCAAAATCATCCAAAACCACGACATATAAAGACAATAGGAAGGGACTGAGGACTGTACTGAATAGGTAAGAATAACAGAATAATAGAAGTTAGAGATGGAAAAAAAAAAACAAGATCATCCACTCTATTTCCCTGCAAATGAAGGATTGCTCTCTCTCTATTTTCTAGTGATTTGTCTAGCCTAGTTTTAAAGTGCCAAGAGACTGCACTTTTCTGCTTCCCTGGGAAGTTTTCTATGGCCTAGTAATCAAGGAGTTTTTCCAACATTCATCTTAAGAGTTCCCATTATAGTTTCATTTCATTAGTGCTGATTATAAAATACAATAAACATCCTTGAATCACACTGAATACTGTCTTCCTTCTTGATATTTGTAACTTCCAACTATTTGTTAGCCTATGATGTTCTACCTCTTTCCTTCTACCTCACCATGACCACCACCTTAGTTATTACTCAGCCAATCAGCAGCTTACGTATTTAGTTCTTTTAAACTTCATAAATCAATCAACCCAGCCCTTTGATCAATTATGTTGCTCTTTTCTCGGTTCCCTTCAAATTGCCAATATTGTTGTGGCAATCAATGCCCAAAATTGCCTTCAGTTTTCTAGGGGCAGTCACACCAGACCTGTGCAGAGAAGGACTAGATCTCTTTGCTTTGTGATGTGATACCTCTGAGTAGGCAGCCCAAAATAGCATGGTCTACTCTTTTTTTTTTTTTTTCAGAAATACCACAATGCAAAGGCGCGTTGAATATGCACCACATTAGCACCCCTAGCTCTCTCAGTATTACTAATTCCCAGGTTTCTCCCTTAGACTGAGTCTTTGTGCTTCAAATTATTATTGCCTACCATGAACTTGCTTGCATTCCTTACTTTGTTATTTCTTGTGCATGTTTCTTATCTGTCTCTGTACTATATTTCTGCCTGGCAGGTGGTTTGCCATACTTTTTAATTTGGGGCCAGACTGTGTGCATTATTTTTCAGCTGGTCAATAGCAGTCAGGTTTTCTTGTTACTGGTGGAGTTGTTTTTGGTGAAAGTCCCTCACAAGTGCTGAACAATAAAATAGCATGACTTTCAGCTAGACACTTCCCCCTTCATCACAGCTGAAGTAGACTAATTGGGATAGTGAAGTGAACAGAGAGTGCATGTAAACCCCCACAGTTCTGTAGGTTTTGGTATCCATGCTTCTGTTGCTTACTTCAACCAGTTCAGTAGAGGAGGAATAGAGTCCTTTTGTTTCTGAAGGATCAGTACTATTATCAGGCAGGATACGAACACTGGCCTTATACTTTTTTTAGTAGGCTTTTCTCTAATCAACCTATCAATGAGAGAGGACATATAGTGGCAGCAGGAACAGCATGTCCTCTGTCCCAATTCTGGTTGATGCTACAATAACAACACTTGTAGAGCATTACAGAATACTTGTAGAGAGTAATAATGTCCATGATGAACATTCTCCTCCTTGAGTCTCTCTTTTACACTACTGTATGAGGGAGAAAGTGCTTTGTCCAAGCTAGCAGCCCATAGCAGTAAACTGATGAGATGAGACTTCAGGGAAAATTTAAAAAAAATCACAGACAAAAATATGTGTGACATACTGCAATGATACGGTTGTGGTGAATGGCTCGTGATATATTGAAATTAAATCTCTAATCAGACATAGATAATGTTATCTGATGTGCTTATGGGATCCTTGCTGATCTCACAGAGACACACAATTGGAAAAAAAAATCCATCTCCTTGATGTCTGATAATACCCAAGTGTCCCTTGCCAAAAATTATAATGACAAATGTTAGGTATCACTAACACTTATGAATGATCCAGTTAAATGAATCATTCTACCCCTGCACAGCATATAGATTGTTAGATGTTTTCCTCTTAAGTATCTACAGAAAAGTTAACCTAAACAGAAAGATACAACCAGACAATGCCACTGCATCCACACCTAAAGGCAACCCTTCCCATCACATTAACAGCCAAAAAGTTACATATCTTTGATGTATAATATATCTTTTCTTTTTTTCTCTCTATCTCCCATTCATTAATAATAATATTGCACTGTATTTATCAACTTATAGTAGAATGTAATGTAACAACTTAATATAAATGTGACACATCAGAAACAAACAGGTACTTTGCTTCTCACATGATCAAATGTTCGTTACTTAATCATGCTTGTGGTACAAACTGCTGAACCAAGCGGTGTGAACAAAGAGCTGTCTATTATACCGGCCAGCTGTCAGGTCACCAAGTACCCAAACTCTATCTCAACTTTCAACAACGTGTAAAGCAATCAGGGAACTCTCAACACACTGTTATCCTGTCTATCTTGTTTCTCAAATTGACTTCTTTCAGTACAAAATTCTCTCGCATTACTATTATTTACAAAATAATTTGCACATTGAGTATAAAATTATAAACAACATTACAAATTTAAATTTGCAACTTTGTCCTCTTATATGTAATATAATATGTATTGTGACAGACCCAGACCAGTGGGGTACAGGAGTCTGGTAGAGGGCAAATATACTGGTCACTGGATGAGTAGTTTTCTGTTCCCTGAGTGACCAGAGCAGGGGCTGCACTAGAGTAATCAGGAACCTGCTAGAACCAGTTAAGGCAGGCAGGCAAATTGGGACACCTGGAGCCAATTAAGAAGAAGCTGCTAGAATTAATTAAGGCAGGCTAATCAGGGCACCTGGGTTTTAAAAGGAGCTCACTTCAGTTTGTGGTGTGTGTGAGGAGCTGGGAGCAAGAGGTGCAAGGAGCTGAGAGTGAGAGGGTGTGCTGCTGGAGGACTGAGGAGCACAAGCGTTATCAGTTCCCTCCAATGCACATAAAAGTCTGTGGATATTGTTTGTTTGTCCTCTCTTGTCATTTTTAAATCTTGGGGAAGTAGGAGCATTGTTGTATTCTTGTAAATCTCATGCACAGATTTTGCAAAGCAGACCTATTTTAAAAGGAAAATTTAATTTGAGGAATACATGACAATAGTAGAGTGTGGTTTTCCATAAACATAGAGGACTAGATTGTAACAATATGATGTACTTTGGATAAGGTGCAATGGATAAGGTGAGCTGACCTAGGAGTAGGCCAGAGAACAATTTGTGACTCTGTGACTTGCAATTTGGTCATTGGTTCTTTCCTTACTCTGGGGAAGAAGTGATCTGCACCAGCCCTTTTCAGGCATATTATTTTCTCCTCTACACTAGCTGAGTTGTCCTGGCTGGGCCATTGGGAGATGCAAGGAGTCAAGGGTTGGCTCATTCCATATCTATGCAGAATGGGGACCAGCAGCCCACGGAGGCTGCTCTACACTCTCTCTGTTGCCCATCTAGGCAATTAGCACTTGCAGGTCAGCAAGGGCCAGTAATGATCTTTCAGCAGCTGAACAAATTATGTGTTCTTATTTTTGATAGGTAAACCAACATGATTTAGTGTCTCATTACTTAGGCCAGAATCTGCCCTCCTTAGTCATGCAGAATAGTACTTTACTCCATTACTAGTCCCACTGATTTCAGTTGGACAATTTGTGGAGCAAAGTACCACTTTCACTGTCAGAAGACAGGATACTGGGCTAGATAGACCACTGGTCTGACCCAGGATGGCTGTTCTTATGTATCATTTAGCTTTCTTTTTTACTCATTCAAATCCTGAGGTCTTTTCTCAGCTGTTTGTTTTTTCAGTTATGCTGAGTAAAGACCTCAAGATTTGGGCCAGTAATATGGTTAAAGGTAAGATTGTTTATAGCAAATTTCAAAAAGGATAAGGAGCATATTTTTCAGAGGAAATGGCTAAGGACAGAGATATGAAAGCTCAGCTTTTTGCAGACTATTGAGAAAGTGGTGGGGTAGGAGTTGGGGTGGTTATATTCATGGGCAGTCCTTTTCTACTTGTATTATTTTGTGTGATTTAACTTATAGGATAGGTGCTCAGAGCATAGGATGGGCACCTGTATCTATATTTTATACATTCAAATCCTATTCTCTAAGCTTGAAGCAGGGCACAGAAGGCCCATTCAGATTCTCCTCCAGCCTCAGCTATGAGGTAAAACCACTGGATAAATCAATACAACTCACTAATTTATACACAATTAACTTTACTTGGAAAGTTGGAGGTTACATTTAAATTTTAAGATGCAGCCCTAGCACTGAAAATGTGAATAGAGGTAAATCAATTTTGTATTTTTTTTCTAAATGTTCAACTACCAAAAACAAATGGGGAAAGGCAGAAAGCAAAGTCCAAGATCAAAGGTTTGAAAACGAAGGCGTTATCTGGTGGCTGTGCAGAGCACCACTGCTGATCTCCAATTTGTAATTTAAGAAAATGCATCATCCCCATCCCACAATGATTCAACCTCAAATTTTGCATCCACAATCAATTATAGGCACAAAAATGGAGGATGTTCTAAAAAACGTGGCCCAATAAATTCTTCATCCACAGATGACTTTTAATTTGCTTACGAGGAGTCTTTTAAAAGGCCACAGAATCTGGCAATGCTCATTTGAAATAATATAATTCCACTGCACATTAGATGTTTGACTGTATTGACATTTACCTGTACAATGTCAGCTTACAGATTCTATCCCTTGTAAAGTGTGACAGGTCACTGGATAGACATTTATCACTTACAACACAACCAAGTGCCTAGATTTCAAACCACCTGTATCAATGATTACAAACAGTCTTATGGTGACCACAGGAGATTTAGTGAAGGCTGCCATGTCATTACTTTAAAAATTCTAACACAGACAGGCATACAGTAGTCACCTGCTGAACACAGCCTTTCTCGTACCTTCAGGTTTCATGAACTCAAATGTACTGAAGTAGAGTCTGTAGGAATGGAGATTTGGGCTTTTGTATTATTGCATTCTCCATGTAGACAAGCTGATAAAAGAAATCAACCAGAAACTGTTACAATGGAATCCTCTTGTTCTGCAGTACACTTTTACATTGCTTTAGGTCAGTGTCACAAGAGACCTAAGCTTCCAGAGCCACCCAGCATGAAAGTATTAAAACTCATCATAATCGGATTGTTCTTATTTATTATTATTTGTTAAATGCTGACAAGAGGAATGATTTCCTAAAGCTCTTAGCACTGGCCAGATCTACTCCCGTTTATGATAAACTCCCATTGATTTCAAAAGCAGCAGAATTAGGCCAATATGGAGTGCTTTTGAAAATCTGGTACAATGTGCTCAGTTCTATACAAGACAATATATGAAGACCATTAGCAGTTTGGGGCAGGGACTATCTAAAAGACAGACACAGAAAGACAGGATGCACTGTGAAGACCCACAGCAGGGAATAAGGCATTTAAAATTAAATATGTGCGCCTTTTTATTCATATGCCCCCTCTGACTATGGAAATGTATAATTCAGTTTTGATTCAGAATAAACTAATAATGAATGGAGGGAAAGAGTTCATGTGTCAGATCCTCAGCTGGTTTAAATCAGCATAGCAGTTTATACCAGCTGAGGGTATGGCCCCGTGAGACTATTAAATGACTCTTAATTATTACATGAAAATAGCTGCTTCCATGGAGTTTTCTCCCTCCTCCGACCCCAAGAAAATTTTCATATAATGGTTAACTCCAGTCTCTTGATTTCAAAGTAGATTTTAAACTCCAACATGACACCAGGAACCATTTTTATTTTATTTATTTATTTTGAGGGATAGCAAGAAGGCAAAACAAACTATTCCTTCAGATTTGGAAAGATAAATGAGGCGTATATCCTTTCCAAATGTATAAAGACAAATTAATGAATGTTAAGCAATCATACCTTTCATCTAGCAATATACGCTGGATGGAGAAATAGTCAGGAAAGGTACATAAAGTCAGTCCCTCCCTGCAATGAATAAGATAAAACATGGAATATATTTACAACACATAATGAAGTAAGAGGTCAATGAAAGAGACCATAAGAGTTTAAAGAGATGGCAGAAGTAATTACCTGACAGAAGACATGGGCATGAATAATGTTGCCATTTCAAACTCATACTGATAAAATCTGTATACTACAGTATACTATCCGTATATTACACACTGGCCTATTTCCCATCAGTATATTATGCACACATGCACATAATGGCCTCTTCCACGTCTTATACTAGTTTTACATTTTGTACACCTCCATTTATTTGAGTGCAGTTACTTCTGATTTCTACTGGTGTCACAGAAGAAACCAACCCAAACTATATATCTTAAATCATCAAAGGTTTAAACAAAGGTAACCAGCAATAATTCAAAAATAATGGCTAACGAGTCTTTGAGCAAGTAACAAAAAGAGTTGTAAGTGAGAAACTATCAACAAAAGCTTACTGTATAGTGCAACACTGACATTTACTCCACAAGGTCATTAAATGTGTTGCAGATGCAGACCTATATACATTGATAAAGACTGGCTGTGACAGCAAAAGGGAAAAGGCACATGTGAAGAGTACCAATGTGTTCTGAAAGGATGCAGCTACTACAATACCATTTAACTCTGTATTAGGTTCTGATTTGACCGAGGAAAAGGGGTGTACACTAGGGTAATGAAATTTGTGGATGCTACATACTAGGAAGGGGCAATCAATAGAAAGAAGAAGGGCAAAAAAGAACAACTCAACTAGAATGGACCCAGAGGAAGATAAGTGCCTTATGAAATTAAGTGTAGAGAAACATAAAGTAATGAGATTAGGGACACAAAATAAGAAAAGGGCTTCTGCCCTAAATAATCATATGGTACAAAATACTGAGCAAAATAAGGATCTAGAGATAATGACAGATAAAGATCAAAAAGCTTCAGTACAATGGTTAATAAAAATGGTAGCATTGATTCAGAGCGGGAACAAAAATATGGCAGATGAAGTTATTCCAACCCCGTATAAGGGACTTATGAATGAGGCCACACATGAAATAGTGGGAAGGGCTCTGAAGACTGTATAAAACATAGCAGAGGAAGAGAGAATAGAGGGCAAAAGGAAAAGGTAGATAGCAAACTTAATTATTCATAAAGGTCAGAGAACACAACCAAATTGTCTGCTGTCTTTGCAAAGGAAACGAATGAGAGAGGATCTCATTGAAGAAGTCAAGTTCTAGAAAGACATAGAGGGTACAAGTGCTACAGAATTAGTATCTGAGCTAGTAAATGCTGGCGGGATCTAAGGATCTAAACAAAGACAGGAAAGTATCTTTAGAAGGAGTAATTAATGCATGGGAATGCATTGAAGAATTCTGCAATAGGAACAACTAGAATAGCTATTTTATTTCCTCTTGATAACTATTTCCTAGGACACTAAAGGCCCACTTTTCAAACTTGGATGACTACAGCACTTTAGGGCCAACATTTTTAAATTTGGGCACCTAGATCCAGATTTAAGGGGGAAATTTCAAAGCATGTAAAGGATTTAGGAGCACAAGTCCCAGTGGAAGTCCGTGCTTTTTGAAAATGTCCCCCTTAAGCAACAGTGGGTATATCTACACTGCAATTAGATATCCGTGGCTGGCTCATGCCAGCTGACTCAGGCTCTCAGGGCTCAGGCTAAGGGGCTGTTTAATTGCTGTGTAGAGATGTTTGGGCTCAGGCTGAAGCCTGGGCTTTAGGACCCTGTGTGGTGGGAGGGTCCCAGAGCTCAGGATGCAGCTGAAACGTCTACACTGCAATTAAACAGCCTCTTAGCCCATGTCCTGTGAGCTCAAGTCAGTTGGCACGGGCCAGCTGTGGGGTTTTAGTTGCAATGTAGAATTACACTCCCCTGAGAGTAAAAATGAAGCCCTAAGGCCCAGATCTTCAAAGGTATTTAAGCATCTAACTACCTCTGAAATCAATGGGAGTTAGGCACCTAAATAACTTTGAGGAGCTGTGCCTCGGAGCTGAATGTGTATGTCTGTAGGTATAAGTCTGTGCAAGAGTGTGTGTGTGTGTGTGTGTGTTTCCAGCTCGAAGATATGTTTCTCACCTTTGATCTAGTTCTTGTCCTATCTCTTCCATTTCTGCGCCTTTGGCTTTGAAAGCCGATGGATTATCACACTGCTGTTTCTACATTACTTTTTATCATTCTTCAAGATCACAGCTTGAACAATTTGGAACAGCTGCTCATTTTTCACAGACCAAGAAGGACCATATGTTTGATATCAACTCTTTTAGCATGTTTTTAATACAACAGCTGGCAAATGCATTTTTGTTATTAGTAAACTACTATTAAGGTTTTACACTGCCTGCGCTTGAGCTCTGTAACTATTCTACTCACATTGCAAGTCCAGAGCAACAATACCTGACAGCTAGAAATTATGCATACTGGAAATCATACTAAACTAACTAGACCCATTAGTTTTTGCTGATTTAATTGACGTAGTATTTCCTGTTGATACTGTATCATTGTATTGGCTTCTAATATGCCAAGCCCTGTTTGATATTCTGGGATTTATCGTACATTTTCAAATGATACTGTATGTCACTAATCAGATATATAACGGGGGCTGGATTGTTGGCATACGTTATCCAATTCAATCGGATTAATGGCCACAGCAAGTATTCATTCTTCTAAATACACAAGACTGATAATGGGAGGATGGGTTACATTTTCCAAGATGGCTACCTGATTTAGGAGCCTAAATTGCCTTTTCAAAAGTGACCTAGGCACTAAGGATGGGATTCACAAATGGGTTAAAAAACATAACTGCCACAGTAATCAATGAGCATTAGACACCTAAATACTATTGTGAATCCTCCTCCATCCCACTGACTTTCAGTGAGACTTAGAGTTGAGTCACTAAAGGACTTAGGCTCCAAACTGCCACCTTAGGTATCAAATCGGAAACAGCCCCACTGGGATTCACAAAACTGTCACTCAACTGCCACTGAACCCTGTAGGTGCCTAAAATCACTTGGTGTCAAAATTTTTGCAGTAAAATTTCCCTATGCACCTATGTTTCTGCCTCTGAGCACATGCACTGCAGCCCCACACCTGGCATCTGGAAGCCTAATCCCCAGAGCGGTATGAGCTGGGGTAAGATACACATTCCTCCACCTAACTTTCCTGGTGGGGGCGGGGATGTGAAGGGGGAGGAGGGCTGATCTGGTAAGTGAGCACAGAGTTCCCCTACTGGACTGGGCCCCTATCAAGAAGTTTACACAAAACTGCAGGGGGTGGACAGGTGGATGATTTCCCTTAGAACTTTTATCCACTGTGAATAAATAATTTTAAAAAGTCATTGGAACAGAGAGACTAAATGTGGGTCTCCCTCCTCCCAGGTCAGTGCTCTAACCAGCAGGCGACAGACGTTCTTGTGCTAATTTATGCTCCCCTCCCATGATTTTTTCATTATTTGCCCACAATGCATCAGGAGAGACTGAAGGAGCAACAGATCCTTTCAAATCTCACGCGGAGGGGGGACTTGAACCAAGTATCTCCCACTAAATCAAAGGTTCGTGTTCATTTTCACACACACACACACACACACACACACACACTCTCTCTCTCTCTCTTTTCCGGGAGTTTTTTCCCCCCAATATGACATAATGTCAGTTTCTTAAAATATCCTGTTAAACTCTCTTGGATTGCTTTCAATAGTCACCAGGAAATTGATTCCAATTCCGGGAGACTCATGGCCAATCCTGGAAGGTTGGCAACCCTCTCTCTCGCCCTCCCTCCCTGTAGGTGCCCAATGCCAAGAGAGGTTATCCAGCTGAGAATCCCAAGTGGAGGGAGGCATCTCCCTGCAGCCCAGACTTAGGCGCCTATCTGCAAGAAAAGGATGGGGCTTAGCACACACCCCGCAGCTTGGCATCTGCCATTGGCTAGCTTAGGCGAGGAGCCATGTAGCATGCTGCCTTTTGTGAATCCCATTCTGAGGCACCTCTCTCTCCACATGCATTGTATAGGGAGCCTAGGTGTCAAACTCAGGCTTTGTGAATCCCAGTGATTTTCTAGGTGCCTAAAAGTTAGACATGGTGACACTCAGCAGCACCACACCTACTCGTCTTTGTGACTCTAGCCCTTAGCCTCATAGGGGTGGCCATTACAAAGGGGAAGATTGGTGGTGCCCTGCCTATCTCGCCCATGGGGCTTGATCCAGTTAGTGTTCTCGAAAAATGCATAACTCCACACAGAATGGTGGGATAGGAGCAGCATCAGCCTCCTTTATAACCTTTAGTCCAGTGGTTACAGCACTCACCTATAATATGCAAGACCTGGTTCACATCCCCCCTCTACCTAATGAGGTGCATGCCCTAGCCCCTGGGCTATGGGATATTATGATATAGGTTTCTCTTAGTCTCTCCTATTGAGGCAGTTCCACTTTGGATAAAGAACAAAATATGCATTGGTCCAGAGAGTGAGGGAGAATGACTCTAGTGGTTCGGGCACTTCCCCGAGAGATGAGAAACTCAAGTTTACATCATGTCCCATTGTCAAGCAGAGGGAGAAATCTCACATCCTGACATATAACTACTGGGCTCAAGGATATGAGAGAATCTTTCAGCCTCTGTCCTCCCCTACCAATACCCAAGAGCCAGGGTCCTGTCCCAACTCCGTGGAGACACTGGCAAACCTCCCATGGACTGTGGTGGGAGCCTGAAGAAGGAAAATGAATCAAACGATTTTAAAACATTTTCCCTTTCAGTGACACAACAGCCACATTTTCTTTTCTTTGGGGGTTTATTCCCTCTTCTCTTCAATGCAAATTTTGGAGTGTTTCTGTTTCAGCTGATGGCTGAGAAGCTGAGGTGGCATCCTGGCAACCAATGTGAAATTTTAGAGTGTAGGTGCCAATTAGAGCATCTAGTCAGATAAGAGATGCATGTTGAAAAAATAAGAGTACCGAGATTATTCAAAACCTTCCACTCTGATTGGCCATTAGCTGTTATTAACCAATCAGAATGCAGGAATTTACTGTAATGTTACTAAGAAATAGCCATCTAGTGATTATGCATATCAGACACTTATGATCAGAGTTTAAAGAATTGAATTAGTGAGAAAAAACACCATATGGTTTTCCTCAGTAACTACAACATCCCTAGGCTCTCATTGGATGAGACAATTCCATTTCAGGATCATTATGTCTCAGTATTAAGGTTGCCATTCAGATTAGGTCACAATTTATTCAGGTAGGTCAAAGAAGAGACAGGCCTAAATTTTCAAGCCTGAGTGCCTGAAGTTACAGTTCTAAACCAATTTTTAGGCACCCAAATGAGAGTAATCTGGTTTTCAGAGATACTGAACACCCACAAATTCCATAATATGGATTGTTCTTCTTTAGCAAAAGACTTCTAGACAGGTACAAATTCCCAGCTCCCATGATTATTTGATATTCTTATTACAATACTGTCCAGAAGACCCAAGAGATCAAGGCCTCATCATGTTAGCATGCCAACTTGAGCAGAACCATCACTTGTCTGTCTACCCCATATGATAAGAATCAGACTTAGTTACTGTTATTTTTGACAGATAATACACTACTGCTGTACTTTTTCTATGAATCATTGCCCTTTATCGTTAACATGAACTTATTGGAAAGAGTGTATATCAGGAGCTGCTCTTTCTAAGGAACATTATTCTGGGACACATTGTGCATTTATTTCATGTGAGCAATATAAGCATGAATACATCCCCATTTCTGATGGAACCATGTACACTGTCTCTTGTAGCATCAGCAGTTAACTTTCAGCGTAAAAACAGTTATCCTTAATTTAGTTCTACTGACTATCATTTGCTAGTCTAACACAAGCTGTTGATTGACATGTGGATATAGAAAAAAATGTATTTGGAGATGGAACAACTATAGCAGAATACCCATGACAGAAGAAACATTATTCTTAACAAAACAGCACTTACAGAACAATGTCAAAGAAGAGAGAGGCAGAAAACTAAACAGTATTCTAAAACTGCACCAATGTTGAAAAAGAGATCAAACTTTGTATGAACTATGAAACTTTTAAGTGAAGTAAAGCTTCAGTGTTCAGTAATATCATCTTCAAAGAGATGTGCCAAATAGTTTGGGATGAGTTCAAATATTTCCTCCAACGGAGACAGGTACAATTGGGTTTTGAGGAGCCTGGGCGTGTAGGAGGATGTCTCTAGAGTGAAGGTAGATTGCTGGTGAGGGTGGGACTTGGCAGAGAACATTCTTCAGGCAAGAGCTAGCAGATAAAATGTGTTTTATAGAATAGACCATTGAAATAATGTTATTGTAGGAAGGGCACACCATTAAGATGAATATTTGTTGTTTAATTTGTTTGAGGATTAAAAAAAAACCACTTTCATTATGGGTTGGGATACAATCAGAGGCAGTTACAAAGCTGAAATCAAAAAGGTTCTTTCGGGGTTCTAATTACTGAACTTCAGACTTGACTGCACTGTGTTTTGGTACAGAATCTGCCTGACCTTTATGTTGGGAAAGGGAATGCATAAGAAATCTTTGCCCTGGCCCTGGTACAGTCCATATAAAGACCAGGCAGCGCTGTAGTCCCCACTCTCTGGAGTGTGCAGGGGCTATTGTAACCCTAGTACCTTTGGGTGGTAGGGGAGGAATTAGAGCCATGGCTTCGCTCCTTCCCAAGAACCAATGAAAGCTAGGTCCTTAGTGCCAAACCTCAATGTTGTCATTCAGGCAAATCCCATTTGACTTCAGTGTGTGTGGGTGGGTGGTGAGGTTCATGAGTAAGTACTGAGAAAGGACTCCTTTAACATAATTTAGTTTCTATCAAGCTGCCAAATACATGCCTGAAATGGATTGCCAATGTCACAGTCTCTCTTTCGTCTACTTCTATAAGGTCCTCATTGCCATAGCACAGAGCATATAAGTGTTCTAGGGCTTCTTTCAGCTTTGCAGAACATGTTATATGTTAATAGCATTCATTTAAGACAGGGAGAATCCACTAATAAGGATCAAAGCAAAATGACAGATGACATACCTTCTCTCTGTTCTCTGATCACTCCTCAAGTGTTTCATGCAACAATAAGAACAG
Source organism: Malaclemys terrapin pileata (assembly GCF_027887155.1). NCBI lineage: Eukaryota > Metazoa > Chordata > Testudines > Emydidae > Malaclemys > Malaclemys terrapin. The sequence continues at coordinate 244,651,167 of NC_071505.1, forward strand.
GAGTACTTGTGGCACCTTAGAGACGAAGAAGTGGGCTGTAGTCCATGAAAGCTTATGCTCTAATAAATTTGTTAGTCTCTAAGGTGCCACAAGTACTCCTGTTCTTTTTGCGGATACAGACTAACACGGCTGCTACTCTGAATCATGCAACAATAATGGTGAAGAATATTTATGAAGCAATAGCTTGTGCAACCAAGGCAGCCATCTCTGGATAAGGCATCAAGGACTTGCATGGTTCCAGGCACCAGACAGGTTGTGTTACCTAATTATTTTGTTGCAGTCATTTCAATACTTATTCAGCTTCAATTAACAATTAACATATTTATTAGCAAAATCAAGCACCTGAATACAACACAATTTTTTGGTTTGCTTTTTCCCCCCACTAAGAATAAGAATGGAAATTTGGTCAATAATTACCACTGAGAAGCTCCTGCATTATAGATTGGTAATGCAGTTGCTTTCAGTCATGAAGTAATTTAACAGATAACCGATAGATTAAACAGTTCTGTTATAGGCTGAACATTAAAATGGGATTTAACTTAATTTTACATCAATATCATCTACACCAAATTTGTTTCCAATATCTAACACTGTAAGATTAGCTGACAAGTAACAGAGAAACATAAGGATTAAACTTAAATACTGAATTGGTCTTTTAGTATTAGCTGACGTATGACAGTATGAAAATGTGTTTGGCATATTGTTTTGTTATAAGAAAGCATTTATGCCCATAAGTATTGATATATGAAGAAAGAGCAATGGAGAAAGGATTGAATCATGAGACAATATGCTGGCAAAATACAAGCCCTTGCATATCAGGTCAGTCACCATGCTAGTAAAGGACAGCCTAAGGAAATCCCCCTGACTGAGTTCTACAGACTGGAAGAATAGAACTGGGTCAATTCCACCAAGAAAGCTTCTGATCAGATCTTCTGATCAAATCCATATGGCGGTTCACAAAAATCCAACAATTACCAAGGGGGTCTCAGAGTAGCAGCCGTGTTAGTCTGTATCCGCAAAAAGAACAGGAGTACTTGTGGCATCTGTTAGTCTCTAATGTGCCACATGTACTCCTGTTCTTTTTTCAAGGGGGGTTGTATTTTTAAGAAGCTTAACTACATGGTGCCATTAAAAGAACTGATGATATTAAAGCTGTAATTCTGATTTTGTGGCAGGATTTGAAAGCCCTACTTGGTTAAAATCCAATACACAGATCTGATGGCTGTGTTACATGGGTGATTGTCATAGATTGGGCTTGTAGGGGACCCCCGTAGTGCAAGGGTGGGAGTCTCTCTCATCACAGATGTCCCTCTCTGGCTGAAGGCACCATTGCAGAGCCAGTTTGGAATGCGGTCTCCGGATTGTAAGTCTCAGAGAGGGCGCTCCCCAACTTTAAGGCATGACTACCGTCCAAAAATGAAAAGAAGGCAACAAAACTAATCCTGCAGCCCCAAAACTAGCCTGGGTTAACTCGCTGTGCTTCACAAGGCAAAAGTTAAATAGACTCTGTGAAGGAGGCTGGGTTTCAAATTCACAGAGTATCTGGGAAGCCATAGCTCAGAGCCCTGGGCTCTAATGAAAAGCAAAGCAACGTATCAATGGTCCCTTTATATTTCTAGAGGGTACAGGTGGCAGAGGCTCTTCAGCAGCTTTCTGGATATGCAGCCCTTGCTCTGCCTCCTTCTTAGTGCCACTCTCCACTGGGCTTGAACTGCCCTTTTAAGGAGCCTCCCCTCTCCAGGTGCAACAGATTTCACAGGTGCACCAGGTTGGGGCCACTTGTGCCCAGAGGAGCTCTTTATCCCCTTCCTGACTGCGATGGCAACCTTTCCCGCCACATACCCCGCCCCTCAGGAAGTCAGGATCCCCCTCATCCAATGCCGATTCTCCCATTTCCTGTGAAAAGAACTCCACATTGCTGTGTTTTCTCTGGCATGATGTTGTATCCTAAAACTATAAGGTGGAAGAGATAAGTACCCTGACATAATATGGAGCTTCATCTCTTTAATTGTGCTTAGCCACCGGAGAGGGGCATGGACCATGATGAGGGAAAGGGGTTACCCTAAATAATATCTAAAGGCTCTTATGGCCCATTTGACTGCTAGCACTTCCTTTTCAATCACAGATGAGGCCTTCTTCCTGGGCAACAGATTCCTTCTTAGGTACAGAACTGGGTGTGCCTCACCATTCACTACCTGTAACAGTAAGCACCCAGACCTACATCAGAGGCATCCATCTGTAAAATGAACTCCTTTGAGAAATCTGCATTGAAGAGGAATTGCTCCTGGCACATCCGATTTTTCAAGATGTTAAAGACCTTTTCACAGTTATTGCTTCAGTGGATCTTTTCTGGACCACCTTTTATTAGGTCCATCAAAGGGGCCGTGTTAGAGGCGAATCCAAGGATAAGTCACCTGTCATATTCAGCTAGCCCACAGAAGCATCTGACCTGTTTCTTTGTTTGAGGAATGGGACATGCCAACAATGCCAGCCCTTTAACTAGCAGCCTATGTTGGCTTCTTCCCATGTTATAACCCAGGTAAGTAACTTCTTAATTTGCCAATTTGCATTTGGCTGAGTTGGCCGTAAGACCCGATTCCGCCAAGGATGGTTTGTACTTGTCACCAGCAGCCATCCCAGTACATTGTTATGTACAATGCCAACCAAATATGCAGCAGCAGACTGTTGATGAGGCATAAGTGCCTTGTCCATCAAATGTTGTGGCTGCTCCATGTAAGCCAAAGGGTATTGTCCAGAAGTGGAAGAACTTAAAGGGTGTCAAGAAGACTGTTTTTTCCTATGATTCAGGAGACAAGGATATCTGCATAAAACCTTTTGTAAAATCTAAGGTAATGAGGTACTTGGCAAAACCATCAGGTTCTGGGACAAGAATGATGAAACTTTGCCAGTCACTTTGGGACTCCTGAACTACCCCTGGATACAGCACAACCTGCAACTCCTTCTGGATGATCTTTTACATCTTTCAAGGTCAGGGCTGAGGGTTCTCTCTCATCCACTGTCCTGGAACCAATGTGATGGTGTTTCAGCCAGGTTCAGGTGTGGGCAAAGGAGAATATATTGGGAAAAGCTGCAACGATGTGTAAAATCTGGTCTCTGTTCAGGTAGGAGTTCTGTGCCCATTTGTACTGGCTCTTGGTGAATAGGCACTTGGGGCTTTCGGTGTGGCAGGTAAAGAGTTATTAAAATCCCCTCTCTGGTTTTCCAAGGCTTAAGCAACTTCACATGGGAGATCCTAGTTTCTTTCCACCTGGTCCACAAAGCCAACTTGATGAACCACTTCAAAAAGTCCTTGCCACTTGGCCAGCAATTTGGATTCTATGCTGGGAAGCAATAATATTCTGTCTCTGTGTTGGAAGTTCCATGTGGCGGCGATCTCCAGTTTTCCTAGCTCACGGATAATCTCCAGAAAGTACTGCCAACTCTGACCAATAACAACACGATAGGCCAATGTTGAGGACAGAGCAACCAGGAGGGCATCTATATGTTGCCCCATAGTTAACCATAGTCATCTTCGGTGGAAAGCCTTCACATCCTCATGAATGCAATGGAGGAAGACTATCTCCACAGAGGTCCCTTTGGTTCCAGCCAAGGAAGTCTGCACCCAAGTCTGACTACATCTGGAGTCCAACTGACCTTGTATTTTCATTCCATTGATCGATACAGGGCCCATTATTTTAGTGGGTCTTTTCTTACATGCTCTGCTAGCTGCAGTCCACACTTGGTGTACTCTCACTCTGTCAAGGGACAGTCTCTTTGGATGTGTCCTGGTTGCCCTCATAAGAAACAGCTCATCATGTTGTGGTCTGAGCCCATACTCTCATTCGAAGGTGACCCTGCCTGCTGTGGGGTTGGGCATCTAAGTCAGTAGCAGGGCCAGGGGCCAAAGTCCCTGGTTAGGTTTCATCCAGGCCCTTCACGGCCTGTTGCTGTGACTTGTCCACATTCGGGGTTGGGGAGCTGTCCTAACTGCCAGGAGGCTGAAGACCAGGGTACTAGTCCCTGCCAGAAGAGGCAGGGACTAGTACCCTCTGACTAGGCTTCATGTAAGGCTAGTCAGCATCTTAGCCCTGAGTTGTCCCCTTCCCTGTCCCCCTACCTCACTGCATGTCTGGGGTTTATCAGCAACCTCAAAGTTCTCCATCAGTCGGATTCCATCAGTTAAAGACTCAGACGGTGCCTCAGTACCCACTCCCATCCCCCAGTGGGGATTATTTGTACAAACTGCTCGATCAATATTAACGAGGCCCCTTGAGCTCCAGTCCACTCCTCCTGCTGTAACCACTGTCTGCAATGGTCCTTCAGTTCTTGGGTTACTGCCCGTGGCTGGGCTCTGCAGGGATATGTTTCTATCCAAAAGCAGTGGCAATGGATCTCCTCACCGATACTGAGAAAGTCCAGGATGGCAATGCATAATTCCATGAAGCCACAGGGTCAAGCCCTCAGTAGGTCAGTCAGATGTGGGGCCAGCACAAGGGCCCAGTGCTCTGGAGACCATTGGGAGAAGATTTCCACCTGCTCAGAAGTGTCAAGAGATTTCAGGGTCATTGACTGGCCCCATGTTAGTCACCTTCATGGATCCTGGTGAGGAGCAAAGGGCCTGGACCTATAGTCCTGACAGCTGGACATCTGGCAGGCTGTAGCCCCATCAATAAGTAATCTACCAGGTTTTGATGCAGTCTTTCAACTGGGTCACCATCTCACGCAGCAGCTGCAGTTGTTGGGTTGTCTGCAGCTTTTGCTGTGTGACCCACTGCTGCAGCAGTTACTGTTGGAACTGCTGTTGTTGGTTCTCCATTGGCCACTTGCACCACTACTCTGGATCCAGGCAGTCTGGATTCTGTTTCTCTTGTGTGGGGGCTTTCAATCTCCTTTTAATTTACCCTTGCATCAGGGTTTGAAAATGAGTGCCCGCATTCTTTCCCATTTGTCAGAGGCTGTATCTCTAGGGCACCCCCATGGAGTCAGGCTGGGTGCCTCTCATCAGAAACCCCCCTCTCTGGTTGAAGGCATTGCTGTAGTGCCAGTTTGGAGTGAGGGGTACAGTCTCCCAGCTGCAAGTCGGCGGGGGGAGGGGGGAGGGGAAACATCTCCCTCCGCTTCAAAGCACGACCAAAAATAAAAAGAAGGCAAACAAAATAATCCTGCAGCCCAAAAACAGTCACTGTCCTTTACAAGGCAAAAGATAAATATCAGAGTAACAGCCGTGTTAGTCTGTATCCGCAAAAAGAAGAACAGGAGTACTTGTGGCACCTTAGAGACTAACAAATTTATTATGCTCTAATAAATTTGTTAGTCTCTAAGGTGCCACAAGTACTCCTGTTCTTCTTTTTAAAAGATAAATAGACTCTATGAAGAGGGTTTGGGTTCCTAACCCCCTGAATGTGCAAGAGGCTGAGTGCCCTGGGCTCTAATGAAAAGCAAAGCAAAGAAACAATGGTCCCTTTACCTTTTCAGAGTATCCAAGTGGCAGAGGCTTTTCAGCAGCTTTCTGGGTAAGAAGCCCCTGCTCTGTGGGGCCAGAGAGCTCCGTGTTCTTGTTGTGCATCCTTCTTAATGCCGTCCTCCACTGGGCTTGGATCCTCCCTTTTAAGGAACTGCCCCTCTCCAGGTGCAACAGACCTCAAAGGAGCACTGGGTTTAGGCTAACTGTGTTGATCCCTTCTTGATTGGGGTGGGAACCTGTCCCACCTCAGTGAAAAATCATATTGTCACATGTGCACAGAGCTGACATGCTGAATACAGGTATAATGTCATGAAATGCCCATTGCAGAAGTCAAGAAATATTTTAAATTGAACTCCCCATGTGATGCGTTGATATAAAGCCAGAAGGGATCATCATGATCATCCAGGCTGGCCTCCCATATAACAGGGGCCAAAGGACTTCCCTGAACTAATTCCTCTTTGAACTAGAACATAACTTTTATAAAAGCATCCAATCTTGATTTAAAAGTTTCCAGAAAAACACAATCCACCACAACTCTTGGTAAGTTGTTCCAATGGTTAATTACCCTCATTGTTATTTTTTTTGTCTGAAATTGTCTAGCTTCTGCTTGGATTTTGGATTTTGTTATACTTTTGTCTGCTAGATTAAAGACTTCTCTATTATCAAATTTCTGTTCCCAATGTAGTTAGTTATAAACTGTTATCAGATAACTACAATATTTTTGTACACAAAAAGATTCACAGTAATTTCTGATTACAAGTTTGAAAAGGGCCTAAAGGAGACATAATATGGTCTAAACACCTGCCAACTGGCACTCTGAATTTCCAAGCACTTAAAGAGATGGGACGACTGCACCAAAATAGGGGAGCTGTATCCATCAAACCTTGACATAATAAGCCTTTGTGAAGTCTGATGTGCAAGCAACACCACTTCAGCACTCCTGAAAGAGATTTAATACACTGTACACCAAAACAAAAGAGATAGTAGATATTGGAGATGCATTTGTTCTAAACATGAATATGACTATATTTATAATGGAATACATTCTTTTCACAGACACATTTAGTTCAAGCAGCACTGATGAACCCAACAATATTTGAGGTCAATGAAGAAATCGAAGAGATCAGCTCTTAACTGAAGGGATTCATGGAAAAAATTGCCAAAACAAGATGTGTTCCAGAGGTTGAAAGAGTTCAGTGCCAAGTGGAAACATACGACAACGATCATACTATAGTGAGCTGACCTACTTTAGGAAAGACTGATAAATGAAAGCATTTATCATAAGATGGCTGACTGATTATCTGTTTGAAATGGGTTGGCACTCAGGGGTGCTGGTATTCTCAGACACTAGCTCATACTCTTGTTGTCAGGAGTAAGGAGGTGAAAGATTGAATCAGACTGGAGCTGTGACACAGAGGTTCACTACCTTCTGTCAGCAACTCTTGGCAGGCCTGAAATCCTCACTACACCTAACACACTGTTGTCATGATATTTACTCAAAAGGTGGCATGTAATATATCATTGGTAAACTGGTAACTCACTGATCATTCACATTCTTGCTTTATAGATATATGATGGAAACATGTGACTAAAATGTGGCAAAACCAGGCATGTCAGGGGGAGTTGATACACAGGTTTTCTCCAGACAAGAGTAAGAGGCCAACACACCTCAAACCAGGTATGGCTAAATTCAGTGGGCTATTCATTTGGTTCAGAGGTTGCAGAAAGTGATCATTTGCATTGTAAAAATCACCAGCGGGGGAGAAGACAGCATGGAGTCTACACAAGACAGAATGGCATCCACAGCCACTTGGGAAAAAGAGCTTTGTCTGGGCTTACTTTTCAAAGACTATATTCCAAAGGTTTACCAGACTACAAAAGGAAAGGGGAGAGAACCCCATAGCTATCCACTGCTGGACAGATAGCAGAGGGCTCTTGTACAGCTGAGAAAAGTGGATCCTTCAGCCAGGGGGTTGAAGTCTCTGGGAACTGAATATATGCGAGAAACCTGCTTAGGCAAAGATAGTAACTTGCTGAAGTTAAGTTTTAGTCTTAGGCCTGGTCTACACTAGGCGTTTATGTCGAAGTTAGCGCCATTACATCGAATTAACCCTGCACCCGTCCACACTGCGATGCTATTTAGTTCGACATAGAGGTCTCTTTAATTCGACTTCTGTACTCCTCCCCGACGAGGGGAGTAGCACTAAATTCGACATGGCCATGTCGAATTAGGCTAGGTGTGGATGGAAATCGACGCTAATAGCTCCGGGAGCTATCCCACAGTGCACCACTCTGTTGACGCTCTGGACAGCAGTACGAGCTCGGATGCTCTGACCAGCCACACAGGAAAAGCCCCGGGAAAATTTGAATTTGAATTCCTTTTCCTGTCTGGCCAGTTTGAATCTCATTTCCTGTCTGGACATCGTGGCGATCACAGCAGCACTGGCAACGATGCAGAGCTCTCCAGCAGTGATGGCCGTGCAGTCTGTGAATAGAAAGAGGGCCCCAGCATGGACTGATCGGGAAGTCTTGGATCTCATCGCTGTGTGGGGCGATGAGTCCGTGCTTTCTGAGCTGCGCTCCAAGAAACGGAATGCAAAGATCTATGAGAAGATCTCAAAAGACATGTCAGAGAGAGGATACAGCCGGGATGCAACGCAGTGCCGCGTGAAAATCAAGGAGCTGAGACAAGGCTACCAGAAGACCAAAGAGGCAAACGGACGCTCCGGATCCCATCCCCAGACATCCCGTTTCTACGAGGCACTGCATTCCATCCTCGGTGCGGCCGCCACCACTACCCCACCACTGACTGTGGACTCTGAGGATGGGATATTGTCCACGGCCGGTTCCTCGGACATGTTAGCGGACGGGGAAGATGAGGAAGGAGATGAGGAGGGCGAGGCAGTCGGCAGCGCTCACAACACTGATTTCCCCGACAGCCAGGATCTCTTCATCACCCTTACAGAGATCCCCTACGAAGCGTCCCCAGCCGTTACCCCGGACACAGAATCTGGGGAAGGATCAGCCAGTAAGTGTTGTAAACATCTAAACATTTATTTTTAACAGAACAGGAATATTAACAATTAAAAGAATGGGTTGTTCATGATTACTTTGCCCTAGGCACTTAACCGTTCAGTCATGGGCAGTGCAAGTTTTGAAAAAAAATCTAGCAATGTCCGGTTTTCCGTGATTGTCCTGCCCAAGCCGCTCTACTGTTTATTCCCTGCTACTGCAGCTACAGTAAAATGCGGTCTATATGTGCAGGGATAGAGCAGTAATCCTCCCGGGACATCTCGATGAAGCTCTCCTGGAGGTAATTGGAAAGCCGTTGCATGAGGTTCCTGGGGAGAGCGGCCTTATTGGGTCCTCCGAAGTACGACACGTTGCCGCGCCACGAGACTATCAAGTACTCGGGAATCATTGCTCTGCACAGCAGGGCGGCATACGGCCCTGGTCTTTGGAGGCTTTCCCGGAGCATTCTCTCTCTCTCGCTGTCAGAGATCCTCATCAGGGTGATGTCGCCCATGGTGACCTGCTTTGAATTAGGTAGGGGAATGTTAGTGTTGGGACTGCTTGCTCGTTCCTTTACAGAACTGTAACAGCTGGTTTGCAGCCACGCGGTGGAGGCGGGAGAGCGGCTGCCGAAAGGGATCGTTCCTGGGGACAGCGGAAGGGGGTGGGACAGGGGCAGAGTTCCCGCTTGCCGGATTGCTGGCAGCAGGGACTGACATTGCTTTAAATGTGAAATGAGGCCAGTGGTAATATAAAAGTTTTAAACTGCCACAAGTCTACGGCTTACCATGTCTGCCTGCAACAGAAATTCCGTTGTGCTGCCCCGCTTCTCAAATGTGCTGTGGAAGACCCCAGGCACTGAATGCGAAGGCCGAGAATTCGACCTTGTGCTGAGTGCGCATGTGATAGGTGCTGTGCATGGTCTTGTTCACAGAGAAAGACTATGTTCTTTGTTCACAACTACATTTATCTTTCTGAGGAATTCACTCCCTTTTTCCCATTCCCACAGCCACATCTGCGACTGTCTCACAACCTAGCCTGGCATCACACTCCCAGAGGCTAGCGAAGATTAGGCATAGGAAGAAGAGGACACGGGAGGACATGTTCTCTGAACTTATGGCCTGTTCCCAAGCCCAGGCAGCACAGCAGACCCAGTGGCGGGAGAAATTGACCCAAATGCAGCAAGCAAACATGGATCGGGAGGAGAGGTGGCGGCAGGAAGACCAGCAGGCGACTCAAACGCTGCTTGGACTACTGAGGGAGCAAACAGACACGCTCCGGCGCCTTGTGGATGTTCTGCAGGAACGGAGGCAGGAGGACAGAGCCCCGCTGCAGTCCATCTCTAACCGCCCTCCCCCGCCACCAAGTCCCATACCCACCTCACCCAAAGTGCAAAGAAGGAGAGGCGGCAGAGTCCCTGCTAACTCTCACTCCACCCCTGCAGAGAGCTCTAGTAGCAGAAGGCTCTCATTCCCCAAAACTTGAAAAGTTCTTTCCTTCCCGCCTGACACAAGCCCCCATCCAAGTTTCACCTCCCAGTTCCATGTGTAGTTGATAATAAAAAATACGTTCATGTTAAGTACTGTTTCAATGATGTTCTTTTGGAGGAGGAGGGGAAAGGGGGTTGGTAATTGGACAGGACAGTCGCCTTTGGCAGGGTACATAGGAGGGGGGCAGGCACAGCAGCAGGGCACATACACAGTGCAGTGATGCAGTGACTAGTTACCCTGGTTAGTCTGGGAGGTTGTTTTCATGTTATGTGGTGGGGGGTGGGTTGCTCTGTGACTTTGTGGCGGGGGAGGGCAGTTACAGATCTTAAGCGGCGGTCCTTATGCAGGATCACAGAGCCACGCAGCAGGGGATCTGTAACCGTCCTCCCCCTGCCACAAAGTCACATAGCCCCCCCATACACACAGTCCCGATCAGGAGGGATGACAGGCTCCGTTGAAACAACCATCCCACCGCAGCGGAGCCCGTCAATCCTTGAGTTTAGAAGCTTCATTCGCGTCACTACACTACACCCGCTCCGCACCACAGTCTGCGTCCCAGTTTTAAAAAATTCCCGCGAAAACAGTATTAAAGAAAACGGTGTGCATTAACAAAGTAGAACTATTTTTATTTCGAAACGTGTGTTGGAAGGGGGTGAAGGGGGTATGTAACTGGGTAGGATAGTCAACATTAACTGGGTAAAGAAACGGGGGCAGGTTCAGCTTCTCTGTACACAAACTTAAAAGTCACAGGTTACCCTGCTCACTCAGGAACTTTGCTTTCAAAGCCTCCCGGATGCACAGCGCTTCCCGCTGTTCTCTTCTAATCGCCCGGCTGTCTGGCTGTGCGTAATCAGCAGCCAGGCTATTTTCCTCAACCTCCCACCCCGCCATAAAGGTCTCCCCCTTGCTCTCACAGAGATTGTGGAGCACACAGCAAGCTGCTATATCAATGGGGATATTGGTTTCGCTGAGATCACAGCGAGTCAGTAAGCTTCTCCATCTCCCCTTGAGACGGCCAAAAGCACACTCCACCACCATTCTGCACTTGCTCAGCCGGTAGTTGAAGAGTTCTTTTTCAGTGTCCAGGGCGCCAGTATAGGGCTTCATGAGCCAGGGCATTAGCGGGTAGGCTGGGTCCCCGAGGATGACTATAGGCATCTCCACATCCCCAACAGTTATTTTGTGGTCCGGGAAGTAAATACCTTGTTGCAGCCGTCTAAACAGACCAGAGTTCCTGAAAACACGAGCGTCATGAACCTTGCCCGGCCATCCCACGTAGATGTTGGTAAAACGTCCCCTGTGGTCCACCAGTGCTTGCAGCACCATGGAAAAATAGCCCTTTCGGTTAATGTACTGGGTGGCCTGGTGGTCCGGTGCCAGGATAGGGATGTGAGTTCCATCTATGGCCCCACCGCAGTTTGGGAATCCCATCGCTGCGAAGCCATCTATGATCGCCTGCACGTTTCCCAGGGTCACTACCTTTGGCAGCAGTACATCAACGATTGCCTTCGCTACTTGCATCACAACAACCCCCACGGTAGATTTGCCCACCCCAAACTGGTTCGCGACTGACCGGTAGCTGTCTGGTGTTGCAAGCTTCCAGAGGGCTATGGCCACTCGCTTCTGTACACTCAGTGCAGCTCGCAACCGGGTGTCATTGCGCTTCAGGGCAGGGGACAGCAACTCACAAAGTTCCAGGAAAGTTCCCTTCCGCATGCGAAAGTTTCGCAGCCACTGGGATTCATCCCAGACCTGCAGCACTATGCGGTCCCACCACTCAGTGCTTGTTTCCCGTGCCCAGAATCGCCGTTCCACGGCATCAACATGACCCATTGCCATCGTGATGTCCTCGGCGCTGGGTCCCCTGCTTTCTGAGAGGTCTGTGCTACTCTCAGACTTCAGGACATCACCGCGGTGCCGTAGCCTCCTCGCCTGACTTTTCTGCATCTGCCTCAGGGAAACCTGTATGATAAGCTGCGAGGCGTTGAGAGCGGCCACAACTGCAGCGATGGTCGCAGCGTGCTCCATGCTCGCAGTGCTGTGGCATCCGCGCTGTCAATGACTGGAAAAGTGCGCGAACTGATTTCCCGCCGGCGCTTTCAGGGAGGGAGGGCGGGAGTGATGGACGGATGACGACAGTTACCCAAAAGCACCCTCGACACATTTTGTTACCCAGAAGGCATTGCCGGCTACACCCAGAATTCCAATGGGCAGAGGGGACTGCGGGAACTGTGGGATAGCTGACCACAGTGCACCGCTTCGAATGTCGACGCTTTCACCGTTAGTGTGGACTCACAAAGTCGAATTACTGTTCTTAGTGTGGACACAGACGTTCGACTTTGCAATATCGATTCCAAAAATTCGATGCAAGTAAATTCGAACTACTCTCGTAGTGTAGACAAGGCCTTAGAAGAGTTTTTTTTTTTTTTTTACTTTTTTGCTTGTAACCCTTTTTATCTTTATCCCTTATACTTGAACTCACTTAACACCTATCACTTTTTGTTTAATAAATGTGTGTAACCCTTCTGGCAGGTGGTTCAATATCTAGGGGTTCTTTTTCAACGATACAACACAAAACCGGATCAAGCCCCCACCCAGTGACCTGGGACAATTACACACCACCCCCTGAGTGCCTCTAAGAGGCAATATTTCCCCTCTCGCAAGCACAGAGTCTGAGTGTAGCAAAACCTTTTAATAAAAGGAGGGAATTAACTCAACATTAATTTGGGAAAACACTGCAACTAAGGTTCATAAACACAAACCATGAGCAAAAAGTAAGTTGGTCAGTGTCCTTTTCCCCTCAGGGTCTTAAGTCCAGCAACCCAAAAGTCCCTTTAACTTCTCTGTACCCCACTCACAGTTGCTGTCCTTGGCCAGTGCAGCCCCAGAGTTCACAGGTTCATCTGCAGAGTTCACCTCCCACCCTGTGTGGAATGCAGGGGAGGTAAGAAGGCATCTTACACGCTGCACTGCTCGGGCACTTGCTCATCGCCCCAATGGCCGATTGCCATGCCTCTGTGGGGCTCTGCTCTGGCCCTCTCCACCAGCTTCTCCACCAGCCACCCGGCTGGTAATGCCTCTCCACCAGCCGCCCTGCTGGCTGCTTGCCATGCCTCTCCACCAGCTGCCCACTCGCCAAGATTTCTTTAGGCCCCTCCCACACTTAACACAGCTTTCAGTGATTTCAGCTGTTAGTGGGGAAGCCTCACTGCTGGTGCACACTGGGCAGTCTCTTGCAATAGAGACACTTACCCAAAGTAAGGTATCAGTGATTTCAGCTCTGCAGCACGTAACAAGACTCTCAGTTGAGTCTAAATTAGCTCCTTTATTATACCATAGAGAGAGGAAGGGTTAAATGGTGTCTAGGACTCTTAAATAGGGCCCATACCAACAGGTACAAGTACCTGTCCCCACCCTCTCTCAGCTCATTGAGCTTTGGAGCCATGTCCTCTGCCTCGCGAGTGCTGTTCAGTTGAGGGTGAGTCCCTCCATTGAGATAGGCCAGGTACAGTTCTGCTGCCCTCGGTTCACACAACAAGGATAACAGCCCTTTACTCCTCCTGCCCCAATAACAAGGAGATTGGGGATCCAACACCAGCCACAAGTGATCATTTGGGCAAGCAGTCCAATCACTGCTGTTTTACCTGTGATCATCTTGCATCTTGAAGAAGGATACCCAGAACCACACCATTTAGATGAGTATGATATTTATTCATTTCAGTTTATAAAAACTGTGCCCATCAAGTGCTCAGCTATGATAAAGTCAAACAGAATGGCTTCTGTTAAGACAAATCAGGTCTGTCCAAGCTATTAGAATTCTTTGAGAAAGTGATGTAGTGAATAAAAAAGAACTGAAAGTGTGATTTATTATTTCAATAAAACCCTTGGTAAAATTCTTCACAAGATGCTACAGAAACTGAATAATCACAGAATGAGAGGTAAAGTTGTGCCATGGATTTTGTTAAGGGACAGAACACAAAGAGTAGGAATAAATAGTCAGTTTTCAACATATAAAACATATAAAAAATTAATGGTGGGCTACCCTAGAGTTTGTATGTATGACAAATGTTATTTAAAATGTATCAATGAGGTGATAATATTCGCAGATGACACACAATTATTTCAGTTAGTCAAGTCCAATGTAAACTGTTAAGAACTTCAGAAGAACTTAACAAAGCTAGGTGACTTTCATAATGGCGGATGATGTTCAGTTTATGCACACTGGAAGGAATGCTTTAAAATAGTCATGCATATTATGAGGTTCCACATGAACTTAAGAAAGATAAAAGATTCAGGCATCAATGGGTCTGGCTCAGTTAAAACATCTGCTCAATCTGCAAGTGTTCACAAAAGGAAAGTTACTAGCCTGTTTTAAGAACGGGATAAATAATAATACTGAAAATACCACATTGCCACTATATTATTATATTACCATGTTGAATTTCGGTCACTTCATCTCAAAGTTATGTAGAAAAGGTCAACAGAAATGATTAATGGCATGAAAAATGGCTGATAGAATTAAAAAGATCGGGGCTGTTTAACAGAAAACAAAATAGAGGCACATAAAATAATGGATGATACAGTGAAGGTTAGTGAATATTTAGAGATGCACTTCTATTGACCCTTTCTCAGAATACAGTAACTTGGTGACAACCAATGAAATAAAAAGACAACAAATTTAAAACAGACACAATGAAATATATACATAGTTGTGCGAAAGAACTCATTGCCACAAGATGTTATGGAGACTAACTGAATAGTAAGATTCAAAAAAAGGATTAGACATTGAATTTACATAAATAATAAAGATTTCACTCACAGGTAAACAAGCGAGGATAGAAATGTACATAGCATGTCATGTAATGCATCTGGAGGTTAGACAACCATTAATTGCCAAGGGGCGAGCAAGTGACTCTCTCCTTAGGTAAATTAACTAACCTGATACTCATATATTCTTTATGACCTCACCATTGTGGAATCTGAGTGTGATTGTGTACCATGTATTAGCCTAACATTGGTATGTATTGCATAATGGTCTAGTATTGGGGTCTCAGCTTCCTCTGAAGCATCTATTAATGGCCACACTGTACCAGGATATTAAACTAGATTGATCATTAGTCTGAACAGGTATAGCAACCTCTAGATCCCTAAAGTGTAATTCCATCCAGTGTTTTAACTGGGAAAAGGGGGAGCGTGTATCTGCACAAAAGAAGGATGGCAGGCTTCAAATGTGTCTCAACCTTTTCCTCCTTGGTTCAGCCAGTGGCTTTGAGAGTGTGGGAATGGCATAGACACCAATGTGCCCTCCATGCCAGCACTGATCAGATTAATTAGCTTAAGATCACACAGCACTTCAGTTGAGTACAACACTATATAAATGCTAAGTATTATTATTATTATCTCATCAGATTTCACAAAGTAATTAGGGTCAGGGTGAATTAGTACTTGGATGGCGGACTTCTCAGGAAAACCCAAGCACTACAGGACAAATTGTTAATGCTTCTGTAGGTGGCACTCTTCCCTTCTAGTCAGTACTGAAAAATACCTCAGCATGGAGCCTGGCAGCACTGTGGTGCAGGAGAGGTCCTCTAAGATGAGCCATAAATGAGCACTCCTATTTAGGCTTGGCAGAATTCTATTATTTTATAATTTTGATGGATTATATCCAGGTTTATTTTTAAGCATTTTTTGATATTTCTCTCTTTATAGTTGCACAGTTGTGCAGCATTATGGGTTTTAAGCATTTTTCTTTTTATTGATTTAAATTGTCACAGTTGCAGGAAATTATGGGAAGAGTCAGACAATAATTATTTAATGACAATAGACGTTCAGATTAAACGAGTTAAAGCTTTATAACTATTAAAAAACTAACTCTCATCGCATCAAAATATACAAAGTAAATATCCTTAAATCAAACTCTCAAGCAGTTCTCAAGCAGCACTTTTCTGATTTTGCCTATCTGCAAATTTTGATTATCAATTTTTTTGTTGGTTTTGTATGTGGTGTAATCGCCATTACTGATAAAAATCTAATCCTTCCAAGCCTACTCATAATTTTATCCACAGAAGAGGATTTATCAACTAACTTATGCTTCCTCTGATACTTCTGTGGCCAGAAAGCACAAACCATTTTAAGACCAACAGTTAGGTCTTATTGTTTTAGGTAACTTCTTTGGTGACAATGTTTTTTTAAAATCCAAAAGAAGACAAAAAACAATTTTAAGTTGGGTCACATTTTGAGCTTAAACTAAGAGATAGAGTCCTTTAAACTGAGGGCTTGTCTTTACTACCCGCTAAATCGGCGCTGCTGTGATCAATGCAGCAGGCATCAATTTAGCGGGTCTAGTGAGGACAGAATAAGTCGATGGCAGAGTGCTTTCCAGTCAACTTCAGTACTCCACCTCCCCGAGAGGCAGAAGCTATGTTGATGGGAGAGCAACTTCTGTCAACATAGCATGATGTAGACACCACTGTAAGTTGATCTAAGCTACTTCGACTTAAATTACGTAACTGGGGTAACTTAACTAGCGTAACTTAGATTAACTTACCTCGTTACTGTAAACCAGGCCTGATAGTGCTAATACTATGCTTATAACTAGAAAAGATGATGTATACAATAAACATTTCCAAAGTCAATTTTCTTGTATATATTCCTTGGTAGTCTGTAAATAAAATATAATCAAATAAATAAATAGCAGTGTTCAGAGGATAGAGAGGCTTTGTGAATCAGAATATTCCTAAGGCTTTCTGGGTGAAAATGGAGTTTTAAGCATCTTCTGAGGGAGAGATCTGCTAAAAGCATTATCACTGTCAAATCACTTGTATGCAATAGTATCAAAATGTAGTAGGTATTGCTGCAATCATCTTAATACTTTAGTATTTAATATAACACTTATATGATACCAAGTTTCCTCTATGGTATACTTTAAGATTTAGAAACAAGTCACACTATAGGAGTGGAATAAAACAAGCATTCATAGGAGGGATTTTTCTTACCCTCTAGCAGGTGGAATATATCAGAATTTTTCATGGTAGCTTGCATGAGGAGAACCTTAAATAAATATTTTCAAATAAGTTATCATAAAAACATGAATCCTGCTATCTGGGATGTGTACTCAAGTCGAGACCCATGTGAACTATGTGGGATATGATTTACTAATGTGGAGAAGGATTACAGAGAATATAGGAGGAACTTGGCCCAGCTATCAAGCTGCCCACTTTCTCCCTTCCCCACTATTACCAAAGTTCATAAGGGAACTATATTAGTAGTTATAAATGTCTGCAAATACATAGTTAGAATAAAATGACAAATTCAGCTGCAAATTGAGGGCAGCATAAAAATTATGTGGGAGGAAGAGAAAGTCAAGGTTCTTTGTGATTCAGGATTCATGTTTCTGACACAGTAGTGGGAATCCAGGAAGTAGGAGATGCACCATGGCCTCAATTTACCATATCACAGAAGAGGGCATAGGCATTGGCTGAGCGCCATATGACTCTAGACTGCCCAATATATGCTCTACAAACTGACCGGTGTTGGGGAAGCTCCTCCTTTAATCCACCCTTGACCTATGTATTTAGGGAGCAAGGAGATCCATGGCTATGTATTTTATTGATCAGAATGGCAGAATAGCAGGTTAAAATCAATCCCAACAATGGCATCAGATCCAGCTCTTTCATGCACTTCAAACAGAAAGGGATGATCAGCCAAATGATGAGTCAGGTAATACAGATATTAGACTAGAATCATACAGGATCACCTCCTAATAAAACTATTCACATTCTTTCAATGTTTTAAAATAAAATTAGCCAATATTCTGTTCTAATTTACCATTTAATTATGATGACAAAACTTCCTATGTGATCAGTTGGCTTATGAGACGGTTATATTAGGTATTATTCATCCAATCAGAGTGCAGTTTACTGAGGCAGTAATTTATTCTGTAACAAATTTCCTCCATCCCAGATAAGATGACTGGCGTGACATCAAATTCCTGAACAGTTCAAGTGGCCTTAGCTGTCGCCACTCCCCTGACACAGAACCAAGGACACCACCAAGAGGACTTTTAGTTTATCCATTCAGGGGTTGGGCTATTACTTGTAAAACAGAGGGGCAATGATGTCACTGCTTACCTGAACTTACTTTATAATAGCTATAATGGGCAATGATAGTCCCACCCTCTTTTATTAGGCAATAATCAATTCCCTCTTAGTTTTCCACTCAGGAATTGCATGATTAGTGCCTTGTAAAACACAGGGCAGTGATATTATCACTTAGATAAATGCTGCTTACCTAAGAATGATTATTAGCAAAGGTAACATTTCATTGCTTCATATCCTAGCCTAGCATAAGGCCTTCTGCACCACTTAAATCCCATTAGTGGGCAGGGGGACTGTGAGGCACTAGCAGAGCTGTAATGCAGTGGGGGATTTGTATCTCCCATGAACCAAAAGGAATACACTAAAATAGAATGGTTCATAAAATGGTTTGAGAGAATGAACTGGAAATGAACCAGTGGAGGGGTTCATGGAATCTGTACTGTGTAGACCCAGTAGAAGGTACAAAGGGGAAGCAGCCACCATTGCAGCTGATAGGCTAGCCTTGTGTGAGGCGTAGGTGTAGAATTACACATTCTGTTGCACACACATAGCCCAAGTAATCAGAATGTGTGCAGGGAGGAGTAAATTTTACCTTGGATCTGTGAACCTCTCACGGAGATAGCGCACCACTGTGCTCACCCAGTATACAAAATATTCTTTTCTCAGTTGTGTTAATTATGGGATTAGCAGACCTTTCTTATTCAAACCAATTTGATTAGAAAAAAAATTGCATTGCCCCGTCCAGCCATCAGAAGAGCAGCCTACATGTTGGGATTTCTTCAAATGATTCTGGCTGACAGGTACATTTTGTCAAAAGTATACCACAACTGTGACTGCCTAATCCCAAAAAGCCCATTTTAATTCTCTTTATTTAATTTTAAATATGTCAGTTCACAACATGACCAAACACAACAAGCAACTATAATCAACTGAATGTGTAACATGGATGCTGGGTTATTGTTATCCTTCAAGAAAATCTTTGTTATTCCTTTCAAAAAGAAAAAAATATATATATGAAAAGTATGAAAGTGATATTAAGCAGATGTTAGACTGGAGTTGTCAATCTTGTCTAAGCATGCAGGTGCTAATGTGTTATAATTATCCCTTCTGGCAGTTGATATTTAGGATTTTGGATCCCACCTAGTCAATCACAGCTGTAATTGTTAAGCTACTTACATAGCTAATATGCTGGGTAATAACCAGATCAAGATTTAATATTTGACGTTTACCATCAATTATCTTTTTTTCTGACATGCATCTCCTCTACTCAGATTCCTGCAGATTGGGCTCTCTTCTTGCCTCCCAGTAAAATAAATAAGAATCTTGTTGTAGAATAAGACTCAAATCAAAGAAATATCATTGTCATATGTCTCATTTCCTCTTGTTTCTTTAAGAGGTTTAGGATATATTTTTGTTACAAGGTTTATAGATGTAGTCATTTGCTTCATCACAGCTTCCTTTTTACTTTTTGATGGATTTATTTACAGAAAATCAGGTACACGCTATCACAAAAAATGTAGTGTAGGTATATTAAACTAAGGCATATTTTCAAATGACAATAGTTTGCTGTAGAACTCTGTGTGTGTAAACAACACAAATGTATTTATGCACGCATGGACAGACTCATATTATATTTGAGGGTTTTCCAGCTAACTGTACTTTCTTCAAGTTAATTTTGGATCTAAAACATTTTTTTTTCCAAAATGAAAATTCATTTGCCCACTCAGTGTTTTAATTCTTCTACCTATTGATCCATTTGCAGTAACATTTCCTTCAACAAACACATGTTGAGAGAGAAGTCCCCTCTAAACAGTTTTAGGATTTCAGCCTACATAATTATCCCAGGGTTCACACAATTTAAACACGATTCTGTTCCAAATCAGCCCTTAGTACTTACAGGCGAAGATCCAAAAGTCAGGTATCTCTGCCCTGTCCAGATAGCATCAAAAACATTATGGGCCAAATTTTCTGCTGGTGTAACTGTGCTGAAGACAATTATGCCCTGCATTGGAAAGGGCTTGCTGTTATTATTTCTCTCGAACAATAACATATATGATTTTTCCCACTAGCATATACTGATGGGGACCCCTTTTAACATTTGTAATGTCTCCGAAATCTCTTACAATCTGAAGACCAAGCAGCACACTGACTACTGAATTGAGGGACTATATTTTCTCTTTTCTACAAAAAATATTAAGCTAAATATATCTGTGTGTAACTAAACTGAGGTCAATAAAATTACACGATGCATGAATTCAATCCAGAAGATAACTGTTAAACATTGCTGCATTTTTCTGCAACCACACAGTATACTGGCTTGAGTTCTTGGCCAACCTTGTTTGATTTTGTTTTAATGCTCTTAAATAATGTTCATGCATAGCTTCTATATAACTTGAGCCAGGTAGCCTAAACTAATTGCAAAATTTCAATTTAATCTAATCTTTTCCTTTTCAGGCTAGCTGACAATGAAACAAATAATGGTGAAAAGTAGTCCACCCGTGGAAACCACACTGCTAATCTTGAAAACAGTAGTTTTACAAGTACTCCCTTTTGTCTATAGAAGACAGGATCTTGCTTCAAGGGGCTCCTGCTCAAAGTTGGAACTGGGAAACAAAGTTGAAACTGCAATCTGACCGCCAAGGGACATTAAGACTTCAAAGCAAAACAAATGAAACTGGACCTAGTCATTTTGCAATAAAGCGTGAAGTCATATAATAGCGCCCTTTTACTTTTAAGACTTCAAATAAAATGCTATTAGCACAGACAGATAAACATGCTAAGCTGTGATTTGCCTGGGGTGATACCCTTATGATTTACAACAGGCAATGAAAATATAGCAGCCTAGGTGTTGAAGAAGAATGATATGAATACCAGTAATCTCTTCATAGTTTTGTCAAGGCCTTTGATAATAAATCCTCCAGGAAAACTTGAGAGAGTCAAAACAACTGGGTTTTTGTTGTTGTTGTTCAGGGTTTTTTTTGGGGGGGGGGCATGGTTGCTAGTTTGAATCTTAATTAATATAATAACCATTTCCAAGGTTTGATAATTTTAGAAAGAACAAAATATTATTTAGGTCAATCTCACTTTCAATTTTATAGCTTAGGAGAAAAAATTTGCTATGATCTTGATAAAACTATTGCAAGCAGCTGACTAGCATCTTACATTCCAATGTCTCCAACCTGCAAACACTGTATGCACCTTTATTCACATAAATAGCCCCACTGACATCTTCAATAGAACAAGTCTCGTGAGTAAAGCTACTCACCCCCTGTCCCTAATTGTTGGCAGGTTTGGCGCCCAAATTAGGGACAGGTGAATCTCAGGTTGAAATCTGTAGTTTAGCCTTGCACAAATAAATGAACATCTCACAGCTTACATCTAATTTTCCTCCCTTCTGTTATTGCCTCAACATCCCCTAACCTTCATGTGCTTACAGTCAACAAATAAGGTCACTTTGGATTTTGCCAACAGAATGGCACAAGTTCAAAGCTTCTGTGTGCATCTTTATAGATGCAAATGCCGAAAACAAGCAGGATTCAATACATAGTTAGCATAGATTTGTTCTCATTAAGTTTTGGAGTATGTAAATGAGAGACAGCAGTTGCAGTGAAAAGATACATTGTAACAGAGGTCCATGGTTTCCTCTGATGTAGAACATTCTTGCATAAAGCCCCATCTTTTTCAAGGCTATATCACATAGCTCTGCAAAAGAAATGCCAATCCAAATTAACCTTCAGTGCCACTGGAGGCCAGGATGTAAGGCGAAACAGAAACCTGCACAGCAAGCTTTGGTTTTAACAAGGGCAGTATATCTAGTCAGTAAGTGACGCATGTTCCATTTTTCCAGCTGGCAAAGATTCCTAGGGTATACAGGCACATATTTCCAAGCATGTTGTTCTTCTGACTCCTGTTTGTG
Organism: Malaclemys terrapin pileata; assembly: GCF_027887155.1. Taxonomy (NCBI): domain Eukaryota; kingdom Metazoa; phylum Chordata; order Testudines; family Emydidae; genus Malaclemys; species Malaclemys terrapin. The sequence continues at coordinate 244,673,145 of NC_071505.1, forward strand.
CTTGGGCCATAACTGTAGTTTAGGCAGCCAAAATAAAATATGCCAAGTAACACTGGCTGAGGGACAGATAGATGGGGCCAAATTCATACCTGGTGCAACTCCACTGACATCAATGGAGTTATACCAGGGATGGTTTCAAGCTACTATTCTCTACTTCTGAACACAAAATGAGGAAAGATTTTTTAGGGAGGGGAAGAAGACGAAATTTCTGCTGGTGTTGCTATAAAATTGTCCTTGTTTTAGAGGCCAAGGAATCTAGCAGTGAAGTGAACTCACCGCTTGGTCTAATTTTCTGACTTTACTATATGCAGGATAGCGGGAGAAAGAATGGTCTTTTCATAAGAATGATGGACTAGGATTCTGAAAATCTGGGTTTGAGTTCAGGCTTCCTAACGATTTCTCTGTGCCTCAGTTTCTCACCTGTAAATGGGCACAATAGCACATATCTGCCTCAGAGGGGTATTGCAAGAAGACATATATTAATGTTTGTGAGATGCTCCGATATTATGGTGATGAGGGCCATATAAATACCTAAATAGAGAGATTTACACTTTTCAACTAGGAAACATCTGACACACAAAGGGCCAAATCCTGCTCTATTACACCCATTTAAATCCAGAAAGATGTCCTTGATGCCAGTGGAGTTCCTCACGATTTGCAAGGATGTAACTGAGAGCAGAATTTGGCCCCATAGTAAAGAAGGGGAAATGTAAAAGCATTTTTGACGGTGTAGCACATTTTATGATTAAAATATAAACAAAATATATATCAGATCTAATAAATAAAAATAATCTACTATAGTTAGGATTAAACCACAAAGCTATTGTCTCTTTAAATAAAAAAAGGAAAAATATTCTACAACTTCCACAAAAAATGTCATATTTGTATAGACTCCAAATCCCCTCTGTTTAAACAGGGTGATTAATATCAGCTCCTGTAGGAAATTAAATTCAGGGAAGAACAGTAATATGCAGATATGCAGATTTCTAGGCGGAATGGCTAGCCTTGGGTAGGAGAGTCAGGTTGATTAATCTGCATCCTCAGAATACAAAATGAAATGCTGGGCTCTCCTGGGTTAGCACTAGAAATGACTTTTCCTTCTTCCATTAGAAATAAATGGACAAACACACGCACACATAAATTGCAAAGGGCCTTTATATCACAAGCAGTGTTTACATAAGCGATAAGAGTTTAATATTTTAAATATCCTATTACATCTGGAAAAAAAAGCTGCTTTTCATTAGGATGATTTTGTTTATTTTTAAAAAAGTATTTTTTTTAATCTTCTGTGTGGACTCCACAGGATTATAAAGCAATCCTGTTTGTCAGCATTAAAGTGCATCTTTAATCCGTTCATAAGTGCTTGTACTGAAAGAATACAGTTCAGAGATACATCAGCCACAAACATGGTCACATTGCGGGGGAGGGGGAAATGGGATCAGAATGCACCAACATTCCTCGGTGCTAAATTGTAATATAGAATATTTCAATGTATTTTTTTCTAATTCCCAAATTATAAATTAAATACAGAAGCATAGTGGACTGAAAGTAGGATTTTGCAGGCTTAATTTTGACAAATGTAAATTACAATAAACATATCTCCTGTTCCTCATTTAAAAATATTAACAAACTCCAGAACAGATAATGTGGGTAAATATAAGATTTTTGGTAATTTAATAATGCTTTTTTTAAATAGAAAAATATTTACAGCAAAATGTAAAATGTCATTTTCAGGGTGTGTTTTTTTTTTCTGTCGTTACTGGAAACCCAAGCCTGTTATTTAAAATCATTCAGGGTCTCTCCAATAATTGTATAGAAGTAGGCATTATGCTATATTATTAAAGCTGTAATTTCCTGCTGAATCTGGCTGGATGTTTCTTTTTATCACTTGGCAATTTCTATCTAGTTATGGCATAATTAAGTTTCCTGACCCTTGCTCACTCTCTTAACAGGACGCTTAGAAATATACTAGAATTGCAGATCTTCAACCTGATGTCCTCTCTCCCCACACAGTAATGGAATAAAATTATTAATCCAGTAATTGTACAGAACACATTACTTTGCATTGAATGTTCCTATTTCTCATTTTCTGTTAGTGACAATCAGCCAGAGGTACAAATCATTTCTGCAGGGAGCAGAGCCCTTGAAAAAAGCCTCTCATTCACTCCACTGGAGCTACCTGTACAGCTGTGATTATTCAAAGTCTAACACAGTACTAGGCTCAAGCGAACAAAACAAAGTTAATAAAATGGAATAAGTACAAGATATTTTCCTCCCTGTAGCCTCCTATGTGCCAAAATTAGAACCTTAGCTCAGAATGATAAACCCCACATCCAATTGCATTTCTATAAATGGGCTAATGAGGCTCAGCTAAGTATTTCAGACTTTCCCAGAACTATTAGCATCATTTCTTTATTGGGTACAATCTATCTGCTTGGAGCTGTCAAAAAAAAAAAAAGAAAGAATCTTGGCGGAAGACAAAATCCCTGCCCCATGGAGCTTACAGACTGATAGCTAACGGTTCCATGCCTGTTTCTATTAAAATCGATACAGGTGAAATCTTGGCCGCACTGAAGTTAATGGCAAAATTCCCACTGATTTCAGTGAAGCTAGGATTTCACCCTTGGAATTTTGCAAGGAGCACAGGATCAAGTTTCAGTTCTGCCATTGACTCCAATGAGACTTCTCCTGTGAGTCAAGCTAGCAGGATTGGTCCAGGTAGCCTGCCAGCTCAGCATACACAATGGCACGACAATGAGGTCAAGTCATAGAAAACTTTGCAAAGCAATTTTTGTTGGCTTGTTTTGTGGGTTGCTGTTCTGTAACACACAAACAAACCATATACATTGAATCCCTTTGCTTTCCTTTCAGGAGGGCCACATGTTGATGTTTGGGCAAGGGATGGGGAGGGGAATTTGCTATATTTTATTATCTTTCGGTAACAGAGGCTGAGCTGCTGCTTCTACACAGTGACTTGATTCCAGCAAAACAAGCCCCCCAAAACATACAGCCAGAGTCCCAGCTCTATAGAATGCCCTCCCTTCTGATCTCAAAGGGTTTATTCCCTCTCCAGCTCTTAAAAGAAAGATACCATCGAAAAATAACTAAAATCCAGCAGCTTATTGGACTGTCATCCTCTGACTGAATCCTCAGCATGCACCTGAACTGATGGAGCAAGCAAGTAAGAAAGTCAGTGAAGCAGTACTGCTGAGCTTGTTTAATAAAAACCTCATAAAAACCTGATCTTAGAGTGGATAAATAGCAAAACAAAATCACTATCTCCATAAAGACACTAGTGATTTTATTCTTAGGCGGTAACATGTTTCCAAGTGAAACAAACTGCAATGTTTATGTAATTTCCAACAAGAAATTCAAATATGCTGTCCATAATATACTGGACTAGGTTAGTCCATCTGATCCCATTTCTTTCAAATGCTCTGATGTATTTTTTCCACCCTCATCCATTGTCCTCTCATAATGAATGTCTTTTGGTCTTGCTGAAGAGCAAACTGAGGTGCCAGACAGTGCATAAGCATTTCCATGACAGACTGACAGGTTTATAAATTAATCTATATACCTTCCTTTTACATCTGCATGAGAGAAATATATGCAGTTTTCAGTACTCCATGGTAAATAGTACTGATCAAATAATAAAAATACTGTTTTGAAGTGCATTAGAGAATAGGTCATTTCCAGCCAAAAAGAATACTACAGCAGTCATCTGGGTTGTTTATGTATGCTACGGAATAGCTCCGATTTTATTTCCACTGAATCAGTTACGGCAGAAAAGGCAATCGCTGTAATCACAGCAAAGATTTCCACTTGTCTAGGTATTTACATGGCTCCCATCACCGTTGTGTCTGAGTAACTTCCAGAGCAGGAGCATTTAATGTTAGGGTTGATACATTCAAACTTTGTTTAATTTGTTATGCAAATTGCTGTACTCA